>NW_017263685.1:11464-354269 GCF_001662655.1 Pseudogymnoascus verrucosus
GGGGGGGGGGGGGGGGGTGATGATGGTAGGAGGATCGGAGATGACAGCAGTAGGGCTGATGGCAGCAGAACTAACGGCAAAGATTGGCGTCATGGCCACCCATCGACGCGTTCTCCAGGAGAGCGAATAGGAGAGGGGTCGGGGATTGTGAGGTTGACGAGCCCACTCTCAAATGCTTGATCTGAGTTCTTAGGAAGTAGACGAGTATATGTGAAGAAATATAATTCTACGGGAACAATACAGGACACCTCCTTCCTTCGAGATATCACCGTCAGTAGCGACCCCTCCCCCTCTAACAGAGACTCCTGCGCAACGCTTCTCCGGGTCACGGTTACGATGCCCCTTTCCCACAAAGATCATTGTCAAGCAACGCCTCCTCAGAATCTAACATCCATTTACTCCAAAGTCGGAACATTCTCCTTCACCGTATCCTCCAAACTCACCCATCCGGGTCGCCCGTAGTACTCGCGCAGCACCTCCGCGCCACGCTCAGTCGGCACTCCCATCCCACTGAGCTCCGCTCCAGGCAAATCGTCCACGAAATCCTTCTCGGGATACAAGCGCCTCAGGATGGCGAGGATCTGGTTCCACGTGTATGGCGCTGCGGACGCATAAATGCGCTCATTGCTAATCGACTTGCTCAGCAGCGCTGCGACGTGGATGCGTGCCGTATCCACCACATTCACATACCATCCTGTCCACATTAGCTTACTTCCAATAGTTTTTACACGAATACTCACCAGGCGGCAATGACTTCACAAACTCGACATTCGACTTGGTAGCAAAACCAGTGATCCAGCCACCCGTGCTCAGCCCGCCTGCCGGGTTCAGCGCCGGCCCGAAATTGGCATCTGGCAACACCGCATTCACCTTGAAGCTCGGCTTCTCCTTCTCGGCGAACGCCCACAACGCCTTCTCGGACTCAGCCTTGCTGGCGCTGTAGACGGCGTTGGGGTGGCTAGGTGGGAAGGGAGCAGAGGTGACGCTCCAGGCCTCGGCGATGGCAGCTTCATTCCAGGTGCTGGTAGTAACCTCGAAGGAGTGGTTATCCGGAGCGGGGTTGCCAGCGGCGACGGAGCTGGAGGTCAGAACGAAAGATTTGACGGTGGAAGAAGTGGCGGCGGAACGGAGGAGCGAAGTTACGCCGCTGATGGTGTCGGGGATGACGGCCGCGGGGTCGGCGCTGAAGGATAGGACGGAGGCGGGGTGGATTATGCCGTGTACGCCTGGGCGTGTTAGTTGGGTATTTATTCACCAGAATGAGGGGGAATTACCCTTGACGGCATCATCGAATGCCCCGTCAACTGCCATATCTGGCACCACCACGGCAGAGTATGTTCCAGCCTCGTGGCGGGAGTTGAAGACTTCGGTCGTCCAGGCGGCTTTGGCGGCGTCACGAACTGTTCCCCTTACGTGGTAACCGGCTAGGAGGACCTGGTCGACAATGTGGCTTGCGATGTAGCCATTGGCGCCGGTGACGAGGACGAGGGAGCCCTTTGGTAAGGAGGCGTCGGCGGGGGAGAGCTGAATGGTAGACATTATGAGATATTTATGGGGAAAGTGAGAGTGATAGTAGGTTGGTTGTGCTTTTGCTTATGCGAATTGATATGATGAGGTTGACACTGTGGAATGGGGAAGGTTTGATCTCTATTTATGATAATTCCAAGATGTTGGATACGCCATCATTTCTTAGAAGGTTTCCACCGAAACATCGGCCTAAGGGCAGACGATGGGAGTGTTTTGTCATCACGGTCTGGATTTGAATCATGACGGTTGTTAGGGGAAACCTGTTGGAGATATCGGGGATAACGTAGGGATTGCCAGGGAATAGCCTAGGTTTAGGGCGTTCCCTAGGGATATTGTTGGAGATACCGGAGATAACTTGGGAACTGGCAAGGAATAGTCTACTAAGTAGAGTAGATAATTCAATTGATTATTATATTACTACATATAGTATTCTGCCTTGTGATAATTGTCGACACTGCAACCCGAAGGGAACTCGTGTGAATCACCTGATTTAGGTGCAGAATATCATATTCCCAACTATTCCCCTAATAAAACCGACGTCCGTTGGTAAGTAACATCCCCATGCGGCTCCTCCAGTGGGCGCTTGGAGTTCATAGCTTAAGAAAAAAGTGGTCCTTGATCTCTCACACTGATCGGAGACTTGGTTAAGTGCATAGGCTATCAAAAACCTTGTTGCCTATGATAGTGGGCTTCCGGTTGGAGGTTCGGTCATCAACAACACAAATTGTCAGCGAAACGGGTACACTTCCACGTTTAAGCACGACATAGAAAGTACGAGGTTATGATATGATATGAGGGATAAAAATATTTGGGTTATGTTTTGAGATGGGTCCAACAGGTTTAAATGACTTAACTCGCATACACGACGTTCATTGGCAAACGGCAAAGCCAGTGTAGGGGCTAAACCGGGCTTCCGGTTGGAGGCTCGGTCATCAACCAGACGAATTGTCAGCGAAATGGACACACCCCCACGTTTGATCAGGTACGAAGTTATGATATGAGAGATAAAAGAAGATTCGGGTGTGTTTCAAGATGGATTTAACATACTAACTTGATGTCGTCGTTTGTCACGGACAGCAATTCGTGGCGCGAAATCTGAATATAGACACCATCCCATCTTTTCAACGCCCTCAGCCATATTCATTTGTGTTGCTTAGAACGAGAAACAAGAATATCACTACAATAACAATTATTATTTTCTAATTCCGAAGCTGTATTGCATGCTGTGATGTCAGCTTCGATCCTGGAAGATCATTGGAGTCTTAGCGTTACACAATGTGGGTTGGCTTCCCGCACGGGTGAGGATTTAGCAACGTCGTAGCGTTTGAGGTGATTAACGGCCAGGTCTTTGCTTCATTCGAATTAAGCACCGTATATGCCGCCTACGATTATTAATGGCCAAAATTCGCCTTCTGGCTTCTATGATTGGGTTTATGCGGGCGACGGTGACAGTGAGAGACATATGGGGCTGCGAGGATATTGAGGACATACAGGAAGCGGACAAGGGTTGGCCAGGGATGGTGGTTCCTTAACACGGTCATTCGTTTGATAGCATGATACCCAACCCCGGGAATCATTTGCCCATTCAAGCTGAACATTTAAACATTTGAATAATTCGTAATAGTAATACACCTCCACATATACGCTTCTAAATATGGTATTTGAAATCCAACTCCCAGTCTCCTGTCTTCACCTTCCTCGTATCCTCAATCTCGCCACTTGCAATCTTCGCCTTCTTGGCCGTGCACCTCTTGATATAAACGGCCTTGCCCACAATCAACACTTGCGATAAACAGAGGATACCCAACGAGAATCCGTGGCCCAACTTATAGGGTGCTTTTCTGTAGATTTGTCCAGCCACAACTCCGGCAACATTACCCATCGACTGTTGCATGCCAATAGCGGTTGCGCGGCGGTAATGAGGCGCAATGTTTACGTTGAGCCATGCAACGTTGAGACCTGGGCCTGTGTAGACGGCAATGGCGCACAAGAAGGTGGCGAAGAACTTGACGCTGTTGTTGGATACGAATAGAAGGAGGAGGTAGCCGATGATGCCGAAGATGTTGGCAAAGAAGATAAACTGCGACATATTAGAAATGCCAACAATGAAGGAGTGGCCGACTTACTGGACTACGGAGAGTCATCTTGTCAGAGATGTAGGCGAAACTCATGAAGCAGAGACCACCGAAAATGTAAACGGGGATTGTGAGGTATTGAGTCTGGAGTGTCGAATGCCCCATCTCCTTGAGAATGGCTGGCAAGAAGGTGCTGAAGCCATACAGAAGGATGTCTTGGCAAAATTGAATGGCGCCGCTGTTATATGGTCAGTCTATGTTGCCTCTGTATAGTTCCGTACAAACTCACCTGACATAAACCTTTGGATCTGTGGCGGCTATTTTAACCTCATCCCAACTAAAGTCCTGGCTACCGCTGTAGGCCTTGTTTCTCTCATATCGGATAGCCATAAACTCCTTCTGCTCCTTGCTCAAGAAGTAGGCATTTCCTGGATCGTTTGGGAGACCGAAGAACACAACTACAGCGCAGACCACACTGAACAGACCCTCGATAATATAGATCCATCTGTAATAAAATATCAGTGACAGCCCATT
The DNA here is from genome assembly GCF_001662655.1 of Pseudogymnoascus verrucosus. NCBI lineage: Eukaryota > Fungi > Ascomycota > Leotiomycetes > Thelebolales > Thelebolaceae > Pseudogymnoascus > Pseudogymnoascus verrucosus. The sequence goes on from NW_017263685.1 coordinate 15,601, forward strand.
GCGCAAGAAAGCTCGACTAACCTCCACCCTTCAAAGCCGCCAAGGCCATCCATGAACAGGATGACATATGCAAGGAGACCACCGAAAGCACCAGAAAGCGCGGCGCAGACAAACAAGTACGAAACACGCTTTGCTTGCTCATCTCTCTGATAGACCATCGTCAAGTACAGATTCAAACTGGGAAACAGACCAGCTTCGCAGGCGCCGAGAATCAATCGCGTAGCGTATAAAGAAGCAACGTTGTGAATGAATCCCGAGAAGATGGTGGCGAGTGACCAGATAACACACAGCCCGGTAATAACATAACGAGGCGTCAATTTCTTCAAGAGGAGAGCAGATGGCGTCTCAAATGTAACGTAGGTGGCATAGAAGATGGATACAGCGATGGAGAACTGCGAGGGACTTGCACCAATGGTCTCTGGCATACCAGCTACCCCGACATTGCCTGGCTTAAGTCAGAAAGGGGTAATTTCAAGGCCTTCAAGGAAACACACCAATGTTTGAACGATCCAAAAAGCAGCAAAGGTAGACGAGCATAATGACTGGAATAAGACATAAGTCTAGCTTTGCCAGCAGCTTGACCTGCTTGGCTGGGTCGATGTAGTGGTCATCGCGGGATTCGACCTGGCTATCGGAAACCTTTGTTTCGAGGGGCAATTCCTTTTCCTCGATGGAACCCATATTCAATGGTATGATGAATGGGCGAGCGAGTGTAGAGTCAATGGTATTCAAAGAATGATAGACTGTTCGTGGCAAAGTTGATGATATTTGTCACGCCAACCGTTGGCTAGACCTTGTCATATATAAGAGTTTGCGGAGGAAATGATAAAGAAAAGGATCGCCATGCTTTCCCCCACAATTCCCCGCAAATCTCCACATCTCTCCATGCGCCTCCCTATCTCGTGGTTGAGTTATCTCTTTCTAGAGGTTTTTCGGGCCCGCCCTAACAAGAGATCGGGATCTCATACCGAGCCTTATCGCCACTCTAACGCTAGTCTGATATCGACTAAACCATGTCGATCAGGAACAGAAGATTGGCTAAAATATAACGTGGCAGTATTGATTGGCCGAAATTTTTACATTTGCGGGGTTCAACGTCATGCGTACCTTATCGCGTCGCGGACCTTTTTCCGTCGTGGCAAGGCTGTTCGTAGTCGGCGCCGACAGAGGAGACTATCACGGTAACTCGGTTGAAGAGGCATGATCACTGGGGGAATCACCATCAAAGTTTACATTGCTCATCCCTAGGCCGAACCGCCACTCTCGGCCTACAATGCCCGTCGATATCTCAAGGAGCCATCGATCGGAATGTCATCTATACCAGAGTCGGGGGGGCACATAAGGCGGGCACCCATCGCGTGAGGTCTTTCCAGGAACGTTTTGCTTGACACATACTGAGTCGTAGCAGCTGCAATAGATGTAGAAAACGAAAGACGAAATGTCTGGGTGGAGTTCCTTGCAGAACTTGCGCCATATCAAGACAAGATTGTATCTATCCAAACTCGCAGAAGAAGGTGTTGGTCTCGGAAGGGTGGGTGTCTTCATTTCCATCTCTAGCGTTCAGTTATGCTGAACTTTAATAGTTACCTCCTTGACCTAGAGGCTCGAATCAAAGCGTATGAGACCAAGGCCGAAGAAGCCTCAGTGACTCCAAGCTCTGTCGCTGCCACATCTGAAATACTGGATGCCGAAAGCGTTACCGCGGAATCCTCTGCTCCTCTTCAACTTACCATCAGTCGTGACACTGACAAGGATGATATTGATAAGAACCCACTGATTGAAGGGACGGCGCATCTTGTGCTGAGCCCCGGAGGAGGAGAGCGCCGTAAGTACTGCAGCACAATATATGAGAATAAGGCTTATAATATACTAGAGTATCTCGGGGATTCGTCGTCCACAAGTCTTGGATTGAGGTTCCAGGACTTTATTAAAACCTTTCAGTCAGAACTCAATAACGTAGTCGAGTTCGATGCGCCCACCCAAAGCCGTACGAATTTCTCCATTCGTCGTAATTCGTTTCAGGACGGCCAGCCCAAGATCTCGCTGCCTCCTTTCGCATTCGCAAAGCGTCTCTATGCCGCACAGTATGCCTATCTTGGGACCATCTTCTCCTTCACAGATATGGATCTGTTCGAAGAGAGCCTGCGTGAAATATATGATAGGCCGGTGGATGTATCCGACAAGGATGATTGCCTTGTCTATTGCGAAGTACTGCTCACGTTGGCCTTTGGTCAAATGTACTCTGTCAATCAATGGACAAGCAACGATGGACCTCCTGGATTTGAGTATTTTCAACAAGCAATGCAGCTGCTTCCGGGTCTTCATGAGCAAGGATCTGTGACATTCATCAAAGTTCTATCCCTGGTTGGATATTTCTTCCAGAATCTGAATCGTCGAGACGCAGCATTTCTCTATGTAAGCCACAGCCCCCTTTCGTGTAGTACTGGCTAATATAGACAGATTGGCTTGGCATTGCGTATGGCCATATCAATGGGGTTACATCAGGAAGTCCCCGATCAGAATCTCGACGACAGGGCTCGAGAACATCGGCGGCGACTGTGGTGGTCTGTGTACAGCATGGATAGGTAGGAAGACTGTCAGGTTGTTAAATGCCTGCTAATATTCCCAGGATTCTTTGTGTCAAATCTGGCAACCCATTGACAATTGCCGACCAGGACATTGGAGTTCTGCCTCCGTCAAGACTGGTAAGTTTCAAATTCACACACAAAACCCTTACTAACCAAATCAGCCCGACGAACCTGAAATGTGCCCAGCTACCGTCCTGTTACATTATACAGAGCTGTCACGAATACTAGGAAAGATAATGATAAGTAAGTTATCCTTGGCTCTCGGAAGTACGAAACTAACTATGAAAGATCTATATCGAAGGACACGCACAGAAAACTACAGTCTTGTCAGCTCTGTACAGGCCATTCTTACTGACTTGTCGAATTGGCACACAAACCTTCCTCAGGTGCTTCATTTTGACTTTACTAAACTTGACAAGGAAATCTCTCGTGAGGCGGTTTCGATATATCTACACTATTCGCAGTGTATTAATATGACTGCTCGGCCGCTTGTATTCCACGTTGTTCGAAGCCAGCTTCAAAGCAAAGAATCAAAAAACCACACAAGCGATTGGAACACTGGACTGTCTCCAACTACAATAGCAGTCATTGATACCTGCATTTCAGCAGCACGGAATAGTATTGCAATCATGTCTACAGCTTCCAAACAGAATCTGATAGGTAAGACATGCAAGTCGCATTCTGAATTACACAATCTAACATAACTAGCAACGTACGGCTACATGGATGGCGAACACGCTTTCTCGGCGGCAATCATCCTCGTCATGGTCAATATCGCCTTCCCGTACAACGCCCGAGACCGCGCTGCCATGAATATGGCGTTAGAGGTCCTGAATGGAATTGCCGACAAGGGCAATGCGCATATCAAATCATTGCATCGACTTCTGCTTAGCTTATACCCTATGACGAGATTGGAGAATTCCGATGAGTCTGTGATCCAGAAACAAGCTCCAGAAGCTCTTGCACCACAACCAGATCCATTCGCAGCATTCTTGTCGCAGATAGATGGCGACAACGCCAACGCTGGCATATTTTCCAACATAGATACGAATTTGTTTGAGGCAGCTGGCGCGGGAGACGAAAGGATTTGGGAGGAGGGGTTTGAATTTTTTGATGCGAATATGGATTTTGATTGGACACAGTGGAACAGCTAAATCTTCTCGACGACATCATCTTCCATCACATCTATCACTAACATATGCCCTGGGGCATGTCCCATCACTCGACCCGGCAATTGCGCCTTCATAACCGCAAGCTGGGGCGTAACACCACATCCCCAGAATACTGGTACAATCTCGTCGTCCGCTGGGTCAAGATCCAGCGGCATATCACCAAACTCGGGTGCATTGATATCTTTGATCCCCAACTTCTCCACCGCATCCCAGCCCCATGCAACAGGCTCGCCATGGGTGCTTACATACGGCCTCGTCAGCTCCCGAACCTTCTCGACATCCGCCCTCCTGTACGGCCGCATGCTGACCACGTAAGTTCCGCCAGTAAACACGCCCGCAGCGCAGAGCGGTATATTCGTCGCATACATGGGGACATTGCGGCCCATGGCCGTATGCCTCGGCGGCAGACCAGCTGCTGTCAAGGCGGCCTCAAAACTGTAGCTGCAGCCTATAAGGAATGCGACGTGGTCATCCGTCCACTCCTTAGCAATATCTGAGCAGTGTGACTTGACCAGCTTGCCATCGTCATATACCATGTATAATGGGACGTCTGTGCAAATATCAAGCGCTGACGCGATCGCGGCATCAGAGATTCCAGGCAAGTGAGACTTCAGGGCCGTGGCGGACCCTGGTGTGCGTGAAGAGGCGAGTAGTGGGCATGGGACTGGGTTGCGATGACACAGAAGCAGAAAGTCGGATGCGAAGCGGGAGGGTAGGATAATTAAGTTTGCTTGCAGATATTTAGGGGCGAGACCTGATGTCAGGGTTATTTTATTGTTGCGAGCGAGGAGGCGGGTTGAAAGAGCTGCATTATTGCCGGATTCGATCATTTTGAGGGTGAAGAAACAATATGCACGTAGCTTTCAATACAAAGTCCTGTCAAAGCATATATACATAACTATGCCGAGAAGTTAGGATATCCACATCTCCTCTCCCCGTCTATGCCTCCGCTGCCGGCCCCATGGCACCGGACTCTTTCCGCTGAATCGCACGAGACAGTATACAAATTTTGGCTTAATCATTTATCATTTGCGGGGATAAAAGTGCGGGTCAGGAACGCCCGAGGAAAATCTACTCCAGTTTTTTATTCCGCTGTGATGGTTGTTATACCCCGTCCGCCCTTCCATGGTACGCGGCCGGCCGGAGACCGTGCCGCCCTAGCGCGATCGGCTTCAGATCCCGATCGTAAATGTCCACCTCGTCATGCATTTGACCCCTCCGATGGGATATGCCCACGTTCTCCCCGCAATTCAACTGCCAAAGAAGAACTCGTTTGTAACCGGAAGCAACTGTAAGTGTAGTATTCGCCCGTTTCGTGGGTCTCTTGTGGCAACCCGGTATCAGGATCCGATCATATGGTGCCGGAAGTTATGTTGCCGGAGCTTGCGTGCTGATGGTGACCTTAGGTGATTAGTTATAACTTAGCCTCTCCCCCCGCACCCCATATTTCAGTACATGCCATTAAATCTTGTTTTCTTGTACTCTCTTTGATTGTTCTGCCCGACTGTTTTTTAGATTCCATATTATACCCCTCAACATGACAGTGGGACAACACCAGCCAGCGGCCGGAAGGCTACGGATATCCATCGATCGCGGTGGAACTTTCACCGATGTCCACGCCTCGGTGCCTGGCCGCAGCGACATTATCTTGAAGCTGTTGTCCGTCGACCCTGGAAACTACCAAGATGCCCCAACCGAAGGCATCAGGCGAGTTCTCGAAATCGCGACAGGCAGGACCCTGCCCCGCGGCGAGTTGCTCGACTTAACCCCAATCGAGTCCCTGAGAATGGGAACGACGGTTGCTACCAACGCATTATTAGAGAGAAAGGGTGCTCGCTCAGCACTCCTCATCACACGCGGATTCAAGGATCTGCTGGTCATTGGAAACCAATCACGACCAAACATCTTCGATCTCTCAGTCTCAAAACCAGACGTGCTGTCTGAAAAGGTTGTTGAGATTGACGAGCGCATCACACTCGAGGGATATGCCGAGAACCAAAACCCCGAACCTATTGAGGAGTCGGAAGATGTTGTTCGAGGAATTACTGGGGAGCATGTGCGAATTATCACCAAGCCGGATATGGAGGCTGTAAATGCACAGCTGCTCCAGTTGAAGGAAGAGGGATACAGGTCGATATCGGTTGTCCTACTTCACTCATATACCTACCCCCATCACGAAAATTTGATCGGGAACGCAGCTGTAAAGATGGGCTTCTCAGTTGCCTTATCATCGGCCCTACAGCCTATGATCAAGGTTGTTCCCCGTGGAATGAGCGCCACGGCAGATGCATACCTCACACCAGTTATCAAAAACTACATCGACTCGATCTCTTCAAACTTCCAAGGCGGTCTTGCCTCGAAGACCACCCGAGTCGAGTTCATGCAGTCGGATGGTGGCCTTGTTGATTTCCGCAAATTTAGCGGACTGAAGGCGATCTTGTCTGGTCCAGCTGGTGGTGTTGTTGGCTATGCCCAAACTTCATACGATGCTGCCGAGAAGGTTCCTGTTATTGGCTTCGATATGGGAGGAACTTCGACTGATGTGTCGAGATATTCGGGCACATACGACCACGTATTTGAGACCACAACAGCTGGCGTGTCTATTCAATCGCCACAATTAGATATCAACACCGTTGCAGCAGGCGGTGGATCCATGCTCTTCTGGAAGAACGGCCTGTTCGTTGTTGGCCCCGAGTCCGCATCAGCCCACCCTGGGCCGGCATGCTACAGAAAGGGCGGACCTCTTACAGTCACCGATGCCAATCTCTTCCTAGGCAGACTCCTACCCGAGTACTTCCCAAAAATCTTCGGCCCCAACGAAAACGAGCCTCTTGATGTGGCTATCACGGGAGAAAAGTTTGCTGAACTTACTGCCGTTATCAACGAGGAACAGAAGTCAAACGGACGCATCGAATTTACCCCTGAGGAGGTCGCTCTCGGTTTCTTGAATGTTGCCGATGAGTCTATGTCGCGCCCTATCCGAGCATTGACTGAGGCTCGTGGCCACAACACTGCGGTTCACAACCTTGCTTGCTTTGGTGGTGCTGGTGGCCAGCATGCATGCTCTGTGGCTGCTGTTCTTGGTATTTCCAGAATCATCATTCACAAATACTCTTCTATCCTCTCTGCTTACGGAATGGCATTGGCGGATGTGGTCAACGAGGTTCAACAGCCTGCTGCTGATGTTTTCAACGACACAACTCAAGACATGTTCCAGTCGAAGCTAGAGGCGCTTGTTAAGCAGTCCACAGAAGACCTAGAGTCTCAAGGATTTGCAGGCAAGGATATCCACCATGAGCTGTATCTGAATATGCGTCATGCTGGTACAAGCACCTCTTTCATGATCCTCAAGGGTGGGGATTGGAACTTTGCTTCCGAGTTTGAGAAGAGGCATCTGATAGAATTCGGCTTCTTGACAAAGGATAAGGCTATTCTTGTCGACGATATTCGTGTCAGGAGCACTGGTTCTTCATCTCACGGGAAGGAGAAGAGCCCTTACATGCAGGTGAGTCAAAGTATCCCTTCGAAGACGAACTAGCTAATAGATACGTAGATGAAAGAAGTTGTGCCAAAGAAGGTTTCCGAACAGAAGAGCCAAGGAATTTCCAAGGTTTACTTCGGTTCATCCAAAGGATCCGTCGACACTCCCATCTACAAGCTTGAGGATCTTGAGGTTGGCTCACAGATTAAGGGCCCTGCAATGATTATTGATAAGACTCAAACCATTGTCCTTGTTCCCGAAGCTGTGGCGAATATCCTCGAACGATGCGTATTGATCGATCTGAAGGAGAAGCCAAATGTTGATGTTACTTTCGAATCTATGGATACGAGCATCAACCCTATCCAGCTGTCCATTTTCGGCAACAGATTCATGTCGATTGCTGAGCAGATGGGACGAACTCTCCAAAAGACCTCCGTTTCCACCAACATCAAGGAGCGTCTCGACTTTTCTTGCGCGTTATTCTCTCCTGATGGAGGCCTGGTCGCCAATGCACCCCACGTTCCAGTGCATCTTGGCTCCATGCAATTTGCCGTCCGATACCAACACAAGTACTGGGCTGGAAAGCTCGTGGAAGGCGATGTTCTCGTCTCAAACCACCCAACATGTGGAGGAACTCATTTGCCAGATATTACTGTCATTACACCCGTATTTGAGAATGGCGAGATTGTCTTTTACGTTGCATCCAGAGGACACCACGCAGATATCGGTGGTTCCCTCCCTGGATCGATGCCTCCGACTAGCAACCAGCTGTGGCAGGAGGGTGCTGCCATTGAGGCAGAGAAGCTCGTTAGCGGTGGTCATTTCAACGAGGAGAGAATGATTGAGTTGCTCCTGAAGGAGCCCGCCAAGTTCGAAGGCTGCTCAGGAACTAGATGCCTCCAAGACAACCTGTCTGACTTGCGCGCCCAGGTAGCAGCAAACCAGAGAGGAATCTCGCTCATCAATGGCCTGATCAAGGAGTACGGCTTGAAGTGCGTCCACAACTACATGTACGCGATCCAAAGCACGGCCGAAATCGCTGTCCGCGAGCTCCTCAAATCGACCTCAGAGAACCTCGGTTCTGTGTTGGAAGCAGTAGATTGCATGGATGACGGAACTCCAATCGCGTTGAAGGTCACCATCGACGCCGCCAAGGGCGAGGCCATCTTCGACTTCGCCGGAACTGGCAGTGAAGTATTCGGCAACACCAATGCCCCTACTGCGATCACACACTCCGCAATCATCTACTGTCTACGTGCGCTCATCAAATCCGATATCCCGCTCAACCAGGGCTGCCTGAACCCGATTGACATCCGCATCCCCGCCCACTCTCTCCTGTCGCCATCGAAGACCGCTGGCGTTGTGGGTGGAAACGTGCTCACCTCCCAGCGTATCACCGACGTCATCCTGAAGGCTTTCCGCGCCTGCGCCGCCTCGCAGGGCTGCTGCAACAACCTGACCTTTGGCACAGGCGGCAAGGGAGAGGACGGAAACCACGTCGACGGCTTCGGTTACTACGAGACAATTGCAGGTGGTGTTGGTGCCGGCCCTACTTGGGACGGACAGAGCGGTCTGCACACCCACATGACGAACACGCGTATCACGGACCCGGAGATCTTCGAGAAGCGATACCCATGTATCCTGCGCGAGTTCTCGCTGAGAGAGGGCTCTGGTGGCGTCGGTCTGCACCGCGGTGGCGATGGCGTAGTTCGCGATATCGAGTTCCTGGTCCCGGTTCAGTGCTCTATTCTGTCTGAGCGCCGCAGTCATCGCCCGTACGGGTTGGAGGGCGGCGGGCCGGGTGCTCTGGGCAGGAATGACTGGGTTAGGCAAGGCGAGGATGGCGAGAGCAGAGTCAACCTTGGAGGAAAGGCAACGGTCAAGATGGCCAAGGGTGATAGGATCGTGATTAACACGCCAGGTGGTGGTGCTTGGGGGTCTGAGACTGCAGAGAAGGTCAAGACGAATGGTGTTCAGAAGGAGGTATTCGTCGCGAAGGGGTCGGTCGATCGTTATAAGACGAGACAGGAGACGAATTAAAGCGTGCAATTATTTTATTATAATATAACTTAGAAATATATCCCATTTTGTAAAATTTCCCAAATAGGCTCTAAGGTCGTAGGAGACTGTGATACATATTAAAGATGCGAGAGCATGTCATAGTGAAATATTATAAGAGGACCTTTATATATCCTGATTGTGAATAATCAAAAGTTGTTCGTCTAATGTGAGTCTATTATTACGGGGGTGAAGGAGGGGGTTTATAGTGAAGGGAATAAAATACGGTTTCTAGTATAATAACATTTCACAACAGTTCTATATTGAGATACTGCCCGATCAGAGAAATGGTAAGTCTGCTTGTGTCGTGTCATCGAATCTTTTAACAGGTGTATGACTGAGTCTTCTTCGAAAAATCGAGGCCGCCTTTGACACCGGCGACATAGTCTTTGTCCTAGACAAGCCGGCCCTGGGAGGGGATATTGTATGGAGGTGTATACTACTTAACCAGGATAATGCATCACACGAGTATATGAAGCCTGGAAAGTGGAGGGAGCTTGACGGGAAGGGAGTCAGATGTCTGGTAGCTGTCACCCATTTGCCGCCTGCTCCTGTCGTTACTCCCTGTCACCGTTTACCTGCTGCTGTCGTTACACCGTTCTCGTCGCTCTCGGCTGCCGATGCCCACTACTATCAACAAGGCCATTTGCCACGGCTGGCCCGGATCTGTCTGTCGAGAACTTTATCATCCATAGATCGCAGTCCTATCATTATATATCTGTTTTGCGTCTGTCCGAAGTCCCATCATGGCAAGCGTCGATCGGTCGAGAGCGTCGACAATATATCATCTCTATACAGCCTCGCCTGACTCCCGGACGGCATCCACAACAAGTCGATTCCCCGCCAGCTGAGCATCCTGAAAAGTCCTCAACTCTTCTTTTGTGCTCTTATCACACGCTCAGGTGTGGCTTCTTGTGAGAAGGCATCGCCGAAATACTCGAATGTTTCTCCTCGACTCAGAGTCCAACACTACTCAACCATCCCTAGCACACACAACACCTCATGGGCCGAAAAGCATAAAATAATGTCATTTTCGTTTCTTCTATGTGTACATAAATGTAGATAAAAACGTGTTGTAGCAACACAAAGCTCGAAAGTTATTACCATCTCCTCCCTCCTTTACCCAGCACCATCGTCAACATCACTGTCGTCGTTGCCGACGCCGCCGCTGAAAGCAAGCAGCACCACACCCACTTACAAGTGGATATAGTCAAAGGTGCTAGCCGGCACCGTGCGCGTGCTGTACCCCTCCACATTCACATAGTTGTACTCCTCAATAGTGACCATATCGCCCTGGACAGCCGCAACCCACGCAACATGTCCCGCTCCCCCACCGCCGGCATTAGTATGCGCAATAGCTCCCGGTACCGGCTTGTTATCAACCAAGACGCCGGTCTGGCGAGCAGCCTCGTCCCAGGACTCGGCGTCACCCCATGCAGCGCCCTTGTACTTGTTGTGGAAGTTGAGACCGAGGCGGTCGTTGATGCGCCACGCGACGAAGCTGGTGCACTGGCACGCGTAGTAGTACCAGCGGTCGACGTCGCCGCAGGTGCTGGCGCCGTAGGGGTAGTCGTTCTTGATTTCGCCGGCGTCGCCGTGGTCTGGTGGGGTGGGTGCTTCGGGGAGGGAGGCGGCGTCGCACTTGGGCTTGACGTACGTGATGGAGCCGGTCTTGACATAGAAGTCGGAGACGAAGCAGCCGTCAGACGTCAAATCCCAGATCTCGTTGCCGTTGATTTTGGTGCCAGGCGTTTGGCAGGTGATGCTCACGATGCTGCCCTTGGCGAAGGTCTTCTTGATGGGGAAATCTGTGCCGGGACCAGAGCGGCAGTTGACGGTGTTTCCAGTGATGGGATAGGGGCCATCAGGGTTGCCGCTTGGGACGGGGACGTCGGTGGGGCCAGCCTCGGTGGGAGAGGCGTCTGTGGGAGAGACATCCGTGGGAGCAGCCTCGGTGGGGGAGGCATCATCTGCGGAGGAGGTGGCTGTAGGAGCAGCGTCCGTGGGCGAGACATCCGTGGTGGGGACGCCCGTGGGAGCAACGTCCGTGGGGGAGACGTCAGTGGCGGTTGGGAGAGAGCCGTCGGTGGCGACGCAGGTGTTGATTGTGACATAGACGGTGCTGCGGGTTGAGGTGGGCACAGGGGTGTCACAGGTGACGACTGTGACATAGACAGTGCTGCGGGCCAGGACAGACGTGGAGAGGATGGCCGCCGAGGCGGCGGCGATGTTGGTGAGCTTCATCACGAGCGACAACGAAGGAGTGTGTGCTATAAAACAAAAACAAACACAATAAACGAGCGTGGTGACTATGCGAGCTAGTCAGCGAAATGAGGGTGGTGGTGGAGTGAGAAGCTAGAAGGGGGCGGGACGGGTGTCTATATACATCACATGAAGCGGAGATTCCTCCGGCGGTCTTCATTTCTTACTTTTTTCATTCTAGGCCGTATTCATACACCAATTCGGCCTTGCACTAACCGGGTACCTTGCAGATTTAAGGGGCCATCTGGGGCGGTTGACTGGAGGGGAATAGCGCAAGGCGAAGCTGTAGGGCTGGTTTAATGTCGGTTCAGCGTTATGGCGCTGTCAGGTCCTGTCAGACGGACGAACCTAATGCCCATCTCACCGTCAGTCGGAGCTGCGCCCGGGTCGGGGCGTCGCTTAGAGTCCTGACAGTGGTTAAAAGGGTAAAAAGTGGCACTTCGCTTGGAAGGGTTGGCGTTGTGCCCCTGAGCTAGCGTGGGCTAGTGCGTGGTGGGGGCGGCGTGGTGTATGGGATGGCGTCGACTCACGCAAGATTGGACTACACCGCGCCGTTTGAGGACATTCTGGAGTGTTGCGATGGTGTCATTGAAATGGGTTGAATTGGAGTCGTGCTTGCCTTAGTGTTGTAGAAGTAAGGAGAAATGTGTAAAAATGAGCGTTGTGGAAAGAGCGTATTGAGGCAGGATGAGTTCTCATGCGCCAGTGCCGTGACCGATGTATTGCGTGAACAGCTGAATTTTGTGGGGTCGGCAGGGGCGATGGGGCTTGGATCTTCTTGGGTCTGCCTGGGTGCGGGGATGAGCATGCTTCAGAAGGTTATGAGAGGTTCTGGGATGTGAAAGGGATAGGGGATTTACTGTGAGGGGGTGGAGGCGTGGGGGCGCCTGAGAGCGATGGGGGATGAGTGGCGGAGGGAAGGAAGAGATTTATAGATTTATAGCCACATATAATTCCATAAATAGCACACAGTGATGTATTATTTGAACTAAAGTACATTATCCAGTCTCTGCCATTGTTTTGCTACTACTGTCGTTACTCTCTGCCATCGCTCGTTTCCTCCTCTGAGTCTGAATCGTCACCCCATTCATCATCATCAGTTTCATCATCGTCAGATTCATCATCGTCAGATTCATCACCGTCAGATTTATCACTGTATTCTTCTCTATATCCGGTTACTTCGGCATAATCGTCCTGCATCTTATAGTATAATGCCATAGCGAGGTCATTCTCCTCTTCGGCGCTGCGCTGTGGACTGCCATCTGCAACAGTAAACGTTGACTCGTAAAAACATTCGGGCAAGCCTTGGTCCGAAAACCGCCTTGCTAGTGCAATCAGCATCGATTTTCGGAGATATGGACCTGGTAGTCCCCAGTGGTACCCTCGTGCTTTCGCGTCATCGAACCATTCAACGTTTCCGAGCCTCTGCTGTTGCAAGTATGTCATCACATATCGCAGATATAAGTATCGGCGGGCCGGGCGATTTGAGTTGAGGAATTCCAGTGGCCTTCCATCGATATCCTAGAGTCGTTTTCAGCTCATCACATAGTGAAGTAGGGCTACGAATATACAAACGTACCTTCCACGTTGACCTACAATAAAGTAAATTAGAAGTCATTGATTTCTGTACTACTATGCATCGCCAAATGGCCTCCCCTCCATATCTTGGCTTATCGGGCACTATGACAATCCACCCCTTCTCAAGGGCCTCGTGCGTAGATGTCTCAAGTGTAATTCCTTCGCATACGAATTAACAACATACTTGATAGGAGCGTAAGAAAGGTAAACATACCATTTCGAGGCTCAGATAAATCAACTTCACGAACGCCAAAGAGATATGCAAGCTCATCCGACTCGAGTGACTTTGGAACAATATGCACGCATTTGGCACACATTCCATGTAGCCATTGAGCATTTAAATGGCAGTATTTTTCAACGACGTTTCCAGACGGGCCAGGCTTTACAGACTTGTAGTATGATAGTACACCGTCCGCGTATAGTCTCTGCTCGGGTGCATTTTTCCACTTTATGGAAGCAGATATGACTTTCGTGAGTAGAGCTGAGGAGTAGGCGCCTTCGACCGTGGGGTATCGTTGCAAGGCCTCGTCGACATCATCTGCCATTGCTTTCTTCTGGCGCTTAAGGATTACGAGCTCTCGTTCCTTCTTTCCGAACGTTGACTTTGATCCCTTAGCAGTATCATGGTTGCCACCAGTCAGTTCCGCTGATATCTTTCGGATTTTAGATTCAATAAACTCGCTCCCAAGGCTTATGTCGTGACGGAAAAGACCCATGTCGTTGCGTAAATAGAACAGTTTCTAACGAGATGGTAAGAGAGGCTTGATAAAATAACGTTAACGAGGAAAGAGAAAATAAATGGGAGATCAAACCATGATTTTATATTCTGAGTTCTGTACTAATCGTAGTGTGGCTAGCTAAACTTTAACCTTAATTAGTACCAGCGCGGACCATGAGTAAAAAATAACATCGTACGCACTATATGAGTCACATTGAAGCACCATTACTACGAAGCTATCAGTCGTTAATGCTGAAAATGTTTCACTATGGAGTGGAAAGAATGTCAGGTAAGAACGGCTGACATCGATTCCAAGCGATGCATGAGAGCCAGAACCGCTGTGGTGGAGCATATGGAGACAAGAGCGTATTATCCGCAAGGCATATCACAGATGTCAAACAATTAAAAAAATGCAATACGCCATTCAAGTTGAGTTAGATTACATGCGAGCTTGAACAGACATACTGTACCGCCTAAAGTCTGACGAAAGATAGCCTTACTAGAGGATCGATACGAGTTATTTATGATAATGTGACTTATCCTTTTCTCTCTCTGTATGAGTGACTGGCCTATTAGTTGCAGTTCTGAGTGAATGAATACCTTTATTTCAATTATAGTTGCTATAATCGCTATTGTTTTGCACAGTCTTCGAACTTTTAGGCGTGGCGAGTATTTCTTGAAATATCCCAAAACACACATCACATAGTTGGCTCATCACCACATCATAGAAGTCAAACAATTGGAAATGGCAACAAGTCATTCAAGCTGAATACAGTAAGTACTACATACAGTGTCCAAATACGTTCATCCAAACCCGCTCCGCAGCTATCTAACCGCGGAAGGCAACCTGCCTCCTCTCAACAGCGAAGTTGGAGGCCTTGGCGGACTCAGCCTCGTTGAAGTGGAGGTTCTTGTACTGGGTGACCTTGCTGGTGTGCTCGAATGGCAGCTCCTTGACACCGGGCTGGCCAGCGACCAAGTTAGGGGTCGGCTTGGCGCCAACGGCGCGCTTGCCGTTGCCGGTGGCGGGACCCATGCTGACGATGGCAGCGTCGGCCCAGCGGAAGTTGCAGGTGCCACCGGGGATCATAGCATCACCCTGGAGCTGGTTGACGGCGTTCTTTTGCCTCTCCAGGCAGCGCCAGTTGCCGATTGGGTCGAGGCCGCCGGGGTTGACGATCTCGTAGAGAGCGAGAACGCTGACTTGGGTGTAGTCCTCGGCGTTGCCTGATTGGTTAGTATGTCATATTTCGTAAGTGGTAGATAAACGTACTGGAGTTGGAGTAGTCATCGGGAACGCAGGAGTCGGCGTTGATGGCATCCTTGAAGAGAGAGGTCTCGCTGGATCCGACGCTGTTGTGGTAGGCATCGACAGCGTGGCCGACCTCGTGCTGGAAGACGGATGGGGTGCCGACGGGGCCCTGGAAGACAACGATGGCGGAGGTCTCGTAGGCAGAGCCACCACCTGGAACAGCAATTACGTTGGTGATGTACTGACGCTCGTGGATGGGCAGGCGGCCGAACAGGTCAATCATGTCGATTATGCTGGAGACGGTCAGTGTGGTTCATATCTCCAAGTGGAGGGGACTCACCCAAGGTTGGCAGCGTTGTGACGGCAGAAGACGAACGCACTTCCGCAGTCGGTGTAGTGAACGTTGTAGATCTCCATGTCGTATGGGCTGACATTGTTGTCGTTGGCGTGGTTGAGGCACGTCTGTGGGATCCATCCCCATCCCCACCTGTCCCAGGTGCTCTGGGTTGGGGTAAGGTGCTCCCAGAAGACAGAGTCGACATGGGGAGACAGACCATCGCTGAAGAGCGTTGGCTTTCCGAGGCCAGCGAGGGCGGGGGCGCTGAAGAGGACAGCTGCGGCCGCAGCCTTCATGAGGGAGGAAGCCATAATGATGGATTGACGTTTGTTTGAACGGAGTTGACTGAGACTGATAAGAATGCAGCTGCTCTGGCAAAGAAGCAGATCTTCATGGCGATCACCATGCCTTTATACTTCGAGCAGGCTGATGTTCGGGCCGTGAGGACAATCACTTTGACATGCTATAAGCACCGTTCAAGGAATACCGTAAATTTAGCAACCACTCCCGTTGAGGCGTCCCCACAAAGAACATCTCCACAGTAAGCTTAATGAGAGCTACGTGCGGATTTGCGGCTTCTCCATTCGCCGATCCCCCTTTTCAAAGGATCTGGTGCTGTCAACGGGGTAGCACTCTCTTTTGGAAGCCTTGGTAAGGAAGCTTGGCGCGGCAGAGGCGCGGATCGCACGGCTTCAGTTGGTGGCTGACGCCTGGCGCTCACCCTTAAAAGGCCAAGTCGGAGGCATGAAACCCTGTATACCCCTGGCTTAGTAGATTGGGCTCGGACGGTCACAAATGTCCTCTGCGCGTAATCGTGGGCAAAACAAGGCCCATCGCAGCACTTTCTTCTCACGATGCCTCACAACAACTCTCGGCGAATTACCGTGCCAAACCACGCCGTCTCTCACTACCGAACGCCAACATCCCCTAAATGGCATCTCATCCCAAATCCAGGAACCTGTCGGACCGATCTCCCCACGCCAAGCGTCTCCATGAATTGACCGTGACTATCTCCACACTCATCGCCCGCCGTCAGGGCATGCATCATCTTAGAAGGCCCGAGGATGTGACCCAGCCACTTTCCTATTCTATATAAACCTCGAGCTAAGGATCCTTCGTCAAGTCTTAGCGGCGGTTTTGCCCGTGGAGGAGCGCTAAGGTGTTATTAAGCGCATTTGCAGGCTTTCCGGCCAAGACATGCATGGTCTAGATGGACTCAAATTGCCTTTTATGCGCGATGGATTGTTCTGTAGTATCGTGGCAAGAGGGAAGATAGTGTTCATCCTGTATTTCGTCCTGCTCCTACGTCGTTCTATCGCTGTTTCTGGGAGTATTGATGGTGGACAGTCGACTAATCAATTGAGCACGCGTCCGGAACCCCTGCGTGGGTGGGTTGAAACATCACAAGGCATACGAGCGTACGTGAGACGCAGCAGACCGTATTGGTGGAGATAATGCAGGCATAGTCAACTCTTCTCAAGACGATGTAATCCAGTCGCGTCTAAGCTGAGTTTTTGACGTAAGGATCAATAAACACGCCTGATCGAGTATCCTCCTTGCAAAAGTGATTGTAATATCATCATGGGCTTGTTTCATGGGGAAAGTGCATTTCCTCATTCCATTGTTGATGGTCTATTTTTGGTCCAGTCTTCCCTTCCCACCTTGAATTTACAGATGAAACTCGTCTAATTTAAGCATGTTCTTTGACGTATGCATGTCTTGGCGGGACGGACAACGGAATGCCGCTGGTCCCTTGATACTCAGGAACAACATCAAAAGCACATAATATAGCCTCCCTTCCCTAATAAGTGTAACGTTACGATTCCTGCCGGCGGAAACCCGGCAGACGAAATAAGAAAGCGCGTAGGTAGGCTGCGGATCCCGGCAACCAACCAAGCAAGCACTGCCAAGGTCAGATTATCCCCGCCGTCAGCATTGGGTCAGCCGCACGCTGACGCTGACGAGGATCCGGACATATCGGCATCTTCCTTTAATAGTGCAGCGGTAATATAGGTATTAGCAAATTAGTCGCTGACTTAACGGCCCCTTGCTTGACAGTATGTTAGTGTATGAAGTCCAGAAAGCTATTCATAAATATTCCACGGTGGGCTGGATGTTAAGAAGATGCGTGATATATTCCGTACCCTCAAAGTAGCTTGGGTATATATAAGATTATCCCACAAAATGCACGGTTTTGACTCCTTCTCTCATCCAACGGTTTTTGGTCGGAAGTTACAAAAGATTGGGGTCGTGAGGGCACACTTATTCATTCATGGCTTTAACCCCGAATTAAAGCTGTATCAATGGGATATTTATTGTATTAATAGTACTTTATATGGTAGTACTATCTTTAATAATTTTCTCACTTTATATTTGCTACTGTCAATTTATTTTGATGTTGATAAAATCATATTTCCTATCAAATGAGAGACTACCATGGTATATTATTGCCACAGACACCATACTGATATTTAATAATAATTATTTTCTACTCGATATTCCTGTACACTAAATAATTATTTTCTACTCGATATTCCTGTACACTAAATAATTATATTCTTCTAAAACTTGATTAATATAACCCTGACTCCATTGAGCTTGCTGAAGAAAATGCTGTTCACGATCGTACATGCGAGCAAAATATCACAAGCATAAAGTACTTAATTTAATGGGCGATGTACAAAATAAAATAGCAGAAATCATATTATTCAGAGTCCGGTATACTTTTGAAGAGATCGAGATATTTTGGTCGTGTCGGGCTGTAAGTGGTTTTCTCCGCTGTGCCTAGGGTCCATCGTTAGCGCGATCCCAAAAGTCGCGTCGTCACGTCTGTCAACGCCAGTTACGCGACTTTGATACATGGACAAGTGCACTTCATACATATCACAAATAATCACACCTACGACTTCTCCAGCACGCCAGTATACAACTATACACATCCTGTACATCTTACTCACTAAACAAACTTGACAATTTGCTTGCAAATGTCTCCCATCGATCTCTAGACGCGACCAAATTCTCTGAGAAATCCGCCCCGCGTCTTTGCACGCCTCGTTCTGGAAGATACATTGACAGCCTCGCAACGCTCCAGACGCCTGAGTCTCTCAATTCTTGGCTTCTGCTCCCAAGGGCAGAGGTCCTGCGACACTTGACAGCGATACGACACGATGTACCTCCCACGATCGCTCCTCTCGACCCTCTACCTGCACCTCCAACGCACCCACCACCCTCTCTCCCCACCAGTCCTGATCCTCGTGGCCCTCGAGCCCGATGCCCTCTGCGGTTGCCGAATCCTCACCCATCTCCTCAAACACGACTATATCCCCCACAAGATCCAGCCGATCGCCGGCTTCAACGACCTCGAGCGCGCCGGACGAGAGAATGTACGGCCCATGCTCGCGAGCCAGGGTGGCAGCGGCGGCGTCGTGGTGTGCCTCGGAGTTGGAGCAAGGAATGACTTAGGCGCCATGCTGGGGATTGACGCGGAAAGTGAAGGCGAAGGCGCGTTCGGCGGCGTTGAGGTCTGGGTTGTGGACGCGCAGAGGCAATGGCACCTGGAGAATGTGTTTGGTGGGGCGCAGAGAGACGGCGTGTTGGAGGATGGCAGCCCGGGACCCATAAAGCAGCAGCCGGGCGTGGATAATGGGAAGATCGGAAGGGGCTTCAAGCCGGGGAAGGGAGGCATTATTGTGTTTGATGATGGGGATATTGAGGAGGAGTTGGGTCCGGAAAGGGCTGCGTATTTTGCTCTTGACGAGATGCCAGCTATCGACGAGAGAGATGACGAAGGAGACAGTGAGAGCGAGGAGGATGAGGATACCCCTATGATTGAGGCTCGGCCTGGCCAGAAGAGGAAGTCGTGGTCGGATCGTGAGGATGACGAAACGGATGAAGATGTTGACGACAGGCCACGACAGAGGAGGAGGAGCAACTCTGTAAGTTTCGCAAAATGACTGCGGCGACGATATTCTAACATAGAACAGTCAAGCTCCATTCCCGAATCTCCGTCACGACCCCAAAGGCGAGGGCTTATGGTTGTTGATGGCCCGAATGGCGTTGCAAGAACAGACTCCCGTTCCGTATCGCCCTCACCCGCACAGCCTGCGAAGCAAGTATCGTCAAGGACACTGAGACGACGACTGATCAAATTACAACAAAAGAATCAGATGGTCCTGGATGCATATTACAGCCTTGGTACCTCATACTCCGAACCCATCGCCTCCATGATGTACTCCCTCGCCTCCGAACTAGGCCGCGAAGACAACGACGTCCTCTGGCTCACCATCGTCGGCGTATCATCAATGGAACTCTACGGCCGCTCTGCAACTGGCGTCGCCATCTCCCTCAAAAACTCCTCCAACCGCTCAGGTTGGCGCGGCACCCGCGGCTCCCGCATCCGCCAGCTCCTCCGCGAAGAAGTGCGCCGTCTGAACCCCCCTGACCTAAACGACCGGGCCTCCTTAAACACTAGCACCGGTCTCATCCCTACTACCGCGCGCAGCCCCACGGATACCAGTATCCGACTCTCCCCTGAGCCGAAATTCCTCCTGATCCGCCACTGGAGCCTGTACGATAGCATGCTGCACTCGCCCTACCTGTCAGCCCGGCTACATGTGTGGACGGACGTCGGTCGCAAGCGCCTGCACAAGATGCTTGCCAAGATGGGCGTGAGCCTCGTGCAATGCAAACAGAGCTACACGCACATGGATATGGACCTGAAGCGTGGACTGCGCGCGAAGCTCCTGAAGTACTCAGCGATGTATGGCCTGGATGAGCTGGTGCCATCGCAAGAATCGGACGAGGTGGGTGGGGATAAGGAGGGGTGGGGGTTCGTCAGGAGTTGGGGGTGGAGGGCTACGCTTAGCGCGCAGGATGTGGGAGTTGTTGTGGGGTCGATTTTGGAGGTGGGTAAGAAGGGCGTGACTACGCTCGAGAACGGCGGCTGGGATCGCGGCCGCGAAGTCAAAGAGGTCACGGACGAAAGTGGTGAGATCGAGGCGGAAGAGTGGGTGAGCCGGTTCTGGGACGCCTACGACGCTCTTGAGAAGTAAGTCCTCTGTTAACATCCTGTCGAAGTCATACTAACGCACCGCAGCATTGAAGAACTCAAAGCCGCGCTCCCCACAGCACAGCATCTCCACCGCGCCATCCTGCGCACCGGCACATCCATCATCGAAAAGCGCCAGATTAAGCACTTGTCTAGCTTCCGATTATGCATCGTCAAAGACGGCCCGGACGTGGCGCTCTTCACCCACCCCTCTGCGCTAACGAAACTCGCGCTGTGGCTGGGCGAGGCGTTCGCCGAGCAGGACTTGCAGCGTACGGGCAAGCTGGGGATGGGAGGCCGAGGGACGCCGCTGGTTGTTGCGTGTTGGAACGCGGAGAGAGGGGTTTATGGGGTTGTAGGAACTGGCGGAGGAGGGGGGGAGGGCATGAGTTGGAGTGATAGAGAGGCGGCTAGAAAGAGGAAGGAAGAGAAGGCTGGGAAGGCGAAAGAGAGGGAGGCAGCCAGGAAGGTGAAGGAGACTATTCGCGAGCAGAAGAGGGAGGCAAAGCGGAAGGCGAGAGAGGAAGAGGGGGAGATCGATGAGCTGGAGACGGAGAGCGAGAGTGAGAGCGAAGAGGAGGAAGAGGATGACGAGGACGAAGAAGACGAGAAAGAGCACGGGAAGGGCTTTGGCCGTAATAGGTTCGGGAATGCGTTTCAGGAAGTCATTGAGGAAACGAATGCACGGATCAGGGTTGATAGCTTTGAGCACTGTGTCGCTGAGGTAGCCAAGGATAGCTTGAGCGTGTTCTTGGAGGGGCTGAGCATGAAGAGCGTTGTGGGGTAGATGACGGGATAGCGGGAGGGACTGGCGATCACTGGGACGGGTTACATGGGGATCATGTTGGGATGGAATGGGGAGGCATAGGAGGCGTTTTTGGCTGGCATGCTTATTTGGTTGGGTCATGAGCGGACTGTATGGCTTTAGCAGACTGGCGATAGCGGTCATATCAGCTAGCGGTGAATATATGATGGGTTATTGTACGTTTAGAGTGGGAAAACGTGAATGTAATCATAGTTATCACAGCATCGGCGGCATCGGCGATATGCATTGAAGTTGTGCCGCCCTCTTATTATCCACCGACATCCTCTGAAATTCCAATCCCCAACTATGTGCTCCATGACGTGATAACCAACGACCCTTTTATAGCTTCAAATAAGAAAATAAGAAAATAAGATTATGTGTGGTCGCCACGATTTTCCTATGGGTGAGCGATTATTGTGATAATAGTCCCTGCTCTCGACCAATCAGAAAATCGCGAAATACGATTTACCAACGATTTACCAGACCCCGATTCCAGGCGAGCGAATTAAGGCGGCCCATTCGGACTCGGAACCCCGTGATCCGCCGAGACCCTTATCGTTGCTGGTAGAAGTGGATGCCCAAGCAACACCGACGACGGGAGACGAAGATAAGGCTTGTGACTTTGTGGGGAAGGCAACTCCGCATTTATTTCTATCCACAGCTAAGAGTACACAGCCACTATTGGGTAGAGCAGGACTGTAACGTATTATCGAGCCTCGAGGATTGTTTGTTCACTCTAGACTTTATTTCCTCCTCTACCAAAATACACTCATTGCTACTACGCACCTGCCTCTTTGTGACGAACCCCCTCATTTGGCAGACCCCGAACTTCGCAGAGATAGGATTTATGCTGCGAAGTCCACCTGTGAGAGCACGCGATACCTCGTCCTCGGCGCCCACACTCACCTGCGTAACGTCGCACAGCACAATGGGCGCGCGCCCCCTTGCCTCATCCACGACGACGACGACACCCTCGCCCAGCGCGCCATGAACTCGCCCCCCTCACCACGCGCCGCCAAGCGTGCGCGCACCTCTCCCACCTCCCCCCAATCCCCGCGCACCCTCGGCCCAGTCGCCGAGGCATCCCCCGACCAGCCCGCCGCGAAGACTACGGGTCAGAGCAGCAACTTCCGCAATGTGAGCGCGTGCAATCGCTGCCGTTTGCGCAAGAATAAGTGTGATCAGCAGCTGCCGAGTTGCGCGAGCTGCACGAAGGCTGGTGTCAATTGCGTGGGATACGACCCGATTACGAAGCGGGAGATACCCCGGAGCTATGTCTTTTTTCTTGAGGCCAGGGTGGGATATCTGGAGGGCTTGCTGGGGGAAGCTGGTGTTCCGTTCGAACCGCCTGAGACGCTGGAGTTAGCTTCGAGGCCGGGACCGGAGCCTAATACACAGAAGGGAGATGACGATTCGAGTTCGAACCAGGGACCAACGGGGAGACGAGGGACTGGATGGAGCGAAAAGCAGGAGGAGGAAGACAAGCTGGATAATTTAGTGTCTAATGTAGGCATGATATCGGTGCAGGGTGCTTCAGACCCGCGATACCTCGGCTCGACGAGTGGCATCTCGTTCGCGAGGGTTGTGTTTGCAGCTGTCAAGAGCTCAGTGTCGTCGGGCGCGGAGAAGGGCGGTGCGAGGGCGCCGGCGGCAAAGGCGGGGCCTAGCGGGACATCTATGCGGGACTCATTTTTTGGGCTTCAAACTAAACCGACCATCAAGCCGGCGCCATTCCCAGACCGCAGTTTGGCGCTGCGGTTGATGCGTTTCTACTTTGAGCATGCGAATCCGCAGATCCCGATCCTGCATCGCGGGGAGTTTATGAAGATGTTTGACCTAGTGTATGGAGACAGGAATCATGTGCGCACACCGAGGGAGTCGTATATAATGAACATTGTGTTTGCAATCGGTGCGGGGATATACCTGGGGGATCCTAATACGGAGCCAGACGCTCCTCCAACTGATCCGGCGCCCAATACGAGCGGGCTCGGGGCGGCTAATAGGCAGTGCCAGCCGGAGGAGTATCATGCGTCGGCGATTATGCATTTAGAAGCGTGCCTGCAGTCTACAGGGACGGCAGACAAACCAGAGGGGTTTGGCGGGGGGTTAGAGGAGTTACAAGCTGTTCTCCTGCTAGCTGGGTTTGCGCTGTTAAGACCAGTGGCGCCGGGGTTGTGGTATATCACCGGTGTTGCTGTGCGCATAGCACTAGACCTTGGTCTGCACTATGAAGACGGGAAAGATATTGACACTGGACTTCGCGAGCAGAAGGCAGGGAAGACCGGAAACGGCGAACCAGAGTCATACTCTCGCGAGAAGGGAAGACGGGAGTGGATCCGTGACTTCCGCCGGCGCCTCTGGTGGTGCACATACTCCTTCGACCGGCTCGTGAGCACCTGCGTCGGCCGCCCCTTCGGTATCTCCGACCAAGTAATCACCACATCCTTCCCCTCCCTCCTCGAAGACAAATACATAACTCCGCACGGCTTTCTGACCGAGGGCGCCCACGAAACCTCTAGCAAGCACGTCGCACACCACTACTTCCGCTTCCGCCTCCTCCAGTCTGAGATCCTGCAGGTCTTGCAGCACCAACAGGCGCAAGCCGTGCGCGCCACATCCGCAGACCCGTGCAACCCCTTCCTACCGGCACAGCAGGCTTCGCCATTCCTCGCGCCGTTCGGATCTTTCCGCGCGTGGCGCCTGGATATGGACGGGCGGCTGTGGGCGTGGAAGTCGGCGTCGCCGACACGACGCGAGACTGGTGTGCAGTTCTCGCATGAGTTCTTGGAGCTGAATTACTGGCAAGCGGTGCTGATGGTGTATCGGCAGAGCCTGAGCGTGCCGGCACAGTTTGCAGAGGAGTTTGATGGCGCGGCGGAGGTGGGTGCGGGAGCGGTTGGCGAGGGAGAGGAGGCGGTGTTTTTGAAGGTTGCGGAGGCGGGGCAGAGGGTGTTGAGGTTGTATTGGAGGTTGCACCGTGTGCATCTTGTTAATTATACGTTCCTTGCTACGCATCAGCTGTTTATGGCGGGGATATCATTTCTTTATGCCATATGGCATTCCCCGACTGTGCGAAGTCGACTGGTAAGTCCATCACGCCCCTGAATGAAATTTAAGCTAACACCACGCGGACAATGGATGAAGTCGACTTCAACATCCTCGCTGCGACCTCCGTCCTCGGTGACCTCGTTGAAAAATGTCCCCCTGCTGAAGCATGCCGTGACGCCTTCGACCGCATGGCTAAGGCCACAGTGCAGATGTGCATGTCAACGAGCAGCCTATCCGCCGCTCCCGGGCTAGTACCACTGCGTGCACCGGATGCACCAGCCGCGACGCCAGCGCCGAGGCCCAGGCTGCAGTTTGGGTCGCCTGGGGATTTATACACGGCGAGCCCGCCGAGCGGAGGAGGAAACTCGGGGGGCGTCAAGAGTGAGAGCACTGGAGGGGAGGCTGAAGCGCCGAGGGGGCATGTTCTGGATCCTTCGATTATTCCTGGTGAGGAGAGAGAGAGTTCGTTTCTGGGAGACGGAGGGATGGGGGTGGAGAGTGGAGATACATATGGAGGATACGGGGACATGGGGATGAGCGAGATGAACTCGATGGAGTATCTCGGGGATGGTGGGGGCGGGCTGGAGCTGGGATTTGGGTGGGGTGCGGATGGAGAAGGGCACGATTTTGGGGATGGGGCAAACCAGCTGGACTTTTTTGATGGGTTCTACTTTGGGACTGGGGTTTGAGGGGTGTACGTTGGACATGATACCGGGGCTTGTAAGACGACGGCGTCTATTGTGGGGGATTAGTGTATCATACACTTTGAGGGTGATTACATAGGTGGTATTATGAGGCAATCCAAATGCCGTTCAATTTTGTTTTATCCAGAGACTTCTATAGTCAACCACAGCGCTCGCCACCCGGTCAAACTCCCCCCCACACAACCCTATCAACAACTCTCGCTCAGTTCCCCAACCTATCCTCAATCTTCTTCTTCTCTCCCTCCCTTATAGCAGCGATCTCCTCCTTCGTCGCATCATACGCCACACTGACATTATTAAACGGATTCTCCGGGCTCTTCTCAAACTCCTTCCTGATCCTCTCCTTCTTCTGGTTCTGCCTCAGCCCAGCCCCACTTCCATCCTCCTCCATCTCCGCCAACCGCCTCTCCTCAAACGCAGCATAAGCCGCCTTGTATCTCCTCTCGGGGTGCTTCTCGACCTTCGTACTGTCACCGCTGGTCAGGGTAAGCGCATCGAGCGCGTTGTCGATACCCGTGGCGTTGAGCGCCTTCGCAGGTCCCGAGGGAGCGTCATCAAGCTGTGCCAGGTCAAGACCACGAGACACCTTCTTAGGTGCCGCCTTGGAGGACTTGGGTGCGGACTTGAGGGATTTCTCTTCTTCGGCGAGGAGAGCCTCTTTTTCGGCCTTCTTGCGTGCGAGTTCTAGCTTTTTGGCGGCCTCAGCGTCTCTGTGACGTTGTTAGTAGTGTACTAGAAAGTTTAAGGGGGTGGCGATGCGTACTTCTTGGAGCTGTTCTTTGCACCGCGTCCCCAGTCCTCGTCTTCTGCTTTGGCTTTAACTTGGTTTGCGGCGGCGGCTTTGGCGGCTGCGGCCTCTTGCTTTTGTGCGTTGCCAGAGACCTTTTTGCCGTTCTCACCGAAGTTTTTCTTGCCCGCCATGATTATGAGGGTTTGTGACTTTGTTATAGGTGAGGTGTTTAGGTTTGATAGATAGATCTGTTTGCTTCGGGTTTGATAGCGTGGATGATGTTTTGAGATGGGAAGGTTTTGGAGGGGTAAGGCAGTGATTATGTCCTTGGCGGGGTCATTATTATACCCCACACATTTGCCGCCGTCTCGATTTCAGACTTCGGTGATGGATTAACGTTGCTCCGAAATTTAGATGCCCGTCGAGCTGAGTTGCATGTGAACACATTTATTTGTTAACCGGGATAGCACTTTCAGTTGAACTTGGACTTGAAGGCGATTATAATCTGAGCTCTTAGTGATGCAGAATCAACGCCTGCTTGTAGAATTGTAAGAGACCTCCCCCGCTCGTTCACCAGTTCCAAAGCTCACCGCCTTTAGCAATGGCTTGAAGACTGCCAGTCCAGCGGGTGTCTTTCTCAGCTTGTCACCCAGTGATCCAGCACTCTGGACTGGTGTGATTTTTGTTAGAGAGGGTAAGCCGCTATCTCTCATACCTGTCATGATTTGAATGAAGGACAATTAATTAACGGTGAAAACAGGCCCCTATGCACCGGCTATCTTGAGGTTTCAGATATCGTTCCCGCCAGCATATCCAACTATCCCTCCCCTCATTACATTCTCAACGGATGTTTTTCACCCTCTGCTTGCACCATTGACCGTGCAGCTGTACACTTCATCTGAGGATGACAGCAACGGTGTTGTCGTTCTAGAAGATGAGAAGCTACCCCCGGGAGGCTTCAGCTTGAGGCATGGGTTTCCATCCTGGTTCAAGAGGACAAGAACCAAGCCTGTTTCCAATGCAGAAGCGGACCCCAAGAATAAACCTCAGAGCGCAAATTCCCAAGTCACGCCTCTTGCCCTGAGCAGCAGCTCATCAACATCGCGTGATATGGCTGATCCTGAGGACGGAATCACAGTCTATGAGCTCTTGAGATATATCAGGAGCACCTTCGACGATGCCAGTGTGCTTGATGAAGTCCCAATAGAAGCAGCTGGAAACTCTGGGGCCTGGAGGGCTTGGAAAGCTCACCGAGCCCACGAAGCTCAAGTTGCTCAAGTAAAGCGACTTTCAGGGATAAGCGGCAACACAAATTCCCCATCAAAACGGAACCTGGTGCCAAAGCCAGTTAGGCAGCCCGGAGAATGGAATTGGGAAGGCGTATGGGAAGTCCGGGCCAAGAAAGGAATTGATCTCAGCGTCTCCGAAGCGTCTCTCTACGGGAATTCAACATCAAACGATGAGCTGGTAGGGGTTCCAGGCATGTCACGGTTTGGGGGTTTGTGCTAACGAAATGTAGATCAATTTCCTTGAAGCTGATGAGGATGCCGTGGAGACAATGAAAGAGAATATGGTCCGCAGCTTAAGAGCTGTATGATTAACTATGGGACTTGCTTCCACTGGGATTATTGGGCTGATATATCAGTCTTGGCATGCCGGTCCTTCCCTGGCGCATATCTATACACACTGGTCGTGCCTTCCATTGTGAGAAATGTCTCTACCTTTTTAGAATGGAAGGTGCGATCCGTTACTGCCAGCTGCGCCTTCCGAGTTTGCAGCATCGGATCGCGCCTTCCATTCTACGTATGTTGGAAGCTCCTTCCATATTGTGCTGTGAATACGTGAGCTTTCCCATGGGCCGCGCTTTCATGATCAAGCTCGACAAAACATATCCTCAATATCCAGCTTCGCCATACCAGGTATTGGCATACCAGCATCCTTCATCAAATATTGGATATGATTACTAGTTCTGATATTGCTCCCGCCCCAAACAAGATCACTGCAGCCATTGGGGGGCTCATCTTGGTTCCAATTGCGATTGCAGCTGGCGTTGCATTTGTGGCAATCAAGACAACAGATATTTGGCCTTCAATCAAGAGGTGGTTTGCGAACTCCTGTTTCCGACATTTGTTTTTCTGGAGGCGCAATAAAGCTCCCGAAGACTTGAAGAGCTCGCCAGATTCGTTCTGTGACTTGGAGGGAGTGCAATCACCACATTTTCAAGCTGGTTCATTGGTGGAACGGCCTCCGTCGAGAGAGACACCAACCAAAATATGGCATCCGGATCGTTCGAATCGGCTGAAATGGAGTTTTGGTCGGACTGGGATGAAGATGTCGACATTCCCAGCCCCTTGCGAATTGTCAAGCGACCAAGCACCGGTACCAACACTGCTGATGCCGGCACATCCAGCCCACTCCGAGTTACTAAACGCCCCACCACCGTCACCAAGGCCGATTCTGTCATACCCAACCCCCTGCGAATTATCAAACGCCCAAACAACATCGCCAAGACCGATACTGGGACCAATTCGAGAGAGGTCATCAACATCCCAAGACGATCATCCTCTATCTACAACTGCATCTCTAGTTCCCCACCAGATTCCGATGGCGGTTGCTTGACAATACACAAACTAAGGAAACCAAGACCTGTTGTGCCACATGGGAGCTTTTGCGATTCTTCGCCAGTTGAGAAGGGCCATGTTACGGGGGAGATTCCAGGTGGCATAAAGTTGACAAAGGAGGTCAAAGATCCCAAGCTAAACCAGAGGACTGAGGGGCGTATTTGCTTCCTCTGAAATTTCCGATAGAGTATGCAGCATCCCAGCTCTGTATATAACCTATCTGAGCATGAACGTTCTCAGATCCCTTGTTCAGTTTTCAGTCTAGTGTGTTTACAACCCTTCAAGCATTGGCCGCGGGAATCATACATTGTGAACAAAGAAAGTTTCTGAATATTTGATCTACTGATGTAAACCCTAGCCACAACTCTAAATAAATAATAAATATGACTTTTCTGTAAATTCAACCATACTTCATGCATCAACTGTGTGATAGTTGTGAACCCCAAGAAGTCGCCCCGCCAACCGCCTCACACGTGACCGCGCAGCAATCCCGCGTTTCGTTGATGTAACCATCGTCAACACCAAAAACGCCAAATGATCTCGATCTGAGGACGACAACGACCACGCCTGCGCGCCAACCCATATCACTCCCACGGAGTAGAATACGCAAGCCATGAAACCGTCGCCGTCAGCTGACCAGCGCCGCCGATCGAATAGCATAGCAGGACGCGCGAGCCTGGGCGCAGGTGGGCGGACGAGCATTGGCTCTGCGACTGGGAGGACAAGTATTGGGCCTGGCGGGAGCGGAATTCCAACTAGAGCGCCACTGGGCACGAGTCGGGTTAGTTTTGGTTTTTTCCCAGAAGGAGTTGAGGGCGACGTGCTACAATGGGTGGGGTACTAATAATGGGGCAATAGTTATCAGCGATGCGCGCTTCGACTACACAACCGAGCTATGATTTCCTGACGGGCACTGAGGCGAGGAAGGAGGGGGAGGGGCTTTCGAGGCCGCCTTCTAGGGGAGGGGGAAGGATGAGGACACCAAGCAATGAGAATTTGCGCGGCTCGACGACGAATCTGCCTATCCATAGCGCGGCTGCGCAGGAATTAAATGAGCTGAAAGCTGAGGTCAAGGCGCTGAAGTACAAGATTTCGAGTTCGGCGCAGGAGGAAGAGTTAGCGGGCTTGAGGCGAGAGGCGGAGTTACGAGAGGTGAGGCGGAAGGGGGAGGAGGATTTCAGGAAGATGCAAGCTGCGGAGGGCGAGAGGAATAAGGCGGTCAGGGCACTGGAAGAGATGAAGGCGGAGGTCGAAAGAAAGAGGGATGCAGAGATCGGGGATACCGGACGACTAGAGAAGAAGGCTAGAGATGCTGAGGAGGGGAGGAGGGTCGCCGAGGAAGAAGTTGAGGAGCTCAGGACAGAGGCAGAAGAGCGGGTTAGGGGGCTCGAAAGGCGGCTGGCAGACGAGCAGAGCCGAACCTCAACGCTACAACGCACTGTCCAGGAGCTACAACAAGATTCTGAGGCCAAGGATGTGGCGATGCAAGAAGTCCAACAAATTCTCCAGAAGAAGGATGCAGAGATCGGAGCCCTGGAGGCAGAAGTGTTGAGGCTTAAAGCGCAAACTGGCGACGTTGATACGCTCGATATCATCAAGCGCGAGCTCTCGGAGCAAGTAACGCACATCCGCACACTGGAGGCGAGCAACCGTGAGCAGGCGCGCGAGTTGAAGCACCTGCGCATGCTGCACAAGAGCGTCGAGGTGGTGGAAGAGGAGAAGAGACAGCTTCAGCGCAAGGTGGGGCAAATGGAGGACCTGCAGCAAGAGCTGGGTGAGGCGCGCCTGCAGCGCCAGAGGCTCGAGGATGAGCGCCTCGCATGGACGGCGTATCTCGAGTCACAGGATGGAAACGTGGAATTCGAATCCCCTGAAGCCCTGGCACGAGCGCTTGTCCAAGAGCGTCTGGAGGCAGCGACGCAGTTGGAGAAACTTGGGCGGCTGGAACCGGCCTTGTCGGAACGCGACGAGATTATCAAGTCTCTCGAAGGCGAGAAGGCAAGATTAGCCAGCCAGCTCGACAAGGCGAATAAGGAAGGCGGTGGTGGCGATGTGAAGGCCCGCCAAAGGTTAGAACGACAGCGCACTCTTGCCCTCAAGGAAGTCGAGTATCTCCGCGCCCAGCTCAGCGCCCTCGATGGCGAGGAATCGACCATGGAACTCCCATCCTACGACGCCGCAAAGGCGGAGCGCATCACTTCCCTCGAAGAAATGGTCGCGGCCTACTCCACCGAAGTAGCAACTCTGCATGCCGAGATTGCATCTGCTCCCGTCACCACCACGACTCTGAAACGCACACGCGATGAGGCACCCGATGAGCAAGAGCGCCTCGGCTCGCTGACACGCAAGAATAGAAAGCTGCAGGACGAATTATCAACGGCGCAATCCGCGGCACAGAAACTCACCAAGGAGCTCTCGGTCACAAAGGAACGACTCACTGCCGCAACTGCACACAAACAGACGCGCGTCCTGGAATTAAGAGATAACCCCACTGCGAACGCAGAGGCGATTAAGATGTCGACCCTGAACGCCCTCAAAGAAGAGAACGCCGCGCTCGTGGCCCAACTTCTTGCTGGACCAACCACAACCCGCTCCTCCGCATCCGCCAAGACCGTCCCTCTGGCAACGCTCGAATCCGCACAGCGCGAATGCCGCGAACTCGAAGCGCAGGCGGCCTCGTCACGCAAGGCGATGGCTCGACTGAAGCAGGTATGGGGTGCGAAGACGGCTGAGTTCCGTGAGGGCATCGCCAGTCTCCTGGGATGGCGCGTCGAGTTCATGCCAAATGGTAAGATGCGCGTTAGCAGCATCTTTTACCCCGGCACCGAAGACGAGGAGCGTAGCATTGTGTTCGATGGCGAGGCGGGGACGATGAAGGTCTCGGGTGGAGCGAGGAGTGCGTTTGCGGGGAAGATTGCGGAGAGTGTCAAGTTTTGGGTTAGGGAGAGGGGGGAGATTCCTTGCTTGCTTGCGGCGCTTACATTGGAGTTTTATGAGGAGGGGACGAGGGGTGCTGGGGCGTAGTGGGTGAATATGAGTATAGCTGTATATAGGCTTGAGCGAGGAGTTTGGAGTTGGTTCGTTGCTGGGCTGGTTGGCTATTAGATGAGCCCCTGGGATTTAGCTTGGGGCCGGGGGGGAGGTTAGTTCGTGTCTACAACGAATCGAGGCGGAGACACTAGTAGTCAATACGATGAGCATATGGACTATATAAGCGACAGTCAAGATGAGGGCGTACACGATACACACATCTGGTCATCCATTTTCAGAACAAAGTTAAATAGCTAAATCTGTGTGATAGTAACAGCATCGTAAAAATAAAGCTAACACTTCCTCCAAAACGCCCCTCCATAAAGCATGATATCGTCCCCGCCATTCCATCCATACCCCCCGACCCTTTTGCCCCCAAACCCAAAATAAATAGCAAAAATATCAGCAAGTATTTGGCATATGAGGATCACAAGATCTCCCCCCACGAGCTCCAAAATAACCCCCGAAAACGCGCCAAATCACCACAGAAATCCCACGCCCCAAACTAACGCCATCGCCCTCACACCTCCTCACCTCCTCTCCCTCCTAACCTCCCTCATCGGCCTTCCCCCCCCCCCAAACTCCCTCGGATCAACCTCCCTATACCCACCCCCCCTCTGACTCCTACTCCTCCTCGGCGGCGGGCTCCCCTCCTCAATAACCACCACCTCCTCCACACTCCCCACACTCCTACTCCTCTGACTCCTCCCACTCCCCATCCTCCTCTCCGTGCGTTCCTGCACCACAATCCGCTCCACTACCGGCGTCCCCCTACTACTCCTACTTCCGCGCCTCTTCCGCCTCCGGACTTCGACCTCGGAAACCGTCTCGGCGTCGCTGATGAGCACGGCGGACCCGCTGCAGGTCGTGTAGAGGAGGTAGGCGATGAGGATGAAGCCGAAGACTGAGCCGAGGACTATGCCGGCGATTTGGCCGGGGGGGGGCCCGTTGAGAGACGAGTAGGTGGTCGGGATGGGGGTGATGTCGTTGGTGCTGGGGTGGGGGAGGGGCGCCATTGTGTGGGTTTGTGGGTGGTGGTGATGGTGCGCGGCTTATGTTGATTACAGCGAGGCTGTGGACGTGGGGAGAGAAGTGTACTGCGTGAGCCGTCTATCTGGCTCCGCGCTCCTGTTCGATGCGCGCGTGTGCGATTGGTGTTGCGCAACGCGGGATATCGCGATTATGGCCGCTTCTAGTCGTGTCTCGATGGTGTTCGCGCGTAGTTCCTGTCGCGGGTAGCTGCGCTCGAGTGGCCAATCCGTAGCCTTGCTTCCGTTGGAGTCACCCACAGAGTATCCCAGCTCAAAAGTCGTCAATCAAGCTCCCAGTAGTCTTTTCGATGATAACAGTTCGTCTCGCGCGCGAGGGGATGCGGATTGAATCGTGAAGTCGAAGTAAGATATCGCGATGCGATCGAGGGAGGCAATGTTGTCACCCTGGGGATGGGACGCACGGCAGCCTTGGCTGGCTGGCTGATGCAGGTGGGTGTTCTGTGCAGCGAGGGGCGTGGCTGGCGGGGTGGCTGGGCGGCGTAAGGGACCAACCAAGCAATGGAGAGGAATGGATGTTGGTGCTGAGATAACGTAGCTGCTGTGTACAGTACAATCGTTTGAAGGAGGGGTAGTAATAATGCAAGGAACGAGGGGATATGTATAGAAATATGTACAGAGTATATTAACACGCAGTGATGTCTCGGGGAGAAGGCTGGTGGGGGGGAACGTGAGATGGGCGTGGTTGATGTTGTTGATCCCCCACCTCTCTCCCCCCGCCTTCCCAATTTCTCACTTTGGGGGGATAAATGGCGGTGGTTGGCGTCGCGGTTGGCCCCAGCTTCCCACGTTTAGCGTGTGTGACGGCGCCGGCGCCCACGCCCACGTAGCGACGGCTTGGCTAGCTGCGGGCGCGTTCCTGGGCTATGACGTTGGTTCAGAGAAGCTGATAAGGCCTTTGCGTATTTACTCGGCCTCTATTCTCATCTCACACGTCGAGGAAAAAGGCAAAAAAAGGCAAAAAATTGGTCGGGACTAGACGAAATGATCTGCTAATTTCCGATAAGTCTTCTTGTTGATGTTGGCGACGTCGAAACTGAGCTGTCTACTGTCACCACTTGCCTCCTGTCACTACTTCTCTATCATCACCACTTCTCTACTGTCACCACTTTTCTACCGTTCCCACTTATCTACTGTAACTTCTACGACCATTTCAGCCATCAACTGCCGTTTCCACTTCATATATGTAACGTCCTCGGCTCGGCGCCCGAGAGTTTGACTCACCTGCCATGTGATAACTGAATCCACTTCCATGTGTTGTGCAGATCTAGGCCAATCCTAGAAGCAATATATATCCTCTTGACGTGTGTCTCCAAACCGACCCGACAGAAAGGCAGCAGCTGTACTTCGTCGAATAATATATCCTCCTGTGCTCAGTGTGGAATTATACGTGGCAGTTGAGCCCCTCCCATAAAGTGGTCTTTGAACCACAGGAAACAAGAACGGTAGTAGTAGCTCTGGATATCATTTATATATCCCACCCCCTCCTATCTACATTCTATATACACTACATTCCCCCTCCCCCCCCCCCCACCCCCCCCAAGCCAGAGCCCCAGTCCCCAGCCCGCCCCCTCCCCCCCAAAAATCCAAAAACAACACACTCATCACAGATTCCTACAATACAAATCCAACGCCCGCTTCGCACGCAAGATCAAATCAACCACCTAAAACCCCCCCTCAGATAAACGACCCCCTCCCCCCACCCTTCTCAAACGGCGGCAAAGGCGGCAACGGCGGACTCTCACTCCCATCCGTCCCCCTCCTCCCCCTCCCGCCACCACCTCTCCCTCCCCTCCCACCTCCCCTTATCGCCTCATACGCCGCCTCCCCTCCATGCTTCGGCACCGGCGGCGGCTTCTCCACCTCCCCCATCCCCGCCTCCCACCCTTCCTCTTCCTCATACTCCGGAAAGCTTCTAGTGACATCACTCCCACTATCGCCCCTCGGCCTCACCAAGCCCGCGCGCTCCTCCTCCGACGCGCCTCCAGCGGCTTTCTTCACACTATGACTCGTCCCGCGACTCCCCAATCCCGGTCTCATCTTATGCCCCGCCAATTCGCGTTCCCTCTCGCGCTCTCTCGCCCGAATCTCGCGATCAGACATATCCTCAATATTCGGCGTAGCGTTCCCCTTCCTAAACACATTCTGAAAGCTAAACTGCCTCCTCGCGCTCTGCGGTGGGCGCTCAGCAGCAAGGTGACTACTCCCACCACCGCGCGGGTCCTCCGCGAACTGGATGTGCGGTTCCCCGCCACCCCCAGCGTGGGCGTCATACGCCGTCTTCTGCTCGTCGAGGCCGGTGGTGTCGTAGTAGCCCGGGACGGCGATGGAGGTTAGTGCGACGGGGTGCATAGGGCTCTGCGCGCCGTTGTGATCGTCGACGTGGCGGATGGAGCCGGGGACCATGCTGCGCGCGCGCGTGCGGATCGTGCCGAGGAAGCTGGGTGTGAGGGAGCCGGTCGTGGGTCGTTCTTCGGCGGCGAGTTCTTCGTCGGTGGGGAAACGGGACATCCCTAGGGGCGGGTGGGGAGATGCGGCGTATGCGGGTGTGAAGGGGCGGTGCGCGCTACCATATGTAGTGCGTCTCCTCCTCAATCCATCCCATTCAATCTGCTCATTCTCACTGACGGGTTGGAGATCAGATTGCATGTCGTCGTGTAGGCGGCGTGCCTCCGCCAACTCCATGTTCTGGCGCGCGGTGGAGAGGCGACGGATAATTGCCGCGGTGCCGCGGATGGCGTCGGCCTTGGGCTCGGACTCGGGCTGCTCCTGCTCGGCGATGGTGCGGATCTGGTCGAGGTTTCCGGAGAAGACGGCGGCGTCGGGGACGTCCTTGGCGGATTTGGAGAGCTGGAGGAGGGCGACACCGGAGCAGATGGTGAGGAAGCCCATGATGACGGTGATGATTTGGGAGGGGGTGCCGCCGAAGCCTTTAAAGAGGATGGCGGAGGTGACAATGGTGGCGCTGGTGAAGTAGACGTAGTATGTCGGCGTGACCAGGGCCGCGTTGAAGATATTGAGAGCTTTCTACACGGGATATTAGTCTTGGCCTGTTCTCAGATCTGGAGGGGAACTTACATTTAAATAGATAATCTCGGTGACCAAAGTGACCACCACAAATGCAAATAGCACATACAAAAACCACTGATTAAACTGCTTCTGCCCGCCGATCTGCGCCAGAATCGCAGAACCCAGCCCTTGGGTAGCAACGACACTGAGGCCTCCGATCAGACTGCAAATAGACAAGTATACGAGCACGGTCTTGTTCCCGTACCGCGGCGCAACCCACACCCCAATGAACACGCATCCCACGATCACGATGCCGCCGTAGACGAGGATTCCCGGCTGTACGACAAAGTGTTGCATCTCCTGGATGTTGGTGACGGAGCTCGACGCCGGGATATTGAGTGCGATGACCACACTGCCGAGGATGCAGAGGAGGCATCCCACCATTCCAACGGCGCTCAATCGTTCTTTAAGGAATATGGCTGACAGCACGGTACTGATGACGACACTCAGTGCTCCCATCGAGGCGACGAGAATCGCATCCGTGAAGGCGTATGCGACGAAATTACAGATCTCGCCAACGATCATGAGAGACATGCCACCCCACCACCATGCATTCTTGAGGTATCCGTAGCCCTCGCCGGGGATCTCGTCGTATTTCTTGTTCGCCTTGAGCAGGCCCATCTTGGAGAAGATGAAGGAGACGCCGATGAAGCAGCCTGAGGCGATGGCGAGAACGATACCGATCGTCTTGTAGATTGGTGGCCTGGACTCGGCTGGGCCACCGAGCTCGGCGCGGGAGGAGAGTGTGTTTGCCGCATCGTAGAGGATATGGGCTGAGGACATGATGAGGGAGAGAGCGGATGGCGCAAGGCGCCGAGAGAGGGGGGGTTGGTTTGCTCGATGGACGATCAGACCATGGGAGTATTTGTTCGTATTTGTTTGTTTCCCTTGGCCTCAGTGTCAGGTATAGATATTCGAAAAGCTCGAAGTTGTCGTATAGTCTCGTCGTCAAAAGGAGAGGTTCGTAATTTCGGGATTTCTCAGTGTGAGAGAGCGGGTATAACGATAAGTATGCAGGACGAGGTGCCAACGTGCAAGCGCCGAGGATGTTGGAAAGAGAAGAGGTTCGTGTCTAGGCTCGTGGCAGAATTCGTAGCAGGCGTATGCCTTTCTAAACAGATATTGCCGGAGAGAGTTTCGTTTGGTGTCCTTTTTGGGTCTATAGACGACAAGGGCGAGAAAAGGGTTGGAAGTTGAAACCTTGGTACAGTCGCAGTCGTACTGTGCACCGTGCTGTTGTACCTGGATCGTTGACCAAGTGATGGGAGTGGGGTGGGAGGTGGGTTGGGGGGGTGGGTTGGATAAAGGCGGTGGGCTGGTCTGTGTGTGGGCTGTGTGAGCTGGTTTGGTGGTAGGTAGGTGGGTGGTTCGGTGGTTCGATGGGGCCTCCCGTCAGCGCCAGCGTTTCTAATAATAAGAAAAAACACACAATAAATATGGGTTTATTGAAGAGAGGGTTGGAGATGGTAATAATTGAAATAAATCGTAATAGTCGTGGAAATAAATCGTAATAATCGTGAAAATAGTGAGAATATCCTGAGGAAAATGATAAAAATATAAAACAGGATACAGCGATCAACCCTCTCACCCGCTCTCTCTGAAGGATCTACTCCTTCTCCTCGTATCATGTCGAGCTGAGTGTATGGTGCATGGAGCATTGATTTGCACAGCCCACCTCCATATAGTAGTGGCGTAAAATACATAACCATACCAGCGCAGTCATTCATCTACGTACTCTGCAGCATCAGCATCCCAGAATACATACTCATGATCCCACAGATCAGAAGCCAAAGGTTCCAAAAGGTCCAGAAGTTTGTTGGTGGAGTGACTCCCAGACTTCCTTACCCACAATTGAACCCTCCACCATCCACACCAAACCAACACCGACAAGGTTTCAAAGCCTGGCGCCATCTGGCGTGGTTCTTGTTTCAAACCCGCCCGATCGACAGGCCGCGTCGCCCTTCTGGCCACTCTGAATCTGCAGTCCCAACAATGTCGATCGATAGTATCGCTCCACGTCATGACTCTATCTTTCTCCCGCAGAGTTCGTCCCGTTCGAGCTTGCGGTGTGTCTGTGCTGTGCTTTACCGCCAAGGTCTAACGACGGCGCTTAGTCGAACGGCCTGATGCCGCCGTCGTTCTATTTCTGACGCCGGGCCTGGTAAGAACTAACCCCAACGGCGCTTACTAGTAATATGTAGATGCATCCTGCGTCCTCAGATGGTGGAGTGGCGGAATGGGGGAGGTAAATGGAATCGGCAAGCGGTTGGAAGAATAGAAGCTCTCGCACATGGTCATCTGAAAGTAGAGACATTCTCGACGTGTTGAACTGAGTGATGCACCATATTACCCACGTGATAGACATTCCCAGCCAGTTCTCAACTTGACGACAGTAGGCATTTGCCATGAATGCGATATCGTGCATACTTCAATTATAATGAGAACGTAGTCAATCTGAGACATCAGCCGTCAGCGCTGAGGACATCCAGTACATGAGATAGAGAGAACTCCAAGGGAAACAGATGTCGGACCCCAAGGTCGTTGCGCGCATGGAGTCTGAGATCCCAAGCCCAACAACCTGACGATGTGGTGACAAGAAGGGCGTTGCAAGAAGGATGTGACAGCGAGAAGGGAAGCGGCAGCGAGAAGGAAAGCAGCAGTGAGAAGAGCAGGTGCATACCTTGATCAACTCTGGTTCTTGATCCAAGAAGACTTTAGCCTCGATCAACTCTAGTTCTTGATCCATAGAAGACTTTAGAGTAATAGTTCGGTTGAATGCTTGCTTGTCTTCATGCGCTACGGGCCATCCTTCATTCTGATTTCTGGTTACGCTTCTTAGTTTGGGTCGTAGGAGTATTCGGTATCTCACCCATCATTCTTCTAAGAGCATTCCCTAGGTGGCAACTTGGCTTTTTAGTTTGGGGATTGCTTTGATCGCCAGGAGAGGAGAGCATATATATGTAATAACAAGTCTGCCTTAACTTGATGGCGCGCCTTGCTTCTGAGCCATTTAATCATCCCATGGACCAGGCGCCCTGCGACTTCTTCACGGGATCAATGTCTATGGCTGGAGTCATCATCAGATATCACACGCCTCATCCCCAAAACACCCTCTTCCCATCCTCATAAAAAGAACAATCAATTCATATAAAAAATCCCACGCCCCCATCACCATCTAACTCATTATCATCATTACCACCCCCCCCAAGCGCCCCCATCCCCTCCTCCCCCACCCCCCCAAAATAAAATAAAACAACCCCCACCGCCCCCTCACCAACCCACCTACTCAACAACCTCCACCCCCTCCAACGCCCTCATCGCCCTCCCCCCCTCCCTCTCAAAGCACCCAACCATCCTCTCACACTCCCTCCTCAACCTCTCCTCCGCAACCCCCGCATTCCACCCCACCCACTCCTCAACAGTCATCCCCCTCTCCTCCGCCGTCAGCTCTCCCCTCCCCAACCCCCCCTTCGCCCCTCCAACCACGAAATTCTCCTTCTCCTTCTCCGCGCTCCTCAGGTGCCCAAATACCTCGTCCAAGTCAACGCCCACCCAGGGCTCCCCGCTCTTCAGCCCAGCAACCATGTTTCGCCTCGACGGCGTCCCGGGGGTCGGTGCGAGTGGGATGCGGATGGGAGCTGCTTGCTCAGCCGAGGCATTCGGCCGCGAGCTCGGGGGACGGTTTTCCGCATCCGAACTCTGCGGTGAAGGCGAGGGCGTGATACTCGCTGCCCTCGCGCGCACCGCAGGCTGTGGCGTTGGCTCTTCAACAGGCGCTGATTCAGGTGCGGGAGAAGGCGATGCGGCTACGGGAGCGGGCGCCTTCCCCTTCGCCTTCGACGCCGCAGCGCGGGCTTTTGCCGGCTTGGGCGCTACGACCTGTGGCGGCGGGGATTTGACGCGGTCTTCGATGTTGGCTACGCGCTTGGAGACGACTGCGCGCTGACGCTGTGGCTGGGGCGCAGGTTCTTCTTCTTGTGGCTGTGGCTCCTCGATGGACGGTTGGATGATATCCTCAATGTTGCGGATGGGTGCTTTCTTCCCTCCCTTAGCCTTCTTGGTCAATGTGGAGCCACGCTTCTTTCCCCCACGCACGACGGTGGCTTGGCTGGCGTCTGTCTCGTTACCAGAGTCGTCGTGGGCGGTTGCTACGCTGTCGTCTTGGTGAGATAAGGCGGATACCATTGACTCATTGACAGACATGGTTGAGCCTCTCGTTGCCCTCGTCGCAGCTGGCTTCGCGGCCTTGGCCTTTGATGCGCGGCCAGCTCGAGCCTTTGGCGCGGGTTTCAGCTGCTGCTCCAACTCCGCCTGTTCAGCTTCGATTCGGCGAGCCTCAGCTTCAGCAGCCTCACGTTCGGCTGCTTCACGCTCAGCGGCGGCGGCTTCTTCGGCTTCAGCTGCCTCACGCTCAGCGGCAGCAGCTTCTTCAGCTTCGGCTTCAGCTTCGGCAGCCTCACGTTCAGCGGCAGCTGCTTCTTCAGCTTGAGCTCGAGCGAGTTCAGCCTCAGCAGCCTCGAGCTCCGCAGCAGCAGCTTCTTCTGCTTGAGCGTGGGCAAGTTCTGCTTCAGCAGCCTCAAGTTCAGCGGCTGCAGCGGCTGCTTCTTCAGCTTGGGCGTGAGCAAGTTCCGCTTCAGCAGCCTCAAGTTCAGCAACTGCAGCTGCTTCGGCCGCCTCTGCCGCAGCCTCCGCCGCAGCCTCAGCAGCAGCGGCCTCAGCCTGTGCAGCACGCTTTGCTGCAGCTGTTTGCTTTGCGGATACCTTTCGTGGCTGGCTAGCCTTTGCACCTCTTGCCTTGGGGAGAGGTTTCGATTCCTCGATTTCCATAGCCTCCAGCTCGGCTTCGAGAGCTGCCTCATCTATCTCCGCATCTGCCGCTGAAAACATGTCGTAGTCTGTCTTCGCGACCTTGCTAGTGCGTGTTGCCCGTCGAGTTGGTGCCACAGAAGCCTTGGGCTCCTCGTGAACAACTGGTTTCGCTTCCACAGCATCCTCTTCATCAGTAAGTGGCCTGTTCAGATCTTCTTCGAGCATTTTATCGATTTCATCGTCATCAGGAACATGTGCGCGGAGGGACGCCTGCGAAGCTGTCGAGACTTGTCGCGATGTCTTCGATTGGCGTCCCTTCCTTTTTGGGGCAGCCTTCTTAGCTGGTGGTTGTTCTGTCACAGTGACGTCTTCCATCGACACATCGCCCATTACGCTCTCTTGAACGGCAATGCTTCCCCGTGTCCTCCGTTTGGGCGGCGGAGCTTGAGCCTCGATAACACTAGCAGTATCCTCCATCGCTTCACTGGCCCTTTTCTTCCCTCGTTTGGGCTTTGGTTGTTCCACTGGCACGACATCGACTTCGTCTTCCGGCTCTGGTAACTCGCTGACCTCAGCCGGCTCTTCCTTCTTCTTCCTGCCTTTTGCAGGGACTTTCTTTCCTTTGGGCGCCTTTCGGGTGGATTGAGACGCAGTTGTAGCAGTTGTCATCACACTATCACCTTCATCGACATCCATGTCAACTATAGACGGTGCTTCTGTGAGGGCTGATTGTGTTGATAATCTCGAAACCTTGGAGGCGCGGGGTTTCCTGCCCTTCGCAGCTTTCTTCGCAATCGGGCTTTCCGGTTGGTTGCAAAGTGTGAAGAAGGCGCAATCCTGGGATCGAGCATGATGTTCGTGGCTGTAATTATATTAGCAGAGTTTTCGCATCACTTGGGATTCGAACTCACAATGGTTTATCAGCTGGCTCCCAGCCATCCAGTGCAAGAGTACAGTAGACACATTCCGCGTAATCATCGCCTTCCGGCGTCGGCTTGTGTATCCACCCAGCTTCCACCAGCTATTACCGTCAGTACGAGTAAAACATACCATCCACATCAACATACCTGCTTAGTCTTGCACTTCCACCCCTTCTTCCCCTCATGCGGCCAGCGATCCCCAAACGTCGCCTTCCTCGCCTCCACCATCCGCGTACTCATCGGGTTCTCCAGATGCATATCACCCACTCTCGCCTCAATACACGACGTGACCGCCCATCCGCAGCCGGGCGACAGCTTTAGATGCTCCTCAAGCGGGTTGTCGCCCTTCTCCCACCCACATATCGATTCTCGGCAAAGGAAGCACTTTACATTGTCGGGGTTCTCGTGGGATGGGAGGAAGAAGAAACCTGCTGCCGCAAGCTGTAGCGAGTTAGCAATAAACTAAACTGTTGAGAGGTGTCTCATCATACTTGTTCTGGGCCGAGCCATGAATGTGGCCATTTCATAGACTTTGGGGCGCGTCCTGTCGCATTGGACCCTCGTCGTTTCGGTAGTGGTTGCGCTGTGTGAAACGACTCCAGCCGTGCAACTTCCGTATAATACTGATCCGGTACGTCCGCCGCCATTGTTTTCAGAGTTGACAGTGCACTGTCGTAAAATCTGTCTGTGTTGGAGTTGTTTTGCTGTTCTCGTTGTTTGGCGATTCGATGTGGGACACGCTGGGAGCCGAACGATTCGAGGTATCACCGCGCGATAAGTATGCGCTAACTGGGCCGAGTCGCTATTTAGTGATGCTTCATAAATGGGAATCCCTAAAAGATTAGTAGTCGCACGCGTCGAAGTGTTGTCGAGAGTTAATTGCTGGGCGTTGGTTGTTGCGGGAGTCCAGGATGTTATTGTTTACATCGGAGGGCAGCCGCGATTCTGCAGCCCCACACCGCCGTTGCTTCCCAATCTGGTAGCTTGGAACTCCACTTACTCCACGTTCAGCCAAATATGATAATTATCCGTGCATTATCTTCATATGGATTTATATCAATACTTTGCATGCACGCCGATATTGTCTCTTCGTTGGTTTAATTTATATCCTCGCGGCAAGATGCTTATATGGAGAGTACTACAGTACCGCATGAATCCTCTTCCCAACCATATCAAGGATTGTGATAGAAGACAGGTATTGCTGTGCTTACGAGCCAAATAGAAGATACAAGCGCCATGGTTCTAACAAAATAAAAAACTTGACTCCTTTTAAATTACTACACAAGCAAAAAACCTCGTCTCAGACACGGGGGTGGCGGCGGCGGTCTGTTGGTATGGTGCTTGGCGACGCAGCCAGGGGCTCAGCAAGCTCAAGAACGCCATCGGGAAAATAGCTACTGGAGTCTATCTATAGTGGAGTTATTGAAGACATGAGATGAGAGCTATTTATGATAACAGTAATATGAAATGACGGTATGAAGGATAGGAGACGCTGCTGTTGCCGCTCTTACCTATTGCTGACATAATTCTTATCACTAATCACACCTCTATCACCGTCTGCAGCGGCTTTGAGGGCAGGCCCTTGATCAGCTTGTTGCATTCCTTAAAAATGCTACAACACCTTCTCGGAGGCATAGCTTTTCGACTCCCGGTATTGTTGGTTGGGCAAAATCAGATCAACAGAGTTCCATTTCAACTTATATATTAATGAAAAAAACGTTTGCTAATTCCTCATTTCATAACCGCTACCACCATATGTTCAGCTACCTCTCTTTTCAATACGAATCTCGGCCACCTATTTACAATATTTCCATACCACTTCAGTTCCTTCGGATCCTGCTTGAAGGCGCAGTAGGCGCGAGAACAAAGTCCACACAAGACTCGTAAGTCTGCCT
The DNA here is from genome assembly GCF_001662655.1 of Pseudogymnoascus verrucosus. Lineage (NCBI taxonomy): Eukaryota > Fungi > Ascomycota > Leotiomycetes > Thelebolales > Thelebolaceae > Pseudogymnoascus > Pseudogymnoascus verrucosus. Next base: position 58,774 of record NW_017263685.1, read on the forward strand.
TGCACCAACTCCATACCACCACCACTGGATGACCTAAATCCTCAAAGTCAGAAAGTTACTCCCACTGACATTATGTGAAAGGATTCACTTACGCATTCACCGGCAGTCGTGCATTTACCCTCTTCAATATCGCTTGGGATCGTGACAGAGAACAATGTGTTGTTCGCTGGCACAGCAGGCAACTTCTCGTCTGCATAGCTATCCCAGTAGAGAAGCTCACTTCCAACCACCGTGTTAGATGCTGTGTCGACAATGCTCACATTCGCAGTTCCGGCGTGGAGAATGCGAAGATAAACCTCGATTGGGACGACCTGGCCAGGAGAGTAAGTCTGAACTGGACCACTGGCTTCCTCGTCCAGCTGGAGACCTTTGCAAAGCCAGAGGTTGCACTCGTCGGCATGGTAGGTCGAATCCACAGCGGCTACCTGCGGCATTCCTTCGACGTGGTCGGTCACATCTTGTTTGTGAAGGAGCGTTATGGCGGTACCGCAGGCTGCACGGGAGACAGCTCCAGCGATCCTGGGAGTAGGACTGGTGATTACTCCATGAGAAGAGACTGTGGTTGCAATACCGACAAGGGTGGCTAATGATAGATACTGCATGATGATGATTTGGACGAAATATACTCTGTGGGGTTTTTGATAATGAAAATAGAATAGGAAAGTGGCTCAAAGGTATTTATGGGGACAGTTATATATCTATTTCCAAGAAATATCGCGCTGCTTACTCGAAATCAGGCTGTGGAAGCAGCCTGTAATGGTTAAACAATATATAAACGGAAGAATTTAAAACTGCCAGTTCTATACCTGGGTAGATCGACAACTTTATAGATGATGCTTATGCTTCTCAGTAGCCTGTTTAGTGTGATGAAACTGCCGGATATCAACTTTATATTAACGAAGTAACCTTGTTTGGTTGAGTTTCAAGGCTAAGCGGCGGGCGGCACGGCGTGCCTCCGCACGGTGGTTCCGGCAATTGTTTTCTCAGATTGAGTGGACCGATCAGTGGGATCCACGGACGATATCTACCCCGCCATACTCTAAATCGCACCGCAGTCAACAAAACACATTCGGACCATTCGGATGCCACTCATTCCGTACTGGCTCTTGGATAATAAATACTGAGGTATTATAGTATTTATACGCCAATATTTGTTTATGCAATTTTGAAGGCTTTTTCCTGTTCGGATCCCAAAACCATGCCCTCAGACCAGAGATCCACATATACCAATCCAGATGCCAAAGCGTACAATCTCCCTGAGCTTGCCGATGCGCAAACGGTGAGGAAATTTCACGAGAGTCTGCCAGAATACAGCCCTACTCCCCTCGTGTCTCTTGGGGAGCTGGCAGAAAAGTTTGGAGTGAAGAGTATCTTCATCAAAGATGAAGGAAATCGGTTGGGACTCCCGTCGTTCAAAATCCTTGGCGCCTCTTGGGGAACATTCCGAGCAATAGCGTCCAAGCTCGATCTTTCCCTTGATAGTAGCCTTGATGATCTCTCAGAAGCTGCCAAAAATGCATCCATCAAACTATTCGCTGCCACGGATGGAAATCATGGACGGGCCGTTGCATACATGGCAAAGCTTCTGCAAATATCAGCTGAGATATATGTCCCAACGGCTGTAAGCAGCCATGCTCGGGAATTGATTGCTGCAGAAGGCGCTGAAGTGATTGTTATTCAAGGCGACTACGACGATTCCGTACGTATTGCTGCTGAAAAATCAACCACGTCACCCAGTGGGCTTCTGATCCAGGACATGGCTTTTGAAGGATACGACTATATCCCGTCTTGGATTGTTGATGGATACTCTACGATGTTGCATGAAGTCGGTTCTCAGCTCGAAGAGAAAGGGTTAAAGCCCACAATCATCATCACGCCAGTTGGAGTGGGCTCCCTTGCAACAGCCGTCGTCACTCACGCCAAGTCCGGAGGGCGTTCGATTACCATACTTGCAGTTGAGCCCGATACCGCAGGATGCCTTCACACCAGCCTGAAAGCTAGTCAAATGACCCCCATCAAGACACCCGGGACTATCATGACGGGCCTGGACTGTGGCACGGTCTCAACTGCTGCTTGGCCAGTCCTCCGGGCTGGTATTGATGCCAGTGTCACTGTCTCCGATTCTTCGTGCCATGATGCAGTGCTGTATCTGACGAGGCATGGCATTTTTCTTGGGCCATGCGGTGCTGCTGGTCTAGCTGCACTCTTGAGCATCGGGCCTACGGAACCTGAGTCTATCGGACTAAATTCGGACTCTGTGGTTGTCATCTTGGGCACTGAGGGGCCCCGGCCGTATTTTGACAGCCTTTGATATATCCTCAAGGTTATTGCGAGACTGGGTTGAGACGAGATGCCTCCTCAGAACTGTACTGTCAACTACTTTCCCAGTTTGACGAGCCAAACAGATCAACTATATTCACTGCTATTAATATACTATAATGTTTATAATGTTGATATAATTTATATTTATATTTCTGAGTGGCTAACTTATTGATTGCAGCCCGAAGTGGCTGCATGCTTTTCTTCAAATTACAGATGGTGAAACACTCCACAGTCTCTCTAACACGTCCGGCCATCACCAGCACCCCTTCTTAGCGGCCGCGCCAGCCTCCAGTTCATTCACAATTTTGACACTAATGATAATTAGTTTACATTTTCATAAAGTTTAAAAGATGCTTACAGCTCGCGCAGTGTTTCGAGATAGCGATCCATGGAATAATCGTGCAGAGGAGGAAGTATCCTATATAATGTGTATCCGGTTGCGAAGAACAAAATCACAGCAAGTAAAATAGCCAAGACAAAGACCAGTGGTCCCACTTCATCTACTTTATTCCATATATTGGATTCCTTGGTGCGTCTCTGGCGATGTGACTCTTCGTCGTAAATTATTTCTTGCGGGCGCTGTTGCGATACCGTCATCTTGGAAGTTGAAAGGTTCGATTTATGCGTTTGTGATTGTTTTGGCTGTATAGGCTGTGGATGAGGAACGGAGCTGTCGAAGAGAGAGAGGCTTATGAAGTCTGACCTGACGCTAATTTTAAAGTTATATAGCTCCGTCCGTTTGAGAATACACTAATTTGGGTGACATGCCATCGTGGGAGTCATTTGAGTCTAAATATCATGGTTAGCTAGCATATACCATGAAAATGGCACGTATGAATAATAAATTTAGTAAAATATATATTAAAATTCTATAGTATGTGATCTAACGAGTTAACAATGCCCTGTCCATGAGCGAATAGGACTTTGCAGACAAATGCACGGCGCCGTCATAAAAAACTGCACCCAGTGAGCAATCAGCTTTGTCTAATTTCGTAATCCCCCTACGCCTGCCGCTGTAGTTCCGCTCTCGCTATCATCGCTGTGTATCCATCCCTAGCAAAGCAAACCACCTTCGTCCAGCGCGCCAAATAGGTAATCATCGCTCAAAAAGCAGACCAAAAAATCGTATCGTCTCGCATCTCTCATCCTCGGCAGCAGGAACCAAAGCACATATCTAAAAGAGAAAGTCAGTATATATCAACGATAATAGAAAGGATAGGTCACCTACCTGGGTTTCCTCCAGTGCGGACGGACCTTGGCTTCTTCACTGCCACAACCTTCTCAGCTGGAATGAGGTTCAAGATTGAATCGGTATCTCCGCGGTCAGCGTTGAAAAGGGAAACACGGACCTTCTGCCAGATGGCCTGAGGAGAGTGTCCGTTGGTGTTCTTGTTGTATGGAGAGGTATAACGCGCCATTTTTGATATGGTGGGGTTTGAATAGCTCTGTGTGTGGTATGTGGGGTTGAGGTTGTCAGCGTTTGAAGGTGACAGTGGGTTCTCCGTGGATGTGGGAGGTAGGTAGCTTTATACTGTAAACGTTAGCCATGTGAACTGCATGCAGGCGCCTCACGGGTATGCGAGTGAAAGAAAATGCAGTGTTTGTCCAAAACGGATATGATCTGGGGACAAAGCACTTGACATGAGGGATAGGTCTTACAAGATTTGGCGGGATAGTCTCACGGGGGAGATTTGTACGTTTGTTTGGTTGGCGATCTGCCGCTGGAGCTTGGACGGCCTCGTGCAGAAGGGTCACACTGTTTGCTTAAAGGAGGCACTACTCGACGGGTAAGTGTGTGTACCACCGGTTGTAATGTGGGGACTAGCTTTTTAAGTGAAAAAGGTCTGGTCGTGGGAATACAGAGTGATTAGTTTTCTTTGTTGGTTGTTTGTATTTGGATAGTAATCGGTTGAGGTTATAATGGTTTTCAGTAATCACATTTGGGCAGGAAATATCGAAGCCTTTATACTTGATTTCACCTTTTTTCACTTTTTGTATGATTCATAAATGCCAAGGGCATATGATTGATAACTTATTGTTAACTACGAAAATTCAACTGCCAAGACCGAACATTGCTTGTTGTTTACACATATGCTATAAATTCACTGTTATTATAGGTTCAAGCAATTATTGCCGAGCCTTGACACCGTCATCCGAAAGCCCTCGGCTTCGGCAGGATAGAGCGGCATCTGTCAGCCGAGTAACCTCGGAGAAAGTCCGACAATAAATTATTCCTTTGGGTAAGTGAATTATAACTGGTATTGGCAACGTAGTATAATGAATATGGAATCCCAAATTAATAAGCGGCCGATAAATAAGTCAAATTGTCAAATCCAGCGTGATATTGAGGTTGCACCGCTAAGATAAAGGTACGACGTCACTTTTTCTATTATAAGCAGGGGTGGGGCGCCACCAGAATTCCTTGCATCGGGATAGTGTCGATCGATTATCATGATAGGCTCCTTGGCAAACCTTCGTTCCCGCCTCTAACGGAAGCCGTTGGGATAAGGCAAAACGACAACATCAATTCCTCATAACGACCGATTTCATAGCACAATTCCGCTATGATTATCCGCGCAGTCTTGGCTACGAGCGCGCTGCTCATATCATCGTCGACTGCGGCAATTAACCCCGCATTGGTTGGGACATGGTCATCCAAGTCCGCCAAGGTGATGACAGGGCCGGTATGGTCGCACCAACTGTGAATTATCCGATGGGCAAAGGCTTATTCTTTATCTACAGGGCTTCTATAATCCAGTCAATGACAGCTTCATCGAGCCATCCCACGCGGGGATTTCATACTCCTTCACTGCGGATGGCTTCTACGAATCAGCCTACTACCGCGCAGTCTCCAATCGTATGTTCCCCTCCCCCCAGCCACATCGCAAGCTAACCCCTCCCCAGCAACCAGCCCCAACTGCCCCAAAGCGCTTCTCCAATTCCAACATGGCACCTTCACCGAAAATGCCAACGGCTCGTTGAGCCTAAACCCCATCGCCGTCGACGGGCGCCAGCAGCTCTCCGACCCCTGCAAGAACTCAAAGAACTCGCAGTACTCGCGCTACCACCAGCCGGAGCTGATGATGAAGTATGAGGCGAAAATAGATGATTATAAGAAGATCAACCGACTTGATCTGTACCAATTCGATGGCACGCCCATCCAGCCGCTGTATCAGGCGTATAGCCCGCCTATGATGCTGCCGACAGTGACGATGAACCCGACAGACAAGGCTGATGCGGCGAAAGAGACGGGTGCCAAGGTGAAGAGGGGTGAGGGGTTGGCGGAGAGCTTACTCGAGCCACTGAATAAGGACGCCAAGCACATTAAACGACATTTGTCCGGAGCGATGGATGCGAAGTCGCCGTCCGGTATGGCGGATTCGGTGTGGTGGGCGGGCGTTGGGATGACGCTCCTTGGCGGCGCGGCGTATCTGTTATAATTATGAGGTTGGATGGGTTGGGTGACATTTTAGACCGGCGAATAGGCGGCGTATATATAGACTTGGATAGACCTGCACAAGAGGAAGATATTATTTGTAACGATAAAAGTATAAATTAAGCATTGAACAAACTCATGCTGCCACGCTATTCAAAACATTGATCCCAGTGTCCATCGTGTTGTGGGAATGTCAAACTATCAACGAAAGCGCCTAATTTGCAGCGTCCAAGGCTATCGACGCCGCAATTTTGAAGGGGTATCACACGGTCATTAATCAAGACTCTCACGAGCTCCTCGTCTTGCCCTCCACACTTCATCTTCTCAAAATACGCACGAGCTCCAAACGGCACCATCCGACTCGTCGAATAACCATTCGTCTCGTCTATAGTCTGCAAGTTCTCCTTATCTAGTGCCTCTGTGGCATTGAGAAGTCCAATCGCCGCGTAGATGGCCATCATATCGTTGTCATGGCTGAAATCTGCAAACATTGTAGTGTTCTTGTCGATGGGGAATGTTTTATGTGAGCCGTCCAGGGTGGAATTTGTGCTCGTATGGTCAACGACGGGACTGTTGGTCAGACGTGCAATGAGCTCGTTCGCAAAGCCGACACCTTGCGTAGGCCCCATGGGGTTCCCTTGTGCGAAGCCGTAGAATTTGCCCAGTGATTGATAGTACTCGTAAGAGAGCCACTCAGACCTGGTGAAAATATGGCAGAAGGGCGACAGAGGCGCCTCGTACTGGCTAGGAACATGATTAGGAGCAACGGTGTCAAAAGGACACAGATCCATGAGGTATATAATCTCTCTCGAAGTCAAGTTGACACCCTTCAGATCCTCGTTGATGCGGGCCTGAATCGGCGGGACGAAGGTCGCCGCGAAAACGGATTGGGCATCTAAGCCGCCGTGGGAGAATGGTCCTGACTCGAAGGAGGTGCAGAGATCATGGCTCAGAGTGTTATTAAATTCAGGATCCTCGGGGATCAGAAGGGCAGGATAACCCTCGTCGTAGTCTGGCCCGGTATGCTCAGGATCCTCCCGTCGAGCAATTTCAAAGCCTTCTATCCACCAAAGAGCAGAGGCCATCATGCGATCTTGGTCGGTACTCCGTATGAACGGGATTGTATCCTTGGCCAGAGCCTGGTAGCGCTGATAATGTTTGTATCCCATGTTAGTCAGTTGCTGGATGCCCACAATAGTTAATTTGTCGGCACCGCTTCTCCATTTGTAGGATTTGAGGAACTCGTATTTCCCCTCGAGCTTCCCCTCAAAGTTCCCAACAGTTGTGAGGATATGTCCAGCAAGTTTCTTGTACAGAATCGCCTTTGTGAATGTGGGATACCTGGCACCGTGACGAGCTAGCATTTGAACGAACGTTATTTCGCAAGACGCCGGGGTGTCTGCCGATATTTCAGAAGGCACTGTGAAATATGGGGAGTACTGGCCCCAATGGTGTGAGATCTCAGGGTGGCATTGATAGCCATTGTTAATTTCGCCTGCTATCGTACGCACACAGGGAAGTGTATGGTCTCCAGGGCGAGATCGTGCCCAGCTGTTCTTCTGTTAGTATGCCACTGAAGAAGATCCGCTCCAATATCAAGGAAAGGCTCGTTGAATGTTGTTCTGAACATGTATGCACCACGTGATAGCAATAAGATACGACGCCCAATGAGATTTAGACCTACCCAAAAGCTGCCGCAATGATGAGTAGGAAGGTTAAGCAGATTATAGCAATAGTCAATATTATCGTCGCGGCCCTCTTCCTGGCGGTGCTTGGGCCTTCCTCTTCCTCCTCAGCAGCGACTGGTTGTTGGGTTGGCTCAGCATCACCATCTTCGGTCAATATAGGTTCATAGTCCGGCCTCGACCTTCCGGGGATATACGACGCGACTGCCGCCACCGCATCTCGGAAAAAGGACGTCATCTCGAGACTGTGTTAACTAACAAAGGTTTTTAAGATGCTGCCTGCCAGGCTTGATGTTTTCGATGAAGGTGGACTCGAACTGGTCGCCTGATATCGCGCCGACGCCGTGACACCAAGTGTAACCGCAGGCGGCTGAGCAGCAGGTGATTCTTCAGAAGGACTATAACATAAGGCGTACCGAGTAGAAATACATGCCGACACCGTCACAATTATTTCTATTTAGTAGAGGTTAACTTTAGAAGGGACGTTGAACATCAGTATAGATTGAGAAACAGGGGTTCCAGATGGCAGGGTTTCGCGAAGCGGCCGTAGTATCGACAAGTCACACATGTTTGTTACCATCCAACCAAAAGGCCACACGCGCTTGGCGCCAACTTTTCGTTCTGAGTCGCCACAGCGAAAATACTACAGTCTGTCATTTCATCGTATGATCATTATGCATCTGGGCAATATAGCTATTTGAACTTAGTAGAAGCAATGGAATATATTCAAAACCTCTTTAATGTAATATACAGTCTAGCCCTCGTTGCTTCCCATAGAGAACCTGCCCTCTACTTCATACCTATGTAATATCTATAAACGGCTGATAATGGCACCGGCGTACTCGTGGGTCTTGGCCGTTCCGTGAAGATCACCGGTCAAGGTCTTGCCCTCTGCAAGCGTCTCAAAAATGGCCTTCTCGATGCGCACGGCTTGCTCCTCAAGACCCATGTGTCTCAACATCATGATGGAGCTGAGAAGAAGTGCGGTTGGGTTGGCAAGACCCTTGCCAGCGATATCCGGGGCGGATCCGTGAACAGCCTCGAAGATGGAGCACTCATCACCAATGTTGGCAGATGGAGTAAGACCAAGACCACCGATGAGTCCAGCGCAGGTATCGGAAAGAATGTCTCCGTAAAGGTTGGGCATGACCAACACCTTATCGTTGTATGGGGTTGGGTCGGTGACAATCTTCAGGCAGGTGTTGTCGATAAGCTCGGCATCAAACTCGACGGCTGGGAAGTCCTTGGCGACTCTCTGGGCGGTGGAAAGGAAAAGACCGTCGCTCATCTTCATGATGGTGGCCTTGTGGACGGCGCGGACCTTTAGCTTGCCGATCTCCTCAGCGTACTGGAAAGCGTATTTGCAGACACGCTCAGACGCCTCTCTTGTGATGAGCTTGATGCTCTGCACAACACCGTCAACGACGACGTGCTCAATGCCGGAGTATTCTCCCTCGGTGTTCTCTCTGATGAGAACGGTATCGACACCGTCGTATGGGGTCTTAAATCCCGCAATAGAGCGGCAGGGACGCACGTTGGCGAAGAGGTTGAATGTGCGGCGGAGGGTAAGGTTTAGGGAGACGTGGCCCTTGCCAATGGGTGTCTGAATATGTTTAGCAACCTGTATCTAATGATGGGTCGGTTTCCTTACGGCAAGCGGACCCTTGAGGGCAACCTTGTTCCTCTCGATGCTCTCAATAGTCTCGTCGGGGATAACAGTCTTGCCATCCTTCAGTCGAGGAGTAACATCAACGGGCTCCCATTTAATTGGTGTCTACAAGGCAATGTCAGTCTCATTCCGTACTTCCGTAGGGAAAGAAATGGCGCAAATCGTACATTAGCAGCCTTGAAGATGTCCTTCACTGACTGGGCAATCTCTGGGCCGATACCGTCACCCTCAATAAGACTGACAGTGTAAAGTCCCTATCGAATCGTTAGTCAAATGTCCTATTACCATCCTATGTCGATTCCAATCGGTCGGCTTGATAGCATGTCGCAATGTATTCAAGACACTGCAGGTGCAGTGACGCGAAATTGACGCAATTCGGGGTAGCATACATCAGATCCCTTCTTTCCGTGGAACTTTGCGACCTTCTCATGAGTGCTGGCGCCCGCAGCATATGTTCGTGTCTGGTAATCCAGTTGGTTAGCAGGTTGAACTCCAATTTGCTTATCAATTGGGGTAATTTGGGGTTCAAACCTGAAGAGAGGATAGCATAGCAACACCATTTGCACGAAGGCATTGGCGGCGCGCAGGCGCGGCAATGGACCGGATAGCGAGCATCTTGAAATATCACAGACAGAATGCCGCTCTCACGCGAATGCAAGATTGTTGGAGAGAGATAGGTTTGGTGAGGGCGAACTGGAGTTTCTTGAACATGCGCCACGATTTCAGGCGAAAGCCTTGCACTACCGCGCCAAGAAATATTGCCGCTTCCATCCGTCCATCCGTCCACCAACTGTAGCGTGGCCTATCGCGCGCTTATCTTGGCCTGGTCTCACATCGATTGACAGCTCGAAGCTCTACGTCACATTGAAGGCTGGCCAACATAATCTTTGAGAGCGGATGCGGATGCTTATTGTTTGGGCGAATTGACGAACCTCACGAAATTCAAAAGCGGCATGAGCTTGTTAAAATATGGCCGACTATGAACGTACTGTGCTCGCGCACTATAATCTCCCAACGGCATTCCCAACTGAGTGGCCCGCCGAGAAAGACGAGAGTGATGCCTCAGATGATGAGGGATTGGTCAAGAAGAAGAAAACGAGTAGCACCGGTCGAGCTTCAAAGTCAAGATATTCAGCACTTGAGCGTGCCACAAGCGATCGTAAAAGTTATGTCCCAGGCTCACAAAAGACTGGAGAAGGGCTGGAGAACTTGGTACAAAAGGATGAGCCCGACCCTCTTGGGACAGGCGAAAGTGTCGTGAGAATATTGAGAGGACACGGTCTGCCTGTGCAAGATGACATCCACCTGCGTATGTTTTACAATCCCCTAACAAACCCCTTTTGAGACTAACATGCGACCCAGGAAACAGATATTTACTGTCGTCAACTACATTTTCGCCATCTTTGTTCCTGTCGCAGGTGCATCATTCGGCTTCAACTCAGCAACTACTCAATGGCCTAGAGGTCTTGTCGCGCTCAATTGACCAGAAATCCGCATCCCTGAGGGTCTTGGTCGAATCGAACTTCGAGCGGTTTGTCCGCGCAAAGGCTACGATTGACAATGTATATACCGAGATGAAAACTCGCGGAACGGAATCTGTTCCTATAATCCCTCCGCGACACTCTCGACATTCGAGCCGGATTAGCTTCAGGGCTGGTAGTCTCGCAGAGGCAGCCCCAGGCATCACGACCATACCCGCGAATAATAAGAAGAAGAACGCGTTGAGCAAGGAGAGCGAATACGGAGTCCTGGGGATCAAGGCACCACTCGTGGATGTGGCAGCCAAGGCCGAGGAGGTTTGGGGACCAGCGTTGGGTGGGCGCGAGAAGGAAGATAATCTTAAAGTCGTCGCTGGCGCGCTGGAGAGACACCGCGACATCTATGAAGCACCTGGCTTGATTGCCGAGAGCATCAAGCGCAAAGATCACGAAACGCTAGTCGAAGAATACGCAAAAGCGACTCGCATTGCTGATGAGGCACGAAAACTTGGCGAAAGCCTAGTCGCGTCACAAACGCCACCGACAGATCTCCAGTTACAGCATATCATTGTTGCGGCACGAATGTGGTATGATGTTCAGGATCAATTGGATAATTTCAAGCGCGAAGTTTGGCGACGACTGGCAGCGGTTCAATATGGTGCTGGACAACCAGGCGGCTCTAGCTCAACCAGGGATCAACATATGGATCTGATAAGCATCCTTCTCGAGCTGGGAGTTGAAGACAACCCTATATGGGTTTGGCTGTTGAGCCGTTATGACCATTTGAAGAATAAAATCACAGCAATGTCCGAACGATCCAAGGTTGAAATCGAGGTTCTTCGACGAAGATTAGCTAATGGAGCGAAACCGACGCCACAGGTCCTTGCAAGCCACCTGCAGTCTCTCAGCCGCCAAGGTCTAGAGATCAAATCTGCCACACAGGATTCTACTGAGATTATTGAACTGTGGGAGAAAATGCTCACGTTCCTTAACAGCATGCTCTCGTCTGGAGGTGTGCTCGGGGAAGTCCTTGAATTCTCGCAGACCGTCCAAGGATTTATCGATGGCAAAACCCAGCGAACACTCCCGATGGGCCTTAATGGAGAAAGCCGAAAGCATCACAGGCTGTCAAATCAAGGTATTGTAGATCTACGGAAAGGGACAATCGAGCTTATCGACTTGATCCGCGAAGGCGTCAATTCATTCTTTGTCGACCCTCCAATTGAGGACATTTCACTTCTCTACTCGCCCATCCCACCTACACCCATGACCCCCAAGTCTGGTGGACTGGTTCCCCCAGCTCTTCGGGATCCGAGATTTGCTTTCGATGCCACCAGTGCACCACCTCCATCTCCCAAACTTGGTGAAGCTTGGGAGAAGTTTGCTTTCTGGCCTCCGTGGGCGAACTCGCTGAGTGGCGTTCATTACCTCGCTAAATTGCTTGTTCTCGTTGGATCTGGAGCAAGTGATATGGCGTCTGTTTCGGTCATTGACAAAGGTGATGGTGCAGCTCTAGAGCGTCTGCGTGCACTTGTTGGAAGCGCCCGCGAGCGCTGCGTTACCGCAGTTTGCGCGGCTTGGAATAAGGATGCTGAGAATATTAAAGTACTCGAGGATTGGAAACGATCAGCAGAGAAGAAGGAGCTCACGAGGATGCCAGCAAATTTCAGCGCGTTTGAAAGTGCAGTTCTCTCGGGCATGCAGAAGATCCTATATATTCCAGAAGCCATCACCAAGCCCAACTCGGAAGAGGTGGTCCTGCCTCCTCCTGCGAAGATCCTTCAGATGGTGCGAAGCCAGTTTGTGACAACGCTATATAAAGCTCTGAGCGGCATGGTTGAGAATGCTGAGCGATCAATTAAGAAGCCCGAAGATGACTGGGCAATTGATGGAGGAGGCATTGCGACTCCTTTGAGCATAGGCCCAGAAATGAGCACTGGTATTGAAACTATAGCTGCATCTGATAGAGTGAGTCCCCAATAACTTCTATTGCGGCCAAAGCTAATTTTTTGTCACAGAACATCCGCATGCTTCTCACTTTGAGCAATCTTCAGGCGCTAAGGGCTGATGTTGTCCCCAGCTTGACAATGCAATTCGAAAACGCGTTTTCAGTCAAACTTACGGAAGAGGCGAAGACCATCCGCGATGTCTTGGCTCAGATAGACGCACGCCTATTTCAGTCGTATACTAGACCACAGATTGATGAGCTCCGAGGAATTATCAAGGCCGGCATATTGGCTCCTGAATGGGAGCCTTCGCCTTCTGAAAAGCCAAAGGATGTCAAGCCATACGTCTACGAAGCTCTGCTCAGCTTAGTATTGGTCCATACTCAGGTCGCTACTACGGCCTCTTCTCTGACGCCTCAAATCCTTTCTTATCTGCTGGAGCAGGTCTCCCGCGACCTTCTCGATGCATTCAAGCAACGATCCCAATACACCCTCGCGTCACTTATGCAAGCGACTCTAGACGTCGAATTCGTGGCGCAGACGTTGACCCAGTATACGACTGACCGTGCAGGGCAGTTACAGAGTGATATCTATCAGGAACTGGACAAGGGGACAGACAATGAGGCGCGTGTGAAGCTGCAAGGGGAACTGCCGGAGATGAGGGCCGTGTTGAAACGGTTGAGGGAGGGAAGCAGGAGCGAATTCGCTTGCTTTAAGAAGGTTCGAAAACCTACTGAGCGGGTAAAGTCGTAGAGGCAATCATATTACGTGGTCCATCGGGTTGGATTATAGATGGGTCTACAAATCAATTATATCTTTGTCTACAATAATAGCAACCTCTTAAGATGATTAATGATCCAAAACCGATCCCGTGGGGGATATGAGTCTCCTGCCTACCTAATCTTCGCGACTCGACAGCATATAATTCATTTCATGCACACATCTTCCACGTACGACCATAGACTCAAGGGAATTGGGCATCCCGTCCGCTCTGCCATACACAAGCTTGGGTATCCTCTGGATAATAGTCTCAATCATGCCAATAGGCATAGCATGGAATCGCGGCCCCTTGCCGCCTGAAGGGTGGGGTGTTGCTGCTTAGTTTAATCTTGTTCCGAGGTTTATGCGATCCCTGTATCCGTTACCATCTAGCATTATCTCCACACCATACCATTACACACCTTCCGTCTCTAAAGTACTATGATGTCTTGTAGATCATTTAGGGGATTTTTCAATGTTATCTATAGATTTTCTTCTCCTCTGCCCTCTTCATTTCTATACAACATTCGAACTGTCTTTATTGCTAGATTCCCATCTAATAACGCTGCCAACTCATACAATAGCTTGCACAAGTGAGAATGATCGTACGCCCAAATCCCAACCAAGAAAACGAGCACGAGCTTGCTCTACCGACTCCCAAAATGCAGTCGCACATGCCTCACCTGCGCAAGGTCAAAGGCTCGAGCCAATTGATCGTCAACGATGAACCCTTCCTAATGCTCGCGGCCGAGCTGCACAACTCGTCACTTAGCAGCGCAGAATACATGCGAACAGTCTGGCCAAACATGAAAGCCATGAACATCAACACGCTCCTCGGTTCCGTGACGTGGGAGATGATCGAGCCTGAGGAAGGGAAGTTTGATTTCGCCGAGCTGGACGAGGTCATCGGCGATGCTCGTAGACACGATCTTCACCTCGTTCTGCTCTGGTTTGGCTCTTTCAAGAACGCTCTTTCGACTTATACCCCTGGCTGGATGAGGAAGGACGTCAAGCGCTTTCCTCGCGTACACGTTTCCGAGGCGGGGGCGGTAGTTCGCACCGAGGAACTGGTGTCGCCCTTCAACCAACGAGCATGGGAAGCAGATGCAAAGGCATTTGGGAAGCTGATGGCGCACCTCAAGGAGATTGATGAAGAACACAGTACTGTCCTCATGATTCAGGTGGAAAATGAAACAGGTCTTCTTGGCGATTCACGAGACCGATCTCGCATCGCAAACGAGCTATTCGAAAAGCCCGTCCCGCAAGCGCTTCTCCAACACCTGCAGCAGAGCTCTGAGAATAACCTCCATCCCAAGTTCTTACAACGTTTCCCTCTCGTTAAATCTCTCAGGGCAGGCGAGGCTACCTGGGCAGACGCCTTCGGCCGAGGTCCAGCTGCGGAGGAAATGTTCATGGCCGACGCTTTCTCCAAGTACATCTCCAAAGTTGCCGAAAGCGGCAAGAAAGAATACCCTATCCCGTTCTACACCAACGTCTGGCTCAACGTAGAAGACGATGGCAGTAACTTGGACACTGACCTCCCGGTAGTTGTCGGCGGTGGAGGCCGTCCTGGTGTCTATCCCTCTGGTGGCCCATGTCCGCACACGCTCGACGTGTGGAAATACAACACCGCGCCCCATCTCGACTTCATATCTCCAGATCTCTATTTCCACGACTACGAGAGCGTCTGTATCGATTATAAACATGCGGGTCAGCCTTTATTCATTCCTGAGCAGCGACGGGATGAGAAGGGCGCGAGGCGAACATGGCTCGCATACGGGACTTACGGAGCACTAGGGTGCTCGCCCTTTGGGATCGACTCGGAACTCGCGTCGGAAGCGGCCATCACGCGGCACTACGGTCTTCTGGCCTCGGTGTCCGATATCGTGCTCAAGAAACAAGCGACGAATCCCGAGGATGTCATGGGGTTCTTTTTCGACGAGCTCCATGAGGATCCAAAGCCGAGGCTGTGGGTGAGGAGGTTTGGGAATTTCGAAATCACGATTGACCGCGCCTTTGTTTTTGGAAAGGAGGGGCCAGGAGCGGGCCTGATTATTCACCTTGGTGAGGGTAAATTCCTTCTGGTGGGATGGGGATTTAATTTCCTTGTCAAGAGTGTCAATCCAAAGGCGACTTTCGCAAGTATTCTGCATGCTGAGGAGAGAGTCGTCTCGAAGGATGAGGATGGACAGGTTGTGCTGAAGAGGGGGAGGGTGCTTAATGGGGATGAGCATCGACATGGAGAGTTCTTAATGATGGCGAATGAGGATCCGGATTATGGTGGATTTCCCATTGCAGTGACGCCTGGATGCAGGACGATGATTTGCGAGCTAGAGGTCTATGATGTTGAAGAGGATAAGGATGATTACTGAACTTCTTTATCGCGATCAATACATTCATGCTTGGGCATAATCGTCGTGATCAACCTTTCGCTTCGCTCAAGGTTGGAGTAAGACTAGATAGTTAGAACGGAGTTCTGTATTTAGAAGGGTTAAGTTTGACAAAACCTTGATTATCAACTATCTAATTCCTTTTTATGTAATTGCTGAGAGTGGTTGCATCTCCAAGTAGAATTGACTTTGCGCATCTAAATTCTCCAACTTCGTAAGTAGCCTCTTCAAATTATCACTCGCCTTTTTACTCAGGCTCTGCCCTTCCCCCCCCGTCCTAATATCATCAAACAAAGCAGTTCCAATATCCCTGATCTTTGGAATCAAAGAACTCCCATTCGCCTCCAACGTCTCTTGTGGCATGTAGTACAGGATTTCGAGGAGGTCTTCAACGATAGACTTTCGGTCTGTGATCAAACTAAGGGTTGTCTCTTGTACAACAGAACTGCCGACAAGGTGGATAATTTGTTCAAGTATGTTTGACTGGATATGTAGTTGAGTGATGTACAGATTTGCCGTCTGGACACATGTACCGAAATTACTCTGTGGAGGTCGAGAAAGGCCTCCCCGCCAAATCAACTCCGGGGGCAGGTAGTCGAGCGCACGCTTAATTAGATTCATGTAGTGCTGCAGACCAGCAATGGAAGGTGGCGATTCCTGCTGGCTTTGATTCCAAAGGAGGAAGAGCTTGGAAAGATAGTTCAGTCCAGGAACATAGGACCTGTCATTACCGTGCCACGGGCCATACGGATCTGGATTCTGACTTGGGTCGAGTTCGTCGTCAGAGAGCTCGAGCGGCTTCAGGGCACTGATGTTGTCTTGAGGGGTCAAGAGACCCACGTATGGGAAGCCCTTTAGGTCAGCAGAGCTAGACATTATTGTGAGTAAATAAGACGCATCAACGCTCATAACCATATTACTACATAGAGAACGTACCATCCTGCCGCAAAGACTAGCCAGTAAAGCCGCTTGAGCAATTCTTGAGAAGCCGAGGTCATATTAGGCATTTCGTAGTGTATGAGATACTTGATGCCGATCACGGCCTCGGACATGCTCGTGAAGCACTGGGCGTCATTGATTAGATGATTTGACACGCTTAGGTTGTACTTCATCTGGCACCACTCAAGGGTAAAATGTCTCCTTGGCATCTGGTGCATGTTCATCTCATCAATCACCTCCCAACATCTTTCCGGATTAACCAGCGTGCCGTAGTCTTGCGAGCTTTTGCGTCTAAGGCTGGCAATTGTGGCAGCGCACAGGGACACCACTAGCGCCGCGAACGTTCCATCTTGCGTGGCTTCCGTACTTCTGAGCCGGGTTAGGAATGCCCTACGATGCAAGAATGGTGCAACGGAATGGATCTGCTCGAACCAACTGTGCACGATCTGCTCGATCACAGGAAGAGGTGCGAGGCGATGTATGCCGTACACAACTGTTGCGGCCGTTGCGGCGACTGGGGAAACAGAGTTGCTTGAATCCAGGCCGGGTACGTTGGCTAGGTTCTCAATTGCGGGGCTCCTCCTTTGGGCTGCTACGAACCTAGCGTGAACAATCAGTCAAGCTGGTCAATCGAAGCGGCGTGTATGTGAGCAGACTGGTTCAAAGGTCCCCTTCGCTTCCGTGGTCTGTCTTGAGTACATGATATCATTAGCACATGACATGTTCGACATACCGCGCCTTCGTAAATGCACTGAAATCCGTAATGGTTAGCTTTTCTGTTGCGACAAAACCTTCGCTACCACTAATCATTGGATCATCACCTTTGTTTTCCGAGCACGGCAAGCATCGCATGCGTTGCTCGAGCGTGTTCTCCGCACGACCACCTCGTGGGTCGGGGTATCTGGGGTTGAAAGGGTTGAAACACGCTCCATTGGTCGGTGGGGGAGCAAAATTGATGAGAAGCAGCGAGGAAAATCCTCGGAGTTATATAGTGGGCCGGCTGTAGGTCGGCGGAAAGAAATATCGTGGGGAAGTTAGACAGCGGGGTCGGAGGCTAGGTGACCGCGTGGAAGAGTATTAGAGTCCGCTGCTGGATTTACGCCGAGACATATTCCCCTACTCGCTTTAGCGCGTTGGCAACCAAGGGATTGGTTTTACGGTGATAAAGAGCGGGGCGTGGCGGGGTCCCCACAGGGATTTTGCCTGACAGCCTGTCGACCCTAGCAGCCTCTAGGCCCCGCGTCTAGACTTGCGTCTAATAATGAAGTTTTCCTTCCGAGGTTTTTCCTGTTATACTATCAAATGACGGGTTACGGCAAGGCTAGCTTGTCAATGCCGTGCTAGGGATGGCTCAGACCCATGTTTACTTCCTTCTCGTCCAAATAACTTGGACCTTTCAACCTCCAGGGATGGTGTCTACTATGCTTCCCCATCCTCTTTAGGATGTATATGCGTGAGCATCTTCTCCGTATACAAATAACCTGCATTTCCCCGCAAAATCAAGCTCCATCGACGGCCATACCCAGACGACAAGACCATCGAGCACCACTCAATTGCACACCTCAAGACTAGAACTCTTCCTCTTCTGTTTCTACTTTCAATCCCACACGCGGCCATGAGTGAGAAGGAAGAAGGGTCGGCCACGGCGGCCATTGAGACCGTCCTCGCACACAACCCTCCAACCACTCCAGTGGGCGCCGACGTGCATTGGTGGCAGCAACCGAACCTACGCAACTTATACCTCCTGATGCCCTTTTTATTCCTGGGCTCCACGACCCTTGGCTATGACGGCAGTCTCGTCAACGGCCTGCAGACCATGCCCTCATGGCAAGACTGTTTGTCCTCCCCCCCAAATAGCTGCCTCGTCCCTAACTAATCTGAACGATAAGTCTTCAACCACCCCACCGGCGCCGCCCTCGGCATCATCGGTGCCATTCCCGGTTTTGGCGGCCTTGCCATTCTCCCCTTTGCCCCCTACATCGTGGACAACTTTGGTCGCCGCGCCGGAATCGCCATCGGCTGTCTGACCGTCTTCCTCGGCGCCCTCCTACAGTCTTTCCCCAACCCGTCCCACCCAAATGAAATCTACCTTGCCGGCCGCTTCATTATCGGCATTGGCGGCACTCTGACGAACGGCGCAACCCCCCTCCTCATCACCGAGATCTCGCATCCTAGACATCGCGGCAGAGCCACCACCATCTACAACACCCTGTGGTACTTGGTAAGTCGCAACCCCACGGTGCCGGCCACATAAAAAAAACAGCTAACACTTCGCCACAGGGAGCCATCATCGCCGCCTGGGTCGGCTACGGCACCCTATCCCACATGACTGGCAACATCCAGTGGCGCCTGCCAACAGGTCTGCAACTTGCCATGCCAGGCCTCCAACTCCTCGCCCTCTACTTCATCCCCGAGTCCCCCCGGTTCCTTATCAGCAAGGAGCGAAATGACGAGGCCCTCGCCTTCCTGCTCAAGTACCACGGTGACTGCGGCGCCGATGCCTTCGCCCGCTGGGAGTTTTCCGAGATCCACGAGACGCTTCATATGGAGAAGGCGGCTGCGGACAGCAGTGGGTGGTATGAATTGGTCCGCACGCCGGGGAATCGCAAGAGGTGTTTCCTCATCGTCTGCACGGCCATCTTCTCGCAATGCTCTGGCAACGGATTGGTGTCCTACTATCTCTCCTCCATCCTCAAAACTATCGGGATCACTAGGTAGGCTCTCCTCCGTCCCACCGGAACCACTTCTACATTCAGAAATCAATCCTAACTAACCCTTCCCAGCTCCACAAAGCAAGCCCTCATCAACGGCGGCCTCACCATCTGGGCCTTCCTTGTCTCCCTCTGCTTCGCCTTCACAGTCGACAAGCTTGGGCGACGCTTCCTCTTCCTCTTCGCTGGCCTCGGCATGCTAGTCACCTTCACGGTTTGGACCGCCTGCAGCGCCGTGTACGCCAAGAACGGAAGCACCGAGGCCGGCTCCGCCGTGCTCGCCATGATCTTCCTCTTCTACGGCGTCGCCGGTCTCGCCTGGCCAGGTCTCACAGTCTCCTATACAGTTGAGATCCTGCCCTACAACATCCGTGCCAAGGGATTGACACTCTGCTTTGTCTTCACGCAGTTGTCTGGTGTGTTCAACCAGTATGTCAACCCAATTGGCCTCCAGAATCTGGCGTGGAAATTCTACTTTGTGTATATCGCGGTGCTGGTGATTGAATGCGCGGTGATCTACTTCTTCTACGTCGAGACGAAGGGTCCGACGCTCGAGGAGATCGCGGTGCTGTTTGATGGGGATGACGCGAATGTCATGGCCGAGCCTATGGAGGGGAAGAAGACAGTGGGACACTTGGAGGACATGTCGTAAGAAGGGGTGTAAGATCATCAATTGTTAAGTTCTCCATATGAATGATATGCTGAATCTATACGTATACTTTGTGGTACGTTGAGTTGACCGAGATGCGAGTTGAACACATCTCTTCGAGCTAGCTAGCTCCCAGCCACCACCCTGTACTACCTTCATTGAATGTATAACCTCTCGCACTTCATGTATTAATGATATGAATAACTTTAGGATGTCATCATATCCTCAAATGTCGACCGAGCATCAGACAACACAGTATGCGCGGTCCTATAAGTTTGGACACGCTTATCGTCACCGGCCTCGCTCTTCGATGTCAACGAAATGGATTCGCAGCGATTTCGCAGCGATACCAGTGGCTCTATTGTGGCCACAAGGTTCAGCTGGCCATGGGCCTGAGAAATACGTGGACGTAACGTCGCTCTAGGATACGCTATAGATGCATTGGCACAGAATTCACAAGTGGATTGAAGTTTACACAGAGAACCAAAGTCTCTGCCATAGATTCATTTTTATATCCTGTGCTTGAATAGGTACAGAGTAACTGAGATCTATGGGCCGATGATTCGTTGCCCATGGAGAAGACACTTACAGACCTAACACTTTACGAATTGAAGGCGAACTGTTCATACAGCGCAGGTCCGGTATAGGTCGGACCACCTGTTACCCCACCCGTCATATCACCTGCCCAGCGTTGGTAGATAGTGGCTGGAGCGAGCGTGGTGGTGGTAGTAATATTAACCACGAGTGTTCCATAATCTCCGCCAAGGTCAATAGTCATTTGATAACCTTCTGGGGCTCCGGACGTAGAAAGGGGTGGGTACTGGCTATTTCTGCCTGTTGGGCGAACCTTGATGCCAGAGCAAGAAGTTTTGATAATGGCTCCGTTGAGTGCAACGTACGCGCTTACATACTCAATTCCGTCATTGCCTAAGACGTCAAACCATACAATAGAGTAAGGTCCTAGGCGCCCATGGCCCCAATACCAGCTTGCCACAGTCGTGGTAAAGCCTTCATCACCCCAGTTCTGTCAAAGGTCAGTTTCAGATTTTTAGATGATCATATATAGTTGAAGGAGTTACCTTGTCATGGTAGCCCACACCGTTGAACTGAAGTTTTTCACCAAGGATGGTGAAATCTGCAATGGCATTCGCATCAGGCATAGCATTTGCCCAGCCGATGTGCGGGGACACTTCTAAATTTGCGCCAGCCACTTTTGGTGAGCATGGATAATGGGCTGGGGCAACCTAAGAGGGAAGGAATTCTGTTAGTTACGGCTTAATCTGTTAAGGAAGATTGCGCACTTACAGAGTTCAACTGCAGGGTACCCTTAATGCCAAGGACAGGGTTGTCAACAGTGACAGTGTAACTAGACAGGTCGGGCGCTCCTTCAAACGAGAATCCAGTTCCACCCCAGGTACCAGATGCGCCGTCGCCATTCGTTGTAATGGTTGCCGACCCACCAATAAGGGGATCAGCTAAAGGATCGAAAATCAGAGTTCCGTTCGGGAAGGTTGCGAATATGTCGACAGAGAGCACGGATCCGGACGGGACGAATGGAAAGCCGAGGCTAGTAGATAGATAGAACACTATGACAACAGCAGCCTCGCTGTCCGACGATACGGCATCGAAATACCACCAGTCAAAGGAGGTGGCATTCACCTCGTTGGTCAGCTTTGGCCCATCAAGAGCGGATGACCCCGAGACAAATTGAGCAATGCTGGGTCCAACAGCAATTTTATTGGGGACCACTAGAGTTGAAGCGGCTCTGGCAGAGCCAAACAGCGCGCAGGCGGCAAGACTAAGATGCCACAGCTGCATCTTCAGTTGGATGGCGAGTTAGATATTCCTGTTGAGAGATGAAAAGTTAGACACGGTGTGGGCTGTTCCCCAAGGACTTTCGTACCATACTTATAGATTTGATGTCTTGCTCACTAGAGTGGACAAGGTGGCACAATTTTCAGAAGTTAGATGAACAGGAATGATTCCGGCTAGAGAAATCACGCATTGCAAACTAACTAGCACCTAAAATGCACGTCGAGCCATTTGCAGGAGTGCTTGTCAGCTTCACTGACACAGGTCCTGCACGACGCGGTGACATTTTGTCCCACCCTAGTAGCGTTAACCAGATAAGCTTTACGGGGAAATAGATAAGCTTTTCGGGGAAATAGTCGCGTATATGCTGGCACCTGCTACCCTAATGATTGGGTACGGTCTTTTACACATACATCCCCCGCGTTTTACATTGCGTTTCCACTTCTATAGACCTTGGAGCCTGAAGTCTGGAACCCGGGGAAATGTGGGGGAGGGAACTGTAGCGGCAGGACCATGAAAATTAGTAGAGGTCGCTCCTCGATACCGGTATCCTGCAGTCACAAGTTAATGGCCCTAATACAATCCCCCGCTTTTGCATACGTTTTCTTCAGGGCCTTCCTGCCGCTTTTGACTCCATTTTCAGTGGCGTCCAACGATATCTGCCGTAGCTCAGAATTGCCCGCGTTTAGCGGGGGAAGCTAGCGGGGGAAGCCTGCGGGGAATCATACAAAAGTTGCCAGAAAGCCTTTTTTTCAAGATGTCGGCTTCACCAATCGACCAGATCCTCGGGGCCATCCTCAGCCAGAGTCATAAAAAAGTTGTCAGAAAGCGTTCCGTCTCAGCTAGGGCGCTATCTGTCATCAAAACAGGCTCTCAGCTATTCGGTTCCCCTGCTAGGCAGCATCTATCAAGAGCGTTGTCCAGACGCTAGTATACCCCAACCCTTCACTCAGAGAGACAAAAACATGTATTTTGAAGTCTATGCGAGTCAATGGCATCTTGTCAAATCCTAGTTGGTGCTGGGAAAACTCGTGGTTCCCCGCTCGAATGACACTAGAGAAGTTCGAACAGGGCATCGGCCGAAAGGAAATAGAATAAAGTAGCCTCTACTATATTAGCACATTTGATTAGTGATTCAGGCGATTGTATTATAAGGGAAGCTCTAATGGCATAAATGCATAAATGCAGACCCAAAGTCCGCATAGGAATGATCAATAGTTTCCTTTGGATCCCTTAGAGGCACTAATCCACCTCGTTCTTCACCTAACTCATTTACCGTCTCCGGAGAAGACCACTGATTCGAACTGTCAAATAAATGATGAAGAATTTCCTCTTAGGCCTCTCGGCCCTCTTTCTGGCTTTTGTTCCCCCTGGATTGGCTCATACGGCTCCTAGCTCAATCACCTTCTCTCCGCTCCTGTATCCGGGGCCCGTCGACGTCCAGTTTACATCTAGTCCTAGCGCTGCTGACGGCCCCAGAGTTTTTCCTATTAATGCGACGACATTTGACTGGTGGTACTTCGACGCTGTGTCCGATGATGGAACTCAAGCTGTTACAATCATCTTTTTCACTTCCTCCTATATCGGGTTCAGCTTCAATCCTACAAGCGCTATCGATCCCTTGAATATTTATGTCTTCGCTAACTTCCCGAATGGGACATCAACTTCGTTTCCTGTACCGGCGACATCAGTAACGATTACTACTGATGGCAACGGGGCGACAGGTGAATGGACCGGTACCGGTATTGGTTTTCAAGGAGCAGCTGACCTCAGCACCTACAATGTCACCTTTGACAACGCCCTCTTGGGTCTGAGTGGATCCATCTCTCTTGCATCTGTGAGTTGTTTCTCTGTCTTGTGGTTCCTAAGCTAATAAATACTCAGCGCGGTCCAGGTCATTATTACTGCGGCCCGCTAGAGGCAGGACTAGACGAGCAAGTGTTGTCTAATATCGGTTGGGCCAACGTTATGCCGGCAGCTGATGCAGTCGTTGACTTGACTCTCTCGGGTCAGCCATTGAAATTTAATGGAAACGGTTATCACGACAAGGTGAGTTCTATTTCATATCCCTTTGCGTTAGTCATTGTACAAATTGTTCAGCTACTGACGATCTGGTACCTAGAACTGGGGTGACACACCATTCACGTCTGCCCTTCAAAGCTGGTATTGGGGCCACGCAACTTTTGGCGACTATAACATTGTCTTCTTTGACATGGTTGACGCTGCAGGGGAGGAGAAGGTCGGGGGATATGCACTGCTCAACGGAGAAGTTATTGGTTCTACCTGCACTACGGGGATGGTGATTCGACCAGTCGGGACGCCATATCCACCGACTCAGAGTACTGCACTCCCTACCCAGCTAACAATCAATATGACTCTCAACGATGGAAGCACCCTGTCTGCGGTTGTGACCAAGGTAGCGACCCAAATTGATATTAAGTTATATACCCGCTGGATTGGTACTATTAAGGGTACTGTCCACGGTGTGACACAATCTGGGTCGTCGGTATGGGAGCAATTTGCGGTTAACCCTTAAATTGGCTATTACTTCATATTACTTCATATTATAGCTATTTACTCTGGTTCTTTGAGTAAAATATCCTTCGCATGCGACAATGGCTGATGAAGGGCTAGCTTAAATCAGATTGTAGTAATTTAAGTTATGGTGTAACGGGGAATCCGGCAACCATGTTGGAGGAAGGCCCCTCAATTACTACCCTCATTTTCTTCTCCATCGTTCTCCTACTCGCTCGCTTCTGCTTCCGTCTCTATAGAGAGCATCACATTTGTTAACCATTCCGTCAGACTCTTGAAAATATGCACGTCGCTGCTGTCCTGCCAGGGTGCGTGATAGAAAACAGCATACTCTCCATCTGGCGACTTAATTCCCCGCCTCGCCTTTTGGAAGGTTCTCCATGTCTCTGGTGGACACATGAAATGGATGTAGCCGTCGCAATCTGCCGGGGCACTGCTGACGTAGACGTTGCCTAACTCCGTTTCATCATCGTACTGAGTATCGACCAATTCTTCATATGTACTCCCATCATCACGGGTCCGCGTCTCATTTGTTTGCGTACTTTGAAAATCATCTTCGCCATCGTCGCCCATCCACATTGCGCAGTCATCAGCAGGGCATACCGAGACGTTTTTAGAGATACCACTCCAACCACCTCCTGCAAAATTCCAGCCCCCGTAGAAACCATTGGCAACCATTGCAATCTCTTTCACATCAGGAGGAAGCGGAGCGCCTAGGTGTTGCTCAATCTCAGTAATGCGTTCAGCTGTAATGGCGGGGAGAAGAATATCGGCTGGTGAGTTAATTCCGGCAGCTAAATAGTCTCCATGGTAAACAGAGAAGGCGGCTATCGAGAGTCGTTGAAGGAGATCGGATACCGGACTTTCAATTGGTTCTTTGTGGATGGAAACTCCACTCGGCCGTTCGAGTTTGGTATCGAGAGCTGTACACACTTGCTGCACAATTTCTTTCGCTTCTTCGGCGTTATATCTCTTAATTGGTGGATCAGACATGAATGTCATGAGCAATTGATAGAAAGCTGGATTGCAGAAGAACTCGTCTCCAAATCGGTAAATTCCAATTTGTTGGAAAATCTCGCAGGCTCTTTGAAAATGGCCAAGATACATCGTAATGATGAAGTACGAACGGTCGTTAAAGATGTTACCGTAGCCCGCTGGTAGTGTCATGGTCGATAGCTTTTCTAACGCCTCAAATGCTTCTTGAAGGGTTTCTCGACTCGGTGGCCTTCCATCTTTGGGCTGACACAACAAATGTGCGCAGATGGATTGGGTCCAACAGTCACTCGAATCCTTCCACTGATGTACATCATAGTCATCACCAATGGCAATCCCCTGCGTCTCCGTAATCCATGATGCATCACTCCACCCGTCGTAGAACCGCACATTCTCTGGGTCGCTGAGTCGCTTTTCTTCAGCGAGGCGCTTTTCGTCCCACTGCGGCCATGGTGTGTTTGTTGGTCTGCCTAAGAAGTAGCTCCAGAAGAATTCGAAAGTGCGTTCCCCTTGGGGCATGTTGCAAAACTCTGGCACTTGAAAGAGCTTTCCGAGAATGGCATTTGCGGCATCAGGTTTGCAGCTGACGATGAGATCATCAACAAATCTGATAATCAGTTCTGCAGGTTGGGGATCATAACAAGTCGGACTGTTGTAATCTAATGGGAAAGCAATTAAATCGCTGGCGCAAATTTGGTCACATGTCCAGCGAAGTACGGATCTGACTTCTTTGCGGATCGCCATAATTGACGATGCGATGGTTTCTTGTGATTTTGCGATTGAAGGACTGGAGTATGTACGTAGAAACAACGTATGTCGAATATGTGCAGACGATTAGGCATGGAATACGGGGACCACACACGAATTGTACGGTGTCTCCGGTGTAAGGTTAGTTGTTTCCAATGTCAGTAGAAACGTACAACAATGTTATCTTCTAATGTCAAAGTGACGGAAGTCCTGGTGAAGGCTCAGACTCTTACAAATCCTCATCGCCTATTGTGTGTGCATAAGAAGGTTTGTTGGGGGGAACGGACATTCCCGCTAGCACACGGTGTATGGAGGTGTTCGACGCTTATTTGTGTGGGGTCCCTGGCCCTGAATCATATTGTAATAACTAAATTGGGCAATCTGAGAGTTGAAGAATATGCCACACCTACATATTTAACACGTGGATATGTTCACATTGGGAAAAGGCTACTAGCATTTCAGCATGTATTCAGAAGACGTTATCAGTTGATGGATAGCTCGGATATATACGGTAGCGTGGCAACGACCATCTATTGTATGTCTTCTTCAGTCCAACCGCCATCAGATGGTGCCACCGACCCTTTGAAGCTGCAGAATCGTACCGTCCGTCAGGGCCTCACTATAAGAGAAAATCTCCTCTTCAGCACGTCCTACTCCGCCGGGGCATTCACTGCTTTCACATAACCGCGTTGCCATGGCTATACTCATGTGTTGTTCCCGAATCGGAAGCGTTCTTTGTGGCATGGCAAGCAGCATTGGCGATGTAGCTAGCGAGGATTCTGCAAGTGGTGCACATTGACTCTACCAACTGAGGCTCGACGATGTTATCGCATGTTGAGGCCGTATGGGGGTCCCGTAAAGCCGACGAGGTCGGTAGTCGCACGATTGGGCGATGTGTATGAATTGGTATAGTAAACCTTGAAGCTGCAAGGCTACAGGGTAACTTCTACGTCCTAATCCCCAGACACGGGAGTATTAGCAGTGTTTTCTGGTGAGCACGACAGGGCCACATCCGACTTCGGATTGGGCGCTGCTCTCTTGCCGGGATGCAATTGTATTGAACGCCTGGCCTGGGTAGAAAGGGGTGGTTTTTGGGTAGTAGTGCGAGATTTCCTGTCATACCAGTCCACGTCGCTGAGTTGTAGCTTCCGTGATCGCTGCCCGCTGCGGTTGCTCCCAGACTTGTCAGTCTTGGAATGCGAAACGCCAGCAAGCTTTTCAATGCCTGGATTATGTCTGTAAATATTCATGTTTGGTTGGATAGGTTTCAGTGAGGAATCACCATCTTGTTCTTCTCCTTCGCGAAGGTCATAGTTCAACACTAGACTCTTGATTCTCTGTTGCTCCTCTCGCTCGGCCTGTTGTTGGGTCTTCATGGCGATTGCGAAGTTGGAGTCAGACGGTAATTCGACCGTTCGAGTCTGTTGGCGATTTCCTCGTTTGGTCAATAGTGAGAATGCCATAGTATTGGGGGGAGCGGGGGCGACAACAGGTGCCGCATGTTCATCACTTCCTGACTCGACAGTGGATGTGGTTTCCCTGTTGCTACGACGCATGGGTAAAGGCACATCGAACATTGGCTTTCTGTCGAATTTTCGGGATTCCAAGCTCTCAGCCATCATCTTGGCATACTCGCGTTCGAAGTCAGCATCGTCCTCGGGATCGTATTGCTCATCCTGTCGAGTGACAACAATTGCTTCTTCCTCTTCGGACTCAGACCCATGGCGAGACACTTCATCGTCACCATTGGCTTCGGCCTCGTCATCTTCTGATGAAGACTCATCGCCATCACCAGCTGGAAGACCAGCATCGCCGTCTCCATCGTCTGACGATTCATCAATTTCAGGCTCTTCGACTTCGACAGCCTTCTCGACGCCAGAGGTTTTCTGGTCTTGCGCAACGGCAAGCTGGAATGCACGGCTGGCTTCTTCAATGTTTGAAGCAAGCTTCCATTGGGGCCTGGTTAAAGAAAAGGTATCCTGGACAATGAATTCAATGTCCATCGGTAGAGTGTCCTTGGTGTAGATGTAATACTGGAAAAACGATAGGAAGTAGTCAAGCTTCTTTCCAGCAGCCCCACGATTAAAGAATATGCCACAAGTCTCGAGGAGTGTAGCCACCAATCGAATTCGAAAGAAGTCGTCGGGCATATCAAAGGGGTTAACTCGCGCCGGGTTTGGTACTCCACCATGGCCAAATGTCATGATCTTATACATAGTATCGAAGATGACCGGATGGTCGACCATTCGATAGTTGTAAAGCTCGGCCAGGTACTTAACTTCAGCCAGTCTCCGTTGGTTGTACTTGAAATCGTTCTGCTCCAAGCCGAGTGTGATATACTCGAGAACATCATCGATCACGGTGGTGACGAAATCCTGATGATATCGATGCAGCGCACTGACCAGAATGGCGAGGAGATGGATGTTCCCATACTTGACCTTTCCTGGTTTCGAAAAGACCTTTTCAAGGATTTTGGTAACCTCTGGCTCTTCCCAGTGAAGCCTCCTAACCTGCCTGAGAACCTTCGTATAGTTCTTTTTGTTCATATCTAGATAGATGAGCTTTCGGATGAACAAATCTATTGGAGTGCGCTCATTTTGGAGTATAGCCGCCCGTACAGGGGGGTCAACGTAGTAAACGGCGTTCTCAATCAGCATACGCTCTTGCTGACCGATATGCTGGGCAGATTTCTTGCGCTGCAAAGTTTCCAAAAAGGATGTCATGCGCGGCGAGGTTTCGGGGTTCCGGAAAAGGTATCTGCCGCAGTTTTCGAGCAGGTTGCATATAATCTCAATGTTCATCCTCGAGAAATCATCCAGGCTGACCTTTAAGCAATGGAATATGACATGCTCAGGTACAACCCCGAATTTGGTAAGCTCGGCAAGGTACCGAATATTACTGAGGCGGACTTGCCCCAAGAAATCTTTCTCCTTGCGTCGCTGGAGGCTGCGGAATTCCATATCGAGGTGGTCCACCAGTCCTTTCGTGGTATCTGGCATGTATTTACCAAGTGTCGATATGAGGCGCGACCAGTACGGCAACAGGTCGCTACGGCCCTTGGGGACTTCCTGGACAGCCTTTATGAGGCGATTCCTAGATGCCTTCGAGTTCAAGAAGCAGAAATCAATAGCTGCTTGGTCGACGAGGTCTTTATTGGTGAGATCAGGCAATCGTGCAATTAAAGCATCAACTTGGGCACCGACGGTCTTATTGGCAATAGCTGTGGACTGATCGTCGGCTTCTGCTGGCTTGGCTTCAACTTTGGCTGCTTCTGTGCCGGAATCAGCCGCATCTCCCCTTTTCCCCACCTGCTCGTCCGTATCAGTCTTCTTCTTCTTGGTATCCTCCAAAAGCATGCCAGGTACTTTCCCCTTTAAGTCGACTAAATTCTCGTAGAATCTGCGCTCTTCTTCATCCTCCCAGATACCAGCTCCGTCGCCTTGGCCACGGAGGTATTCGCCAGTTTTAACCAAACCTATGCCACCATCGCCTGCTGCGGCAGGGTCTTCCGTGTCTTTAAGGTCTGGCATTTCTGCACCAATAGCGTCCGCGAGAACCTGGGCGTTGTCTACAAGTCGATCTTGAACCTTAACTTGCTTCTCGTAGTTCGCCTGGCGATCTTCAAAGACTTGGCCGGATTTGACATATGCCTCGGCGTCACGACGTGCTTGGGACGCGAGTGTCTTCTGGTCTCGAACGATATGAGCTTTAAGGTCGTCAAAATAGCGTCTGAGAATATTCCTGAAACGTTCTTGCAGTTCTGGTGATGCCAACGGCACATCTTCGTTGCTTGTGGCGGATATTGTCTCTTCGTCAGAGTCGTCCTCGTCCATCGTATCCCCATGGGCATCCGTGGCTCCATCTTCCTGAACAGTTTTACGGCCTTCGGCGCCTGCCTTCTTCACGCCAAGTATATCCCAGCCAAATGCCTTAACGAAAATAACGAGCAGTGGCAGGTTTGCATGGTCTCGGTCATGACCGAGCAAATCCTTCAAAACTTCAAGAGGAAATGGCTCGCTACCGCCGCCCTTCATGCTGCTGGCCGCTTTCACTTTCGCCTCACTAACTTTGGCCGCTCCTGAAAGCGATTCCTTCCCGCGAGACGCATCATCTGGGCGGCTGGCATCATCGAGCGTCCGGAGAACACCAACAAGCCATAACTCCGTTACAACTCTGAGAAGAACCCGCTGGCGAGTCAGGCGCTCCTTCTCTTCCTTCTCTCTCAAGTCCGCTGCCAAATTCTTAAGTAGTCCTTTCTCTGGCGTTGCCAACCCCTTGCCAACTAGCCAGCCAAGGTATTCTGTAAATTCCGCGGGTCCGAATCGCTGGTGTAGTGCGCTGACAATTTCCACTCCTGCTTCGATCTCCCCCGGAGATTTCAGTCGGCAAAGGCCTTCGTAGCAAGCGGATATAATTTCGGAGAGGTATTTGCTCAAGGAGAGGGTCCGGATCTCCTGGAGAAACGTATTGAGGGTGGCAGCAGTAACAGCAGTGCGGAGGCGCTTAATGAAAGCCGTATTCTTCTTGAGTGACGAGTCCAACGATTTACTGACAGGGAATACACCTATATAACGTTTATCAGCAGCGCCTCCAAATATTCAAGCGTGGGGGGGCGCAAACCTTTCTCTCCTTCCCATGCCTGAGCGTTCAAAACGCGTAGTTCACCTGTACAGGTCAGCAAAGGTCCAATCAGCTGGTCCTTGGTTCTTATCCTCTCACGTTTTCTTTTGCGATCCATGCTTGGCGCTGGATCGGTAATTCAGAGTATACAGGTATGGCCTTTAACCACCACATTCGTAAAATCTACGGGTTTCGCATGAGGAACCAGTGGAAGTATGTCGTCGGCCAAGCAATATGATGCATCTGTGGTGTTTGTCCTGGGCCAGGAAAGTGCAATCAGCTTGTGGCAGACGTCGTTATGAAGCTGGCGTTCGTGGCCCTAGAGTCGCGACAGGGAAGTGGGCTACAACTGAGATAACCAGAGAAATCGATGAGTAGTAGAAATTGACGTGGTACGTGATGGCCCGACCCTTTGATTGTACCCTTATCTAGCTAAACAGCTCATAGTTATTACCCCGTAGTCACGTGATTTTAATCATAACAAATGGTAACAGTTCAATTCGGTTTTATTTTGGGTTTCTCAACGTGAATTTGCTTTACGTTGATAACTTTGTAATCTCGAGAGTGTGAAGACCTGAAGCTCGCTGTTCATTCTTGCCTTCTTCAGTTTGAATACCCTCTTTCCCACTTGAATTCGCGTAACCTCGCTTACCAACTATGTGTCGAGTTTACTGAGCGGCTTCTCACCATCCGGGTGATATTCCTACCAAACACTGTCACGATCATCGCTGCCGTCATATTTATTTTTAGCTTCATAGTTATATTCACATTGGCAAGTTTATGAAATACAAATCATCCCCGGTCTAGTTTCGCCCAGTGCCGATCCCAGTGTCACGTCCCTCGCCTTGGTAGAGCCTCAAACGTCGTCTGCCAGAGGTCTCGCAGATCATCCATGCCAAACACCACCACGTTCCAGGACTCCCCCACTGCCCACCGTAGCCACCTCGCCCGAAGCGCCCATCACATCCAGATGGAAGCTGTGATGGACAGATCCGAAACTAACATAGAGTTATAGACGTCGAGTCTAGACTCGCGCCGGGGAGGTTCGCCCAGAAACTACACCTGAAACTCGCGCATCCCAATCCACCATGTTTGATTCTCCCAATGCCGTGTTTGACTGCTCTCTCCACCTGGCGCCATGTCCCCTTACCCCCAATTCCAAGAGCTGCCAGATCTGCACTCCACGCTATCAACTCTTGGCCCATATAAGGTATGCTTCCTTCGTCTCTAATCCATCATCTCATCATCAGCAGCTCTTTCATTTCTTCCTTTCTTCTTCATATTTCCAACGCACGCTAGCCGTCGCATTTTATCTTCACTTCGCCCATTCTTTCTCATTAGAAAATATTAAACCAAAAACAAACCGCCAAAATGCATTTCTCAACCACCACAATCCTTACCCTTGCGCTGGCCGCTCTCGCTTCCTCCTCCGCCATCCCCGGTCGTCGCTCCCCCAAGGGTGGCCGCGAAAAGGGCAATAATGGCAACGGCAAAGGCAATGGCAATGCTGCCGCTGGAGTCGCTGCTGGTGGCGTCGCTGGCGGAGCTGCCGGTGTAGCCGTTGGCGCTGCAAACAACGGCACCGCAGTCGCCGCAGGCAACGCCACTGCCGTTGACGCTGCAGGCGCTTGCCCACCAGCAGTCACAGTCACGGTGACCGAGACAGTGGGTGCGAACGTGGCGGCCGCGACTGACAATGCTGGTAACGCTGCTGCTGATGCTGCGGCTGCTGCCGGTCAGGACGGAAAGGCCGCGAAGAAGGCAGCAAAGGCTGCTGAGAAGGCAGCGAAGGCTGATGCTGCTGCTGCTGATGCCGCGGCGGCTGCGGCTGCGGGTGGAGCGGTGGCAGCAGACCCGGCAGCAGATGCTGCGGCAGCGAATGTGAATGCCAACCAAAACGCAAACGCAAATGCCAACGGTAACAATGGTAATGCAAACGGAAACGCCAATGCAAACGCCAATGCCAACGCCAACGGAAACAATCAGAATGGAAACCAAAATGGAAACGCCAATGCCAACGCCAACGGAAACAATCAGAATGGAAACCAAAATGGAAACAACGGTAACCAGAATGGAAACAACCAGCAAGGAAACAACCAGAATGGAAACCAAGATGCCGCTGGCGCCGCTGATGCCGCCGCTGCCAATGGAAACGCCGCAAATGCTGCTGCGAACGGAAACGCAAACGCAAACGCAAACGCCGCTGCAGGCAAGGCCGCCGTAGCAGCTGACCCTGCTGATGCCGGAGCTGCAGCCGGTGGCGGTGTCGGTGACCTCCTCGGCCTCCTCGGTGGCGCCGGTGGCGCCGGTGGAGCAGCTGGCGGCGCTGGCAATGCTCTCGCCGGACTTGGAGCTAAGGCTGGTGATGCGCTTGCGGGTGTTAAGGGTGCTTTGGGCGGGCTTGCGGGTGGTGCTGCGAACTAAGTCGGGTATGATGATGATGATTATGGTGAGAGAGAGGGGGCGTTTAGGGGATATTCTGGCAATCCGTCTTTGATAGATTGGATAGAATTAGGTTTTTGGTAAATAGTCCCTCGTCTTTGATAGACGTGATCGGGGTATATGTAACATATGAACAAAAATTGATGCCTTAAAAATACACCCTCGTGCATCCTACATTTTGTCTTCCTTTGAGACAGCGTGATCCTTGGTGTCTGTATTTGTAGACGCTGTGCCCTCCTCCTCTTAATTATTTGCGCCATGTCCCGTATTAACAACAGCCTCGGCTTCACGCTCAATTGGGTCTTGTTTGTGACTTGCTTCTCTCTCATCGCCCTGCCTGTCCCCTGATGGAGTGTAATACCTATTGCGTTCATTCCTGTCATCTCCCTTACGATCCTGTAATTACATCAGTTTACCGCCCTGTTTAAAAGCAAAGACATCAATGCAAGCGCTTACCTCCTGTGCCTGTTTCGCCGTGTAGCGATTGATAGACTCAATGAGTCGGTTGAGAATCCACTCTGACTCAGGCATATCTGACAGCATGGGCGAGTCTTCCCCTATCCAATCCCAATTTATGAAACCCTTCTGCTGCTCTTCCTCCTTCAGCTGTTCCCGCGACTCTGCCGTAAACCGGATCAACCTTGTGAACTCGGCCCATTCTTCATACGAATAGCGTTTAGGCGGGGAAACCTGCATATCCTGCGCCGCTTTCTTAATAGCAATAGCTAGCCTCCTGAGGATTTCATGGCTTGACATGCCTTCATGGATGAACTTCTCTATCGTTGGGTTCTCTACGTCATCGGCAGCTGCTTCTCCTGCCTCCTGATCTTGGTTTTGGACCACAAACCCACGCTCAACTCTTTTTTTCTCTTCTTTTTTATGCTGCCGCTCCTCGATCCAATTCTTCAGCCGAGGATGAGAGTCGACGAATTCTCGGACGACACCAGCACGGGGCATGATGGTCCAGTCGGCCAGCGTATTGGTCCAGTGATTAATACCCGATATGACGGTGTCGCTCATATCGGAGATTAAGGTTGTTACGATAGGAACGGCAACTAGAGACCAGAAGACGAAAAATGCCTTGCCAGCATTGCTTTTGGGGCTGAAATCGCCGTATCCAATGGTGAGCAGTGAGACGTAGCAGAAGTACAATGACTCAAAATAAGACATCCCCTGCTCCCTATCCTCAGCTATCCAAAAAACAACCGCGCCGACGAACCATAATATGGCGAATGCAAGGATCGACATCGATAGCTTGTAGTATTGCTTGAATCTCTTGGTGTTTCTTTGGACGTATCGCATTGCTTCAAATCTATCTTTCTCGTCTTTCAGGTAAATTAACCGTTGACGTTTCTCCACTAATGTTTCAGGGCCGTTCTTCAAAACTTCTCCCGGCCCATTCATTTTCGAAGTGGCAGGTTTGAAAGTAAGTTTGCGATGGCCATGGGATGCGCTCGATGTTGCGGCCCCGTTCGGCTTGAACGTCACAACTCTCCCGGATATATCCAGTTCGCCGTATTGTGCGATGGACTCTGTCGACACTGACCGCAATGAGTGCGGCGTACGGTTCCCATCACGACGCTTCGGGGGAGGTAATCCCAATCGGTCCCGTAGTTGCCCATCATTTGTCACGCTCCTCGAAACCGTGTCGGCTCTTATGCGTTCTTCGTGGGCCTTGACGACTTTGTTCCTTGATATGCCTCTTGCGAACTTGTGGATGCTGTTGATCACCAGACCTAGGAACACAATGCCTAGGACTGCATAGGGCATGAGAATGCCTCGGCCAGCATTGTTTGTCGGTACAATGTCGCCATATCCAACGGTCAGGATGGTAACGTCGCAGTAATATAACGCATTGCTGAAACTGAAGCCGCAGACTCGGCTGAAA
The DNA here is from genome assembly GCF_001662655.1 of Pseudogymnoascus verrucosus. NCBI lineage: Eukaryota > Fungi > Ascomycota > Leotiomycetes > Thelebolales > Thelebolaceae > Pseudogymnoascus > Pseudogymnoascus verrucosus. The sequence continues at coordinate 93,795 of NW_017263685.1, forward strand.
ACCCCAGCCCCACCACCAAGCCACAAGAAGAACATCATGGTCTGCAGGATCAGAGTTCTTTGATAATCAGTGAGATAGAAATTTTGTGGGTATTTTCCCAAAAGATATCCAACCATGTTGATGAGGAGCATGCCAAATCCCAGGTTGTATAAAACACATGCTATTATAGCATGCCAAAATCCCTGGGACCATGTTTGGCCAGGTCGTATTGGAGGGTTGAGAATACTCATGGCGACGATAATGCTGATCAGCTAATAGTAAGTTAGTAAATGGGAACAAGGGATAGCCAGAGAAGGTATCATACAATGGCAGACGATAAAAACCACATGAGAACCGTAGCGGGTAAGGCAATGATATATCGTACACGCCTTGTGAAATTGCACAAGAGGAAGAAATTGCCAATAAACCCAAAGGCCAGCGAGAGTCCGTTGAGTATGAGTTCCCTATTAGATCAGTAAGACTTCGAAAATGCTTCTGTAAGGCAGAACATACCATTTAGGATCCGGAATCGTGATTCCATTGTCATCCGCCCCTTCCGGCAGCTGGCCGTTATTAGGAAGTTGAACCCTCCACTTGGAGACAAGGCCAGCAATAGACAATAAATTCGCCAGCGGCCCTATCGTAGCAGCAAGCAGAGGGATCGCCGTTGATGCAAACCACCAAGACCTATACGTATATTAGAACCCATATAAAAAGTTGTAAATTTCGGGTGGCAAGTTTAGACCTACTGTGGCAAATCATCATCCTGATCTCGCAACTTCAACTTACCCCATCTCTTCAAGTAGCCGCCCATTTTCAAATGGGAAGCCTTTGAAGGCGCAAGTCTACCAGTTCATGTGATTTACCTATCCGCCTCCTATTTCAACCCATATTCCTCGATAGCCTTGGCGACTGCGGTGACGTCAAAGGCGACAGGGATGTTATCCTTGCGACAGGGCACTTGGGATATGGAGTCCCGGCGGGGTTGATACTATGAAGGACAGAACGCAACGCTTGGGAGGTTTATATATAAAGAAATACTGATGTTAGATTAAGTTAGATATAGATGCAGGGAAATCAAGCTTCGTAGATCGAATCCGTGATCCAATCACGGGACGGATATACCGAATACCAAGTCGAGATGCGAAGAGCCCCACCACCCTTCGCCAACCAGCATCCAGGCACGAGAACGGGATCGAGTTGCCGAGAGGAGTCTCTACAACAGACGTTATAAGTGAGCCTTCTTGTTCTTTCATTAATATCACTTCAATAATCGACCGGTGGTGAAAAAAAGGAAAACATGCGGAAGAAAAACAGACGATGAAAGGAAGAAGGCAAGTCGATATACCATCCCTAATGGTTAGTTCTATTACCATTAATGAAATTGAATATTTTTGTTACGCAGTATTTCAATATTGGACTTTTATAATACAAATCTGGTCAATATAGTCGAAATTTTATTGCCAAAGGGTTGTGAGCGTCCTTGGTTATATAATGAAGATGGCATGGAGTTAATATCTCGTCGCTGCTTCGTTCGGGGCCTCTAAAGAAGTAATACGCTTCGATATTTGAGACGCGGGCTTTGAAAATGGCCTCAGAAAATATCGTTGAGGAAGCCTGGAAGACAGACTACGAGCGACAGCATCTCTGCCATGTTCACGGATCACAGCAATTCACATGAAACCCAGCAACGCACGTCAAAAGCTAAGTTCGTAATGTGAATATCCTTTTCAAGGGCTATAACTTTTGGGTTTGGTTTTACAAACATTAGCAAGGCGGTTGCCCATATACTCCGCACTCCATCCCATTCGTCCCGTCATCCATTCCGCCATGTCGAAAGAAACATCTATTCCCTCCCCCGACATGATCCAGCGCCGCCCAAGTAAGGCGCTGACAGGTTGTAAAACTCTATTAAGTTGAGTAACGCATTAAAAAAACCGGAAGAGGACCCTGCTGTCCCATCCGTTATAAAAAGCCAGCGCTGATCCCCGTTGCAAAGAACAGGAGGCTAAGAGTTTGGTGGTGGTACAAGAAAGTTAATAAAAAAAGAGGCGATAAAAAGAGGCCATCGAGCGTCAAAGTGGTGTGTGTGTGTGTTAAAGGCCGTTACGTGGTATCATCGACAAAGCAATAGGAATGTTGGGGGTGTTTTCATGTGGCGGACGTGGGCGTAGAGACCTCGCTGTCCTCCACCGCAACATCCAGGCGTATCTTCTTGTGGCGCGACTCATTGCCTTCGTTCATCTCGGCCACTTCGCGCTCGAGGTCATCAAGGCGTCGCTTGAGCTGGTTCTCGCGTCTCTGCGATTCTTCAAGGTGCTGGCGCAGAGTGCGCTCAGAGTCCCGCTTCATCTCCTCGCCTCGTCGCGCATTGGCTTCGTCTTGTTCTAGCTGTGTGACGCGCCCCCGGAAGAGCTCGTTGATCAAGTCGAGCTCGCTGACGCGAGTTTTGAGAGAGGCATTCGCGGCGAGAAGCTGTTCGTATGTCTGCGGTACGTCCAGGTGGCGGTCGCCGTTGACGGATGACTCGGATCGACCAGGCGATGAGGCGCGCAAGTGCATTTGTGGTAACGAAGGCGAATGAAGTTGATGATCGGTAAGTTCGGACCCATTGAATGGCGCCATGCGATTACCATACATCGATGGAGTCCCGGTTCGCGATATTGGCGAGTGCGACCCTTCAGAATGGCCATTTTGCGATTTATGAGATGTGCGACGATGGCCGCCGAGTCCAGTCGGGGGAGGAGTGTTGGCTTGCGATCGCGCGTCGCCAAGTCCGTTCGATGCGTCAAAGAGGCTCTGATAAGGTAGGTTAGCACGTTCGGGCATTACTGGGGATTTCATCGATGTTTCCAATAAACATACCTTCTTCTTTTGACCTTGCGCGGCACCGGAGGTCTTGACGCGGTTTCGGCTTTTGATAACATCTGTTTTGAGGCTTATCGGACGAGGGCGACCGTGGAGCTTGAGGAAAAGGCCACAGGCGTTGCAGAGTACGGAGCCGATTTCATCTCTCCTCCATAGAGGAGTTGTTGATGTCGTGCAGTTCTGGCATATGGGCTGTGCCATATCGCGATCATTGTTAGACATTGTTGCCATAGTTGCGATACGGTGGAGAGTACGATAAGAGATTGAAAGATTTGAATCTTGGGTTGGGATGGGCAAGTCGCTGCCTCGCTTGAGACGTGGAGGGAAGGAATGGCAGGGCTCTGAGCCGTAAGCGAGATAATGGAACGGCTATTGGGCGCGAAGCCCGACTGCCAGTTGTCGTGGTACTTCCCTCCGTCCCTAGTCGCACGCACTTTCTTCTGTACACTATACAAAGTGTGGCATACGTTGGCGCATAACACAATAATATTGTGGGAGACAGAATAGTAAATAAACAAAAAAGAAGGAATATAAAACTTACAGGAGAATTCCCAAGTCCTGCTCCCCCAACACTGGTGGCCGATGGCGACGACGTGGCAAAGTTCAATCCCTTGCTTGTTGCTGTTCCAGCGGTAAACTGCCTGATTATCGGTGATAAAGTTAGCCCCCGTTCTGTACATGTACCATATCGTACCATAGATTAGAGTAGAATCGCCGATAACGATAAAGAAACTGCAGGGGTGACAAATATCTCCTGAACTCCCGAACGCGCCGTTCAAGGATGGAGAAACTTGGAGACGTCATGCCGCACCGTCCCGGATTGGATGTGTATGGATGTGTGTAGAATGTATAATGAGTTTGTAGTTACTGACCTCAGTGGGTGCGAGTCTGCGCTTGCGGCTATTGATGCCAGCGATGAGAGCGCGGGTAGCTGGGGCATCGACGCGCTGTGGTGTAGTGTCGAAGATACAGCCGATGTTGATCGAGGTTTGGCACCTCCAGCAGCAGTCAACTGGGGATTGGGATCCATCGTGCTGGCTGGGCCGAATGCGCGATCTTGTGGTCGTCCCGCCGGTGGGAGATGCTCGATAGGCCGGTATGATGTCAGTGTCGAAGCCATATTGAACCACGGTGTATATATAGGCGTTCAGTTCGAGGATTGCAAATATTATCGTCGTTTGAGTTGTTGAAAGGCGTCGTGTGTGAAATGAAAGGAAATCGATTGTAGGAATCTGTTCGTCGCGTCCTGATGACTGGGAATTCGTGAAAAAGAGAGCGTGATCTGGGAGCTTCAAAGTGCTCGCTGCTAAACCAAAATATGATTATATTATAAAGAAGGTGTAGGTGTAAAAGGATTCATGAAATATCGCCAGTCGACCGCCGAAAAATCAGGAAAGGGATTCTGGTTTGTGTTGTAGATACTGAGTTGGATTAGATATGTGAGCCCTCAGAGTTGGTACGCTGCCCCTTATCCATCGTGCCAAGAGTCGCGATATGCAAATTACAATCTATAAAAAGCTCCACCGAGCACACGGCATCCGGGGCAATCTGCCTCAAATTATTTGTGGGGAAGCAGCGTCACGTATTCCTCATGATAAAGCTCCGGTCTTACCGTTCAGCTCAGAACTGTACGGAGTAAGATATTAATTACTGACATCTGACAGTCCAAACGGGAACCATTACCGGTTTGACTGACGAGGTGCATAAGTCAGACAAAAAATCAGGCTGGACCATCATGACATCTCCATTGAAGAACTTGGATCGGCAAAATAACTATTGGCCTTGTTTCAATTCAGCTCTATCGGAGAGTATATTTTCCATAATAGTAGTCGTGATCAACTAGGTGGATACTCTAGACCACCTGTAGTTCTCCTTTTTATCTCCATATCCCAATCTGACCACGTGATATAGAAGGTACAGAGAGTACAAACCGTGGCGCAGACCACGAACAACTCTATTCACAATTCACGCCGTACGGTATGTGTTTATTTCATGTGACAAGCTGTATTGAAACTGACAGGCAGTAGCAGTACTTCATTCCTTTAGTCTCCCACTCGATTCTGTTATCATGGGCGTTTGATCAAGATGCCCAGGACAAGGCCACCCACAACGGGGTATGCTCGTCTCGCCCAAGCCGAGGACTCCACGGACGAGGAGGACGAGAACTACCAACAATCCCTACAACCCGCTGAATCTCGTCGATATGCTTCTATCAAACCTCCCCGGCCGAATGCTGGCATGTACGCCGAAGGAAGCAACGCCCAGCAACGATCCAGTCGAACCCGACACCGGGGCCTGAGCAACTCATCCGGCGTCGACATTAAGGCGATTAATGCGCGCCTGGAACGATGGGCGGACGAGATTGCGTCGAAATTCAAGATCGGGAAGGTCAAGGGAAAGAGCGACGAAGAGGAGCGCTTGGAGATACACCATTCGGTTTTCCAGGCACCAGACTGGATACGACCGGCTACCTCAGAGCAACTGGCAGCAGTCGGACAAGGCCAGATGACCGCCGAACAATTCGAGGCCACAGTGGAGAGCGTCAGGGTGGCTATCGAACAAGGTGTACACCCAAAGATGATATCACAGGGTAGCTCTGGTAGCTACTTCGCGCGCAATTGCGAAGGGAAAGTGGTTGGAGTTTTCAAGCCAAAAGACGAAGAGCCATACGCCGCTGGAAACCCCAAATGGAACAAGTGGATACATCGAAACCTGTTTCCATGTTTCTTTGGGCGGGCTTGCCTCATTCCGAACCTGAGCTACGTTTCCGAGGCGGCAGCTTATACACTCGATTGCAGGCTGGAAACAAATCTAGTCCCATATACCGACATCGTTCACCTCTCCTCCAAATCCTTCCACTACGACTTTTGGGCGCGGCGCAACTTCTACAGGAAGAAAAAACCTTTCCCGATGAAGCCGGGGAGTTTCCAGGTTTTCCTACAGGGTTTCTCTGACGCTACAATATTTCTGCGGAAACACCCCTGGCCAGACCAGTTAAATGGAGGGTTTAGGGTCAGCGATGCTCCACGGAAAAAGAGGCCGTGGAATGATCCATGCCGCCCAAGTGGCGCTGCGTCAGATGACGAAGATGACGGAATACCAAACGCTTCTACAGCGGAAGAAGCGGAGCAGAGGAAATTCTTTTGGACAGAGAAATTACAGACAGCTTTCCGAGAAGAGCTTGAGAAGTTGGTGATATTGGATTACATTATGCGCAATACGGATAGAGGTTTGGACAACTGGATGATCAAGGTGGATTGGGAGAACGAGTCCGTTTCTATTGTATCAGACCCACCAAGCATGCCTTCTGGAGAAGACACGCCAACTGCTCAAGCTCGCCCATACCGGCAGCAGGAGCCTATGTATCCTGGAAGATCCGGAAGAGGAAGTCCTGGCAAGGAACCAGAGCCAAGTATGAGTATCGGTGCAATCGATAACAGTCTGTCGTGGCCCTGGAAACACCCAGATGCGTGGCGAAGCTTTCCGTACGGCTGGCTCTTCCTGCCTGTATCACTTATTGGGCAGCCCTTCTCACAAAAAACCCGCGAGCACTTTTTACCTTTACTTACGTCGAAGCTATGGTGGACCGAAACTCAACTTGCTCTACGAAAAGTTTTCAGCCAAGATGTTGATTTTCAAGAGCGAATGTTTGCGAGGCAGATTTCGGTTATGAAAGGTCAGGCATGGAATGTGGTGGAGACGCTCAAGACTAGCGATCATGGACCTTTGGAGCTTACACGCAGGGCACGTGTCTGTGTCTGGGATGACCTGGTTGATATTCCAGTTGCTGTCCCAATGAGAGCGCCATCGCTTGACATGCGCCGCCGTCAACGCGAGGCAGAATTAAGTGACGAGGCTGGAGAGGAGATGGATATAAGCGTAGCCAACGCATCTGCGCCTGCAGACCTAATACGCTTTGGCAGCCCGCCTGCGGAACTGCCAAATCCTAACAGGTTCGAACTTTCGCCTCGACCTAGCGAGGACAACGCGAAGCTCTTCTCCCCAATGTCGCCTAGATCGGATGTGGCTTCACCAGAGGGAGCCGCATCTCGTCCCAGCGGTGATCAAGGAGGACCTAGCCGGCCGCTAATGGGCCGCTCGTCAACTCAGTTTAGCAGGCATGTTCCCCAGCATCCACTATCACAGGTGCATCGCAAGGAGCAGAGAAAATCATCCTTCTCGAGTTGGGGTGATAGTCACGGACAATTAATGAACGACAATGATGATTTGGAAGGAGATCTTGGGTATGCTGCGGCTGAAGACATGGAACACAATCAGCGGAAGGTGATTGTGGAACGATTGGAAACTGTCAAGAGCAAGAACCCGGTCTTTACGTGGTGTTAGAGATACGAAGTACTGTATTAATAAGTGGGAGTAAAATATACCAGCTGGGGCATGTAGGCATTCAGCGGGCGTGGTGGTTCTGAGGATTGGTCACCCTGGCTCGGGATTTGTAATTTGGGCCAAAAATGGCGTTTGTATTTGTACCACTACTATACCACCGGAATTCCGAGAATAAGATGAGAAACGTCAGACCCTATTGACAGTGTAATGAAAATTGAAATGTGCATCATAAATCTACCGTTGATAGGCTGATAATACGAAATATATATTATGGTTAATGTTTCAAGGCTTTGTATGTTAGAAGATCCTAGAATGTATTTTTATGCGTCACATGACGCCTTCGAAGTGGCGGGTTGGGTTTGGCTGCTTACTTATCATGTACATTGGCGATTTGTATGGGGAATCCGATAACCCCGAAGGCGCCCGCCGCGTCCAGCGACAGCCAGCCATCAAACCTTCTTCCAGTAAGCAACTTCAGATTGACGCCTCCGAAAGACTTTAGTAATCAACTCCGCCGCTCCCGCCTTATTTGAAGTCGCACATTGTCCCTATAATTAACGCGGGGCGCTGCCTTACGTTCATGAATCGCCAAGGCTCCCGCGACTATACATATACATATTAACCTGCCTCCACCAAGAGGCTGCAGCTGCCAAACGCAAAATATCAAACGCGCGAAGGGTGGAAAAATACAACGGCATTGCTGCATGTTTCCGTAGTGTAGCAAAGGGTTTGGGGCTGAGAGATCGAGGATGGCATCCTATGGCCAGGCAAACGGTATGTGGACACTTTGCGCACCCAAGTGATATACCTAGAAGGCGTCACCATACTGACTGGTCATGATACAGGACATTTGCGATCCGAAGACGCCGCTTACGCCTCCACTGTACCAACAAATATACACCCAAAATGGGACGCGGCTGCGCTACTAGACCCTAGGGCCTCTCATAAGTCTCACCAACCGGCCGCTCGAAATGAACAAACCACGGCAAACCCGCCGCGGACGCCGAGTATGATGTTCGAGTTCGATAGCCCGCAAGGCCAGCCTGGATTTGCTCAATATAGTAACTCGCTGTCGAATGGAAATGGATTTGCTGCGAACGGCCACGCGCATAACACCGGGCATATGCTCGAGCGCATCCACAACGTCTCGGACCGCGCATTTCTACCACAAAAGCGGCGCAAGTTAGACATGGGCGATAAGAGCTATGAATCCTTGCAGACTACCTTTTCGGGCGGAGGGCAAGAGGGCGTTGTTGGAGAGTATATAAAGGAAGAGAGAGAGGCTCGAAAGGAGCCCCCAAGAAAAGCGACAGCTCCCGCGGTAGACCTCACGGAAGATGATGAGGAACTGACGGTCCTCGGGACCTCTGACGATAAGGAAGTCTGCTATGGGCGTATTGAAGGAGCAGACATCAATGCTTTCAAAGTGCCCACCGCCAAAGAAGGGACAAGAGCCCTGTCTCGAGATTTTTGGCCTCATGTGAAAGTTAATCTGAGGCGGAAACAAGACAAGACTGCCATAGTGCACGTGGTGGATAGCACTCGGTCGGTATTTGGATGCTTGGATGTCAATACGGCAATCGGCTTGGTGCCACTTATTGATTCAAACCTGGGTATTCGAACTTCAGCAAAAATTCTTGCCCGGCAAAAGAAACCAGGCGACTTACCCCCTGGCGCAGACTGCTCTTGCAGATTTAACCTTGATCTAACACTTTACGGCGCCAAGAAGCATGCCACTCAGATTGGGAGACATCTATCGCAGAAGCAGCTATGGCTACGAACCCCACTATCTGTTGAAGCTGGAATTGAGCTCTGCAATCCCCACGCATCACTGAAGCAGAACCTCGTTCCTCGCCCTGGGGGCCGCTGTGTTGGCTACGCTCCAGCCTCTGCTGCATCGATGCGGACGGTCGAAGAGATCCGCAGTGATGTTCTTGGAATGTTCGACTCTTTACAACAATCCGAAAACCTCCCAGAAATGACACAGAACTCTCTTGTTACAACAGAGCTCCTTCCTCACCAAAAGCAAGGTCTCCGTTTCATGACAAACAAGGAAAAGGAGTATGTCTATGGCAGTGCTGAAGAGACAAACAGCTCGCTTTGGCAGCAGGTGCAAGGAAGCAGTGGCCAGAGAATATATCGCAATGTTATAACTTGCCAAGAACAACGCGAAGTTCCTAAGCAAGTTCAGGGGGGGATATTAGCTGATATGATGGGTTTGGGGAAAACACTGAGCATCCTTTCACTGTTGACTTCGTCCCTGGACCAAGCAGAAGCATGGGCACAAAAGACGCCACCAGCGCCCGTAGAAGACGAGGTTAGACTTCAGAGGAATACGAAGGCTACTTTACTCGTTTCTCCTTTGAGTACGATAGCGAACTGGGAAGAGCAGATCGGGCAGCACATTAAGGAGGGCGGCCTGAAATACCACATCTACCACGGTGGGACTCGGTGCAGGGAAATTGATCGACTAGCGAACTACGATCTTATCATCACAACCTACGGTTCGGTTGCGAGCGAATGCAACCGGCGTATCAAAGGGAAGCCAGGTCCTTATCCGCTTGAAGAGCTGAACTGGTTTCGTATTGTTCTAGACGAAGCACATATGATCCGTGAGCAGGCGACTCTTCAATCGAAAGCCATCTGCCGTCTGCAAGCTCAGTGTCGATGGGCAGTTACTGGAACCCCAGTTCAGAATAGGCTAGATGACCTCGGAGCCCTCCTCAAGTTTCTCCGCCTGAAGCCTTTTGATGAGAAGCGGGCGTTCGCTCAATACATCTTAGCCCCTTGCAAGAATGCGGATCCAGAGATTCTCCCGAAACTCCGATTACTGGTCGACAGCATCACTCTTCGTCGTCTCAAAGATCGAATCAATCTGCCTCCTCGACACGATCGCCTTGTCCGACTTGCTTTCAACCGAGAGGAGCAGGAACTATACGATATTTTCTCCAAAAATGCTAGTGACAGGGTTAAAGTTCTTACAAGCCAGCAAGAAAAAAGTCTCGGAGGCAAGGCGTATGTCCATATCCTTCAGTCAATCTTACGTCTGCGTTTGATTTGTGCGCACGGAAGAGAGCTGCTCGGCGATGAAGACCTCAAGATCACTGCAGGAATCACCAAGGATTCAGCTATCGAACTTGACGACGACAATGACGCAGACAAGCCAGCTTTAAGCCACAAGCAAGCTTATGAGATGTATAATCTCATGAGAGAGACGAATGCTGACGCATGTTCGATGTGCAATGCCAAGATTGGACGAGCTACGTCTTCCGAAACTGAGGTCGAAGGGAAAGACGACATGATTGGGCATATGACTCCTTGCTACCATCTTATTTGTAATGGATGTGTGAAAGAATACAAGAAAGCGCTTGAATCAACCTCGACTGATAAACGTCACTCGAACTGCTATATTTGCAAGCAATACATACGCATGGATTATTTCGCTTTGAAGGCAGGGCAAGTTGAAGAGGATGAGACTGCGCGAGCGGAGATAAAGGAGGGGCCGAAGCACACGAAGGCTCTCGGAAGATACAACGGGCCACATACGAAGACCATTGCTTTACTGCAAGATCTTCTGGCCTCGAAAGCTGAGAGCGACCTCATGGCTGACCAACCCCCGATTAAAAGCGTTGTGTTTTCCGGGTGGACATCTCATCTCGATCTCATCCAAATGGCTCTCGAGAACAACGATATCAAGTATACTCGCCTAGACGGGAAAATGTCGCGGACAGCTCGTGGCGCTGCGCTCGAAACCTTCCGCTTGGATCCTTCGATCACAGTCATTCTTGTTTCCATCAATGCGGGAGGTTTGGGCCTGAACTTGACGACAGCCAATAAAGTCTACGTCATGGAGCCTCAATACAACCCAGCTGCGGAAGCCCAAGCTGTCGATCGTGTCCATCGTCTTGGCCAGAAGCGCGAGGTTGTAACGGTTCGATATATAATGAAGCACAGTTTCGAGGAGAAGATGTTAGAGTTACAGGATAAGAAGAAGAAGTTAGCGAGTCTCAGTATGGATCGGGATCATATGAAGAACTCGACCAACAAGGCCGAAGCTACAAAGAAGAGATTAGAGGACCTCAGGAGTCTATTCAAATGAGGGCGGTTAATGACTGGGAATGGTTTATGTAAAGGCGTTTGGCATTTATAGGAGGGGGAAAACTGGCGGGTAAATTATAGATACTGGAGCAGACGGATACATGATAGCGTGGCGTATTAACGGGGTATATTAAGAGGAGGTGGTCTGCATACGATGTCCAACGTTTATAACAAAACCATAATTTTTTGCTCTTGCTTGGGGTGTAGTGGTGCTATTGCTTTGCTCAAAGTGCAGGTCACGAGTTGGGGATTAGTCCGAAGAAATAAAAATGTTCCCCTTGATTAATTTTTGGTTTTTAGTTTGATAATAGTAAATGATTTTGCACTGTTAAAACTATATTTACCAAAAGACTCTTTTAGGGTTGTACTCCGTCTTCGCCAGTTTGTATGACCCCAAGGTTCGGCCCGCAGAGTTTAGCGCGCTAACCACCGATTCTTCAGCCTGGACCGTCATCGCCACCTTATCACAAGTTAAGCCTCACTTTGCCTGTTTTGTTCTTCATTCTAATGTCGTAATGACCCTCTTCGCCCTGCCACTCTCATGGCAGAATGGCCGCATATCCACCTCCGCCTCTTCATTTCCCCAAACTGCTGGGCAATCAACAAACAGAAAACGCAAGCGCAGCTTCCCATTGAACTCGCCACCCCCTCCGTCCACACTATCCACGCTACCAAATTCTGTATTTGATTACCCATCCTCGCCTGCGCCAAGTACCAACCTCGATTATGTGACCAGCAACCCTCTGTCGCTAAACGCCGACGAAACCAGGCAGTACAGAGCTGCTGGGCTGGAACTCGATAAAGAGTTGCCCAGCAAAACTTACACGGGGTTCCCACATAGGAATTTACCATGGGATGCTGGACTTGCTACTGATGATGAGGATCGGGAATCGTCAAAAGCGGAATTAAGTTCCATCGAAAGAGGTAGCAAACCTTCTCACCTAAAAGTTCGGCACTTAGGCGTCTTGACGGCTATTCTGCAGCGATGCATAGCGGAAGGCGATATTCCGCGGGCATCCAAGGCATGGGCATTACTTCTACGAGCTCAAGTGGGAGGTAAAGGTGTTGATCTTCGATCCACAGGGTACTGGAGCTTGGGTGCAGAACTCCTCATACGGAGAGGCGAGCAGCTTCCAGCAGGCAACGATGGAACTAGTCGTGAAGGCGATCTTCAAGAAACTCCACCTCTAGACCCCCAGGATTCTGGAACTGTGTCGTGGGGCACAGCTGAGGGGCTTGAAAGGGCGAAAGATTACTACGCCCGGCTTATCCTTCAACACCCCTACAAACGGCAATATTCCACCGCCACTTCAGCACTTGATTTCTGGCCTGCAATGCTTAGCTGCGAGATCTATGGCATTCAAAGCAAACAGCAGCAATCGCTACACCAGCTAGTCATGCGTCAAAGAGACGGCAACAACGGTTCTACCTCTGACCATGAAGACTCTTTATCTGATGAGGAGTCTGAGAATAGCGCCGACGATAGTCTCGGCGCCACGCAGGAGGAAGTATACTTCGCAAGGCGTGCAAAGCGTGAATCGCGCACAGCGCAACGCCAGCAAGTGAGGAGTTGGAAGAAGAAGGAAGAGGTGCGCATGCACGCAAAAACTGCGGCGGAGAAAGTTGCAGCACGCATGGATGAGATAATGACGACCCCACCATTTGTGGATAGCCATGTACTGCACCGGTTGCGAGGGTATTTGGCCTTGTATATTGGGGATTTGAGTATCCTTTCACCTTGGGAGCAAAAACTTGGTGGTGAATCGGAGGGGGCGTCGGCGTGGGTGAGGAGGTCAGAGGCGGAGAAGGGTGAGCTACTTAAGAAAGAGATGGTAGAGGTGGCGAGAGCGCACTTTGATGTGGCTAAGCGGAGAGGCGGGCATATCCCGGACTGGGAGACAGAAGAGACTGCGGTTGGATATGAGGACGAATCTGCTTAGACGGCTCCTCTGTGGATTGACGTCCCGGACCTGCACTGTCCTGTCGGGAAGTGGATGTTGAGTTTGGACTCCAGTCACAAATAAGAACCAGATAATCCAGGTCACTAGTGTAGCTGTGGAATACTCAGTATAGACATAGTGAAAATGAAGTCATGAACTATCTTTGAGCAAATTGAGGTTTCATAAGCAGTTATCGGGCGATCTCCAACAAATTAACGAAGTCAACCCAACCTCGGTAGATGTGAAAGTGTTAACGCTATAGCCTTGTCCAAAATTTCCCAGCGGAATTCAATTCACGTCTTACTACGGACTATGTAATTCTAGTAATCTATTTAGAGTTATCTGTGTCTCCATAATATTTTTGAGGGCGATTTAGTGATTGTCTGTTTTCGCCAAGACTAGTCACCTCTCTCACAAAAGCCGCGTTTGCAACTACGGTGTCAACACCCGTCTCCTCTTTGACAGCTCCCTATTATTCTACATATTTGCCTACAAGTCGCCTTCGTACAATTCCAGCTCCAATATCCTCATTCCTTTGTTCTCTTGACCCCAACCCATCGCAATCCTGAATTAAACGTCTTGATGGCTGCCCCGCCGGCAGATCGGGCAAAAAATAAGGCGACCTGGGATCTACCGCAATGGCGAGAGATGATTGAGCTGGTAAGGGCGTATCATTAATATCTACATTACAGCCTTTAAATACTAATGGTAGCGATTGTATAGGTCGACTGTCCAGGTGAGCTTAATTATGAAGTGGGCGGTGAGGTTTGGAGCTCATTCATAACAGAGGTCTACGACGTCAAGTTTTATCCGTATGGGAAGCCGACGGATGACCCTATCTTCGCTGCGGTCGGAGGAAAGAAGGTCGGTTTCACCCCCATATCTTTGTGGTCGGCCTTGACTAATTATATTATAGCTAATAGTGTGCCGTCCAACTCATGCGAAGGACAAAAGAGTAGAAACCATCCAAGCCGTGGTTGACGAGGAGGTATGCTTCAAGGACCTAGTGGTATGGATGAAGTTCAGTTGCTAACTTATCACTAGCTCAATGCAGACAACTGTAGCATAGCTTGGGCGCAGGCAGAGGATGGCCGCCCGTTGCTGTGCTATGCAGGGTCGACGGCTCTCATCAAAATCATCGATGTTTTGACTGGCGAGCTGCTTCAGGTAAGTGACTTCAAGAGACTGAGAGGTTTTCTAATATTTACTTTTCATAGGTGCTCCCAGGTCATGGAGGGGTAAGCAGAACTGTAGATCGATGATAGTATGGATTATACTAACTGACAAAGGGAATATTTGATTTGGCGGTCCCGAGGACAAACCCTCACATCTTGGCGTCATGTTCAGAAGATTCGACCGTGAGGTTATGGAGCCTTCGAAAGGCTCACAAGGAGTCACCTTGTATCGCCGTCTTTGCTGGAGAGGGGCATTTAGATGCTGTGCTATCCATCGTAGGTTCGCCGCATATGTATATTTGACAAAATCTAACCTCATAGGACTTTCACGCAAATGGGCACTATATCCTCTCTGCGGGCCAGGATCATGTTGTCAACATGGTATGTATTTGCCCTTCGACACCTAGCAGCATGGAACTAAACTGGGACAGTGGACGGTGCCAAAGCTTCCGGATGAAAGTACAATAATTGAGAAGGCGGAAGCAATACACTATCCTCATTTTTCAACCTCGGAAGTACACTCGAATTCGGTTGACTGGTAAATGTTCTTCCATCCAAAGATTTACTCTTGCTAATGCCATATCAGCGTGCGGTTCTATGATGATTTGATTCTATCAAGAGGGCATGAAGAAGGCTACATTGTCCTGTGGCAAATTACACGCTTCTCGTCCGCAGCAGAGGTCCCTCCTGCTTCAGCAGCGCCGACTACATACGACCAAAGTGCCAGAACTCGATCCGCATTCTTCAAAGTTCCCGAAGGCGATAAAACAGCACAACGACAATACCAACGCCTTCTCCAGTTTGCCATACCACAGTGCAACCAATGGTACATGAGATTCGGGATGTACACCCCATACTCCTCTCTCCGGCATCCAGTCCTCGCAATGTGCAATTCAGCATCCAAAGTCTTCTTTTGGGATCTCTCCCGTCTGGTCGACTATCAAAAATTTATTACATCTCCAGAGACAGTTCTTAAGCCAAATTGGCTCAGTTTGGCTTCTCAGACGAAGAAATCCGGAAAATCAGATACGCACCGTTTGCTCAGCCAAACACCTATTGATGAAAGTGTTGCGACAAGCAGCGTTTCCTCCTTCAGCACGGAAACATTTGCGGCCGCCATTGATATCGAGGCGAACCGTGGCGCTTGGGATGAAAAATATGCGACAGGAAATCCCTGGAAGAGCCTGAAAGCGCACAAGATCGAGGGCATCCCAAGAGTGACAAGTGTTGGCAGAGCGGTTGCATGGAGTGAGAAAGGGGATTTCTGCGTCGTAGTTGGCTCTTCGGGTATCATTTCTGTGTTGGAGCGTTGGGCTAGGAACACGCCTGATATCAAGCCTGACAGAAGTACGGTAAATCCAGGCAATGCGAGTTGAGCTTCATCTTCTGTGACAGAGATGAAGGCGTGTTTTATGAATATTATGAAGCTACACGTAGCCTGGGCATAGCTCGTTTTCAGTGGGAAACCCCCTTTAACAACACTATGAGGAGCATCGACAGGTATTAGAACTGAGGAGGATATCGATGGTCGCATCAGCATCAGAGATGATATAATATCCTCCATGATTTTCCATATTCCTCCAGCGACCTCTGATTCCACATTGTGACTTTGCTAGCTCATGACATTGTACTTTAAGCTTCGCAGACCAAATTCACCACAAACTCTTCAAGTTTTGTCAAGAATAGTAGATTCCAAAAGGCTCTTTTCTGGCTCACACTGTACTACATGCATTTTTTGTTACAGGTGATACAATCTCATTCGCCATGAGACTCACATGTTGAGGAAAGTGGTACCTTGCGCTGGGTTGATCCGCTAGCTCACACTTGACTAGCGCGGAAGCTGTCTGTGACAGGGGTCGTTGCGTTACGTGGAGGTTGGTGTATAATCTGAATCTGGGTTAAACCTCCATCAGGAAAGAAAACAAGGGCATCTCGAGCTGTCTGAAGAAAACCTCCCATAGAAAGGGCACAAATCACCGGTATCCAACAGTTATTGCGCATCATCAAGCGCAACCAGCCACCAACCATGGCGTCCTCCGCGAACCCCTACCAGAACTATAGCCACCCTCAGGCTAGCGACCACGATGACGACCTCATCGATCCCGATACTGGTGAGTACTTTGCCTTTGGAGTTTGGGCAATCAAAGACCAAATGGAGTCAGCCTTGATCATGCGATTCGAATGTAGCTAATGTTCCCAGCCTCATTAGATGACCTCGACGACCCGCTAGACGATGCTCCCAACTATTCCGCACACGCACCCCTCACAGGGAATATCGGCTCCAGCTCCTCTTCTCGCCCCTTGAATGAGTCGTATCTCACCTCCGCGATGCCCGGCGACGACAGGCGCGCGCCCACAAATACAATCGACGAATCAGTCTGGGATACGCTGTCGCGCGACCTGTTGGCCGTTTGGTCAAAAATGCGCGAAGTGCTTTATCCCAAGTACCTATTCGGCGGCTCCATGATCGATAATACCACTACTCTTCGCGGGGCTTATGAAGGATTCCGTGCTGGCGGTATTGCAGGCGCGAGGGAAGAGGTTAGGAATATTGCGGGCCGAGTGATGGATACGGAGAACTTGCTCAGCCAAGGAAACATGAGCCAGGGGCTACGGGACTGGGATCTATGGGGTCCCTTGGTGTTCTGTCTGGCGCTGAGCTTATTGCTTAGCTTCAATGCGAGGCCAGAGCAAAAGAGTGTGGTATTCAGCGGGGTGTTCGCCATGATTTGGATTGGAGAGGCAGTGGTGACGGCGCAGATTAAGCTGCTAGGCGGTAATATGTGAGTCTACCATCCGCTACCCGCCGATTTCCGACGAGAAATGTGCTAATGAATTTAGATCCTTTGCTCAGTCTGTCTGTATTATCGGATATACGCTTTTCCCCCTCGTCATCGCCGCCCTTCTCTCAGCACTTCACCTCCCAACTATAGCTCGGATCCCAGTTTACATTGTTTTAATCGCCTGGTCTCTTGCGGCCGGTGTTAGTATCATGGGCGGCAGTGGCGTTGTTAAGAACCGTGTTGGTATCGCAGTCTACCCGCTTTTTGTCTTCTATGTTGGATTGGGTTGCTTGTGCTTTATTAGTTAAGCTGTCTACAGGGGAGAAGTAGTAGGAACATGGGAACGTCATGTATTGTACGAGGAGTTCAAGGAGTTGGGTTGCAGCAAGATATGTATGCTTAGATCACTCTTCGCTTTTCAAGTTGTGGGAAGAGAACGCTGCAGCAAGTCCTAGCATTCACAAGATGAGAGGCAGCCTGCAAGATTTGTTCATGTATTTTACCAAAGTATCACTGTATCAGTTCGGTCCTACATAAATGTTCGAGAAGGTTTCCAACGTGATGTTAAGAAACTACGTCACTCAAAGAAAACGAGTAATCATCTTTCGGTGGCTCTGATATCAGCATGCCATTTTCTCAACTCTGATTGAGGTGGAGTGCAAAATTAGGTTCGCCCTTTGATTTCAAAGTTGAGTCTCTATAGAAACCAACAAACCCCACAATCCACGGATAAGCGCCTAAACGTTTTTCCGACATCGGTCCAAGGTCAGGTAGTGTTGACAACAGCAGAATACGGTTGGCGGATTGCACCAACACGTTCGTTGCCTCACTCCACGAATGTTTCAATATCACATTCTGAACTTGCTAGTACAGGCAGCATAAAACATAATATTACACGAAATTATCGAAAGGAAAGCCACGATGGAGGGCTCCAAAACTCCTGAGCAAGCCATTGCTCACAAGCGCAGTTTCGACGATCAGCAAGACGAGGACTCGGCCACTATGAAGGCCAGCGAAGATCTGAAGCACACCCGCATATCTGACAAAGAGCCGACTGAGGGGGAAGCTTCCAAAGATGATGTTGGAATCGCGAAACCTTCGTCGGACAAGAGCGGCAATACGTCAGGTTTTACAAAGGAAACCACACCAGAGCGATCAACGCGTTCGGGCGGGGAGGATGATGGAATGATGGAGCAGATATCCTCGCCGAAGAAAAAGAGAGTCAGAGAACAAGATGAAGAAACGAAAGAATCCGATAAGATCAGTAAAGAGCGAGTTCCTTCGAATGGAAGCGCGACAAGTGCAGACCGATCAGATAGATTGGAGCCAGAGAAGAAACGCCATCGCGACACTTTGGAAGGCGGGGCAGAAGCCGCGGCCGTCGCTGCATCACAACAGGTGCGTCATTCAAATACTCCAACAACCATACTATGTCAGCTAACCAGTTATACCCAGGGCAAACAAGTTACCAACGGCGATGAAGGATCTAAAACAGCCGATAAGCCCAAAGGTAACGAAACCGATTCCGATAAGCGATTACAGAAAGGAGAAGGAGAAACATCTACCGATATGCCTCAAACATCGTCCTCAGCATTTGCAAGCTCCGGTTTTGGGGCCCTGGCAGCATCTGGCACATCTGGATTCGGGGCGTTGGCGGGAAAGCCCAGCATATTCGGTGGTGGTTCTGCTACTACAGCATCACCTTTCGGGGGGAATCTCAAAGAAGAAACTGCCGCCAATAAGAGTACAGATGAGCCAAAGGCCGGAGAAGCCAGCAGCACATTCGGTGGCGCATTCGGAGGTGGCTCTGCCACTGGCTTTGGAGGTCAGGCCTCTGGCGGATTTGGAGGCGGCTTCGGCGGTGCCTTAGGTGGTGGTGGCTTTGGTGGTGGCTTTGGCGGCGGCTTTGCTGCTAACCAGTCAAAAACATTGTCCACATTCGGTTCTGCAAACCCAGATACGACTACAGCAGGAAAGCCGGCGAAAGCCTTTGGTGCCCCTGAGAGTGACGAAGAGGAGGAATCAGGAGATGATGGCGATGCTGAGGGAGATGTTGGGTCTGATGGAGAGGATGAAAGCAGCACCTTCGAGGATAAGAAAAAGCCAAAGCTGACCAAGGGTATGTCAGAAATGGATCAATACCCAACAACCTGTCTCGTGCACCAGACTAACTATTATGCAGTGCCCATACATGATGGCGAGGAAGACGAGGTAACACTGAGCCAATTCAGAGCGAAGCTCTTCGCGATGGAATCGAAAGAGGAAGGCTGGAAGGAAAGGGGAGTTGGAAACCTGAAAGTAAATGTCCACAAGACTTGCGTTGAGTTTGACGAATATACTGGAGCTGTGGTTCCGGGGAGCTTTGACGTCTCTCTCCGTGATGACGATGATGACGCCCCGCCAGTCATCGCCGCGCGACTGGTTATGCGCCAAGAAAACACCCACCGAGTCATTTTGAATACGATCATTAATAGAGCGCTCAAGCTCGAAGAGAAGCCCTCCAACGCAGCAGGCAAAGGGTACATGTTTACAGCTTTCGATGGAAGTAGGCCAATAAACATGCTTCTGAAGGTAAACTTACTTCTTATATGCGATGATCGAGTGCTAATTAGAACTAGATGAATGAGAGCAATGCGAAATTGTTTATATCGGAGGTCTCATCCGTCCAAAGTGGGCTTTTATGAGTTTGAGCTTGATGAAACGACGTATACTATGCGGATAGCCCGGCCAAGGGCATCGTTTTGTCTCTCCCATTCTAAAATGCCGAGGCCTTTACAACAATGGGGGACGTCATATCATGCATTCGATGAAGCGATTGCCAGTCTTATAAACAGCAGAGCACAGGGAACACTTATGAGAACCTTTGTAACATTTACATCACGAACAATACCCGAGGGATGGATCTACGGTCATCAATGCATCATGAAGGTTTGGGGTTGCCCATAGCCTCTCCCATAGAATTCCAATCGAAACATGATTCCAAGAATCTATGCTCACTGTTTTGTATCTGCGTACCGCTCATAGTAGACTGTACAAGAGCAATGGAGGCTTCATAAATAAATACCCTTAAAACCATGTCAAAAACCACACTATAAGCGATGCCCTTTGAATACGAGTTGTAGGTCCAGACAACTCCTTTCCAACGTGTTTTAATCCCCTTTGAGTCCTCATAAATTCTCAACTTTTCTCACAATAATCAAGGAGTCTTCCAGAGCCTTGGCAAAATTGGGTTTCGACGCGAGAGCACGTGACTTGGCGTTATATTCTTTGTCTGCTTCAGGACGCGATAAATTATCAGTAACGGATGATGCGTCAAGCCATGTAAAGCGTTTGCATTGGCCAAATGCAGTTATGGACACCATAGGGGAAGCGCGGTTGCCTAATAAGGCCGTCCTCAAGCGCAAAAGAGCTGAGACTGGAGGAGGTGAAGGTGGAACGGGCGAGAACCCAGTTGTGGAAAAGCCAGTGGCAACGGTTGATCTTACAAAAGTTAATGGGGTACCATCAAAACCACGG
Source organism: Pseudogymnoascus verrucosus (assembly GCF_001662655.1). Lineage (NCBI taxonomy): Eukaryota > Fungi > Ascomycota > Leotiomycetes > Thelebolales > Thelebolaceae > Pseudogymnoascus > Pseudogymnoascus verrucosus. The sequence continues at coordinate 114,498 of NW_017263685.1, forward strand.
AAGACTGCCAAATCCCATGCTTTACCGGCAATTCGTCGCTCGGCATCAGCTTCTTCAAGTTCTACGACCAGCAATGCTATATGGCCTGCCTCATTTACCACACTCGAGAAGACGCATCGGGCGCTCAATCTTGTCTTCACATTCTGCTGCGCACGCAAACATTTGGCTACCACATTTGAGACCATCAAAACAACTGTTGAAGGCCAAATAAAACGAGAATTAAAGGTAGAAGATGTGGCCAAGATAGTTGCTCTTCGCCCAACTGGGATTAACTTCTCGTTTGTCGACGAGGCTTCCCTCGATGTCGACGTGAGAGAATATGAGAAAGATGATGCCTTCAGAGGTAATGCAGTAAAGAGTTCTCGTCTTTCCGAGACAGTCGATGGGAACGAAAACACAGCCCAGAGAGCTGGAAAGGAGATTCTGCTGTTCGAGTTCTTAGATGGAGATTTGAAGCGAGGCAGCCAGCAAAAATCCGAAAAGGGGCCAAAGGCCAGCAGAAAGTCGAAAGGAGACGAGTTAATATTACCAAAACTCAGCCAGAAGCAGATGACAGACTTAATCGAGAAGCGAAATACGAAGTTCCACAATGCAATCAATGCGTTTCTAAACCGCTGTGAGTCTGCGAATGACAATCCCGAGGAAATTTTAGAGAAAGAAGCCCAGGCATATATCCCGGAGCCATCAAACTCCACGGCCGATGCGTTAGAGTCGAAGATCAGCACCCTTCCAAAGTCAATCCCCAAAGAGCGGGAGTCTATTTCTCAGATTATAAAAGAGGTTAAAGACTGCGTGTGGTATACAGGCCAGATTGTGCCAGACGGCCACCGTGTTTTCGACCCTCAAGAAGCCATATATGGTGACCTGAACTTCATACTCAGTCAGAATTTGGTAAATGCATTGTATAATACGAAAGGAATTACTCAATTTTATTCTCACCAAGCAGAAGCAATCAACGGGTTGAACGACGGCCACCATGTTATTGTTGCCACATCTACCAGTTCGGGCAAGAGTCTAATTTACCAGCTCCCCGTGCTACACGAATTGGAGCGAGACTCAAGTACTAGAGCAATGTACATCTTTCCAACCAAGGCTCTAGCACAGGACCAGAGAAGAAGCCTCAAGGAGATGATGAAGTACATGACTGGTCTCGAGGACACTTTGGTGGAGACCTTCGATGGAGACACAGCCATGACTGATCGGAATATCATACGTGAAGAAGGCCGAATCATTTTTACCAACCCAGATATGCTTCATATCACCATCCTCCCACAGGAGGACAAATGGCGCACATTTCTCAAAAACTTAAAATTTGTGGTCGTTGATGAAATCCACGTCTACAACGGTCTTTTTGGTTCCCATGTTGCTTTCATCATGCGCAGGCTTCGGAGGATATGTGCGGCTTTGGGAAATCGACATATCAGATTCATATCATGCTCTGCCACTGTGGCTAATCCGACAGAACACTTCAAGACCATCTTCGGAATTGATGATGTTCGTTTGATAGATTTTGACGGTTCCCCTTCGGGGAGAAAGGAATTTCTGTGTTGGAATACCCCTTTTAAAGACCCGGCGGATCCCTCAAGCGGCCGAGGAGATGCAGTGGCTGAATCCGCCCGACTTTTCTGCCAACTTATCCTGCGAGGGGTCCGAGTCATCGCCTTTTGCAAAGTTCGCCACAGGTGTGAATCTCTTGTGGCTGCGGTCAAATTTGAGTTGTCAGAACTTGGACGTTCAGACTGCATGGCAAGAGTTATGGGATATCGCGGAGGTTATACACCGCAGGATAGACGTCGGATTGAGGCAGAAATGTTTGAGGGGAAGCTGGTGGGTGTCATTGCCACATCAGCTCTCGAACTTGGCGTGGATATTGGATCTCTTGACGCCGTTATCACCGTTGGCTTTCCGTATACCATTGCAAACTTGAGGCAGCAGAGTGGCCGTGCGGGACGACGTAATAAGGACTCGCTTTCTGTGTTAGTGGGCGACTGCTTTCCAACAGATCAGTACTATATGGAGAACCCGGACGAGATTTTCACAAAACCAAACTGCGAGCTCCAAGTCGACTTGCAGAACATGCTGGTGGTTGAGGGTCACGTCCAATGCGCGGCATATGAGTTACCAATTCGGCCAAAAGAGGATTCTCTCTATTTTGGAAAATCTCTTCCTGCAATAGCGGAAGAACGGCTTGAGAAGGACGACCTGGGTTTTTATCATTGCAACGAACGATACCGGCCCATGCCATCCAAGTTTGTAGCTATACGTGATACCGAAGAGGACCATTTTGCTATCATCGATATAACGCACGGAAGGAATATTGTCTTGGAAGAACTGGAAGCCTCCCGAGCCTTCTTTACATTGTATGATGGCGGAATTTTCATGCACCAGGGAAACACATACCTTGTGAAAGAGTTTAATCCCGATCGTAAAATTGCTCGTGTCGAGCTTGTCAAGGTCGATTGGACGACACAGCAAAGAGACTTCACAGACATCGATCCGATTGAAACAGAGGCAATGCGACGTATTACTGGATCTCCGTCCCGAGCCTTCTATGGCACCATCAAGATCCAGCAGACCGTTTTTGGATTTTTCAAAGTCGACCGGAGAGGGCGCAAGATGGACGCTGTGGAAGTTGACAACCCACCAATAATACGCTTCAGCAAAGGAATGTGGCTTGATGTCCCCAAACATGCTCTAGATATTCTTGTTGAGAGGAGACTTAATGTCGCAGGTGCAATTCATGCGGCTGAACATGCTATACTGAGTCTGATGCCGAACTTTGTTGTCAGCATGCCTGGGGATGTGAGAACGGAGTGTAAAGTGGCCGTCAAGGAATTTGCAAGGAAGGAGACAGCAAGAAAACGTCCTGCGCGGCTCACCTTCTATGACGCAAAAGGCGGCGCTGGTGGCTCTGGGATCAGTACCAAAGCTTTTGAGTTTGTGGATATGCTTCTCCCCCAAGCGATTCAACGAGTGGAAGCTTGTCATTGCCATGACGGGTGTGTTGAATGCGTCAACTCCGAATTCTGTAAACATGCCAATGAGGTGATGAGCAAGGCTGGCAGCCAGGTGGTTCTGAAGAGTTTGCTGAATATGGAAATCGACGTTGACTCGTTGCCCATGGGGCCCGAACAATTTAGCCCTGCCGGGATCGAAACCGTAGTTCTAGCGGAGCAGATTCTACCGCGTGGAAGAGGACTAATAGAGGAGAACTCAAGTGCAGTGAGCGGGATGGAGTCGCTAGTTCCCGGCAAGTCGAGTGGAGAGGATGCAGACTTACATACTGTTGTAAAAGCTGAACCGTAGGATTAGCAGACTCTTGTAGAGTATTATGAATTACGGATTTATGAGAAACGTTTTGAAATTTTAATATTTATAAACATACTTTAAACTACAGAACGTCATGGCGTCTTGTTGAGTTCGATTATTAAATAATATTTCTTGCTAATAATACATTACTTGATATCATAGAAGCATTATGTAAATGAAAGATGGCTTGCACATAGAACGAGAAGATGCGAGCATTAAAGTGATTGTCTCGAACTTCCCGGCCGAATCTACGAGACGCTATTCAAAACCAGACAAAGATATTGTGGAGAAAGCCAACGGCGGCGTCTATATACACCCCTATAATAATTCCCTGCACAATGAATTCCGTTCGACGGATAAGGAGCAAGAGATCAGTAATAGTACCACTGGTATTCCCGTTTTGAAGGAGCGGATAGGTCCAGCTGAAAGATTGAGATCCGGAAATCGATTCTTATAAGATGGGTGGCCTAATATAGAATATTCGTACAAAGATATTATACCGTATATGAAAGATATGTTTGCTTGTTCGACTAAACGCGTCCTTTCATTGTTCTCTGTTCGAGGGCCGTTGCCACAGCACTGAAGCACCTAGACTATCTCCGCTGTTCGCGCTGATAGTGGAATTCGGTTCTAACTTGGACATAAAATTAGTTGTTAGCCTTTGACGTGTAGGCATTTACTCGGCAACACGTCCTCGCCCTTATTTAATAACCTTGAAGCACGTCTTTCTTCCTTCTGACTTACATCTTCCACCACAACACAACCACCACAACACAACACCACCCTTCTTCCTTCGTTGCTTCTCCGCTTTTGCTTTAAACCTTGGGGGTTATCAGAAGCCCCCTCAGACCTTTGATCAAACTCCTCCAGTTCAAAACATCATCTCTCGCCATAACAACACTGTGTGAGAATCATGGCTCCCTCACCCCACAACACACGAGCTCTTATTATGAACCGAAACAGTTCTCCTAAACTGCTCAGTGCATATAACACACGCTCTGCCATCATGAACCAGCAGAGTGCCTCTAACCACCTCAGTGCCTATGGCACACGATCTGTCATCACCAACGAGCACAGTGCCTCTGACAAGATCGGTGTTTCTGACAGGCTCGGTGCCTCTGTCAACCTTGATGCTTCTGCCAACCTTGGTGTTTGTGTCAACCTTGGTGCTTCTGAATACCTTGGTGCCTCTGGCCATCTTGGTGCTTCTGACTATCTCGGTGCTGACAAGCCCAGAGCGTCCAGCAAGCTCAGTGTCTATAGCACAAGCTTTTCCACCACAGGTCTGAAGAGTACCTCTGACAAGCTCAGTGCCTACAGCACGGACTATTCCACCACAGATCTGAAGAGTGGTGCCTCTGACAAGCTCAGTGCCTATGACATTCCATCCGTCAGGAGGAACCAGCACAATGCCTCCAACAAGCTCAGTGCTTATAAGATTTCATCCGTCACTAGGAGCCGCTTCAGTGATGTCTTGCAAGTGGGTCGGAAGGAGATCTCCCTGGATAAGCAGTGCCTAGACCCAGATTGCAACGACTTCTGCCAAGGTGCCACAGGTAAGGCGACAAAAGAGATCCGCCACCTATCCTCAATCGCTGACATGCAACTGTGTAGATAAGTCTTTCAAGACGGAGCCCGGGAGCAAGCAGGATGACTTCTCTCTCAACATGGACGGCGTCCTGAATGTCTTCGGTCCATTCGGCCGTAGCAGCTTGCCTCCTATCCCAGAGCACACCACGCCAACCAAAGCTTCCCAAGCTGCCGGTCCAAACCTCCGTGATATTGGGCTCAACACCAGCAACCCATCTATCAGTGACCCCGATCTGCTGGTTTACCCAGACCTTCGCAAACGCGTTGGGAGATATTTCGAAACCCGCAAGCCAACCCCTGAGGGCTGGACATGGTCCGTCGACGGCAGACTCAACGCCGCTGCTCCCCTATACGCACCCACCCAAAGCTCCACCAGTGTTGCGTTGACCGATTCATCGACCATCGCCTCTGGCAGCGTAACGGAGTTCAGCCAAGCTGGCCCCTCTCGCCCGTCGACGCCTCAAATGGGTCCCTATCAAATGGGACTCTATCAAATGAGCCTTGGCCCGCCAACGCCTCAAATGGGCCCCTACCAAATGGCCCTCTATAAGACGAGCCCCCCTCCAGAGGCCCCCCTTCAAATGGCCCTTGTTCAATCGGGTCCCTCTCAAATGGGGCCCCTCACAGCTGGGCTCAACAACCCTCTCGATCCGATCGCCGTAATCGGCAAGATGCGAGAGATCCAGACTGAGGGCATGCAGCCATTCGGGCCATCTCGTTACCTTAGTCATCCCAATGGAAACCCCACCGGCAACCCCAACGGCAACTACCTGGGCACCATGAGTGCCGCCTCCAACCAGATGACCAACCTGCCCGACCATTTGAACACGTGCATCTGGGTCGAAGGCGCGCCTGCCGACATGACTTACTACGAGATGCTGAGAAGCATCCGCCACTGTGGAAAGGTGTACTCCGTGCACATCAACCCTCCCAGGGAGAAGCACTTCACTGCCGCGGCCAAGATCGCTTTTTGCACTCGCCTCGGGGCCGAGAACTTCTTTCACCAGGCCCACTCGGGTTATGGCATCGTCATCCGTGGCCGCCGCCTCTGTGTCCGCTGGAACAGGAACAAGTACCGTGAGAACTTCAATCGCGGTGAGTCTCGTGTTCTGAGAATCTCCGGGCCCTCGGACTATATCAACTACCCGGTCCTAGCAGAGTACTTCAGCCGTCTCTTCTACTTCAATCTCATCTTGGTTCAGGAGGTGTCACCTGGAGTCATGATCTGGGAGTTCTCGAGCATCCTCGCTCAGGCTCATTCGGCAAAGCAGGCTATTGAGCGTGAACCTGCCATGATGAACCTCGTCCGCATCAAGTACGAGCGCGACCCTTGCGAATGAAGTGGGCCAGGACATTTGACTGCTTGTCTGGCGTCAATATTTGATTTCTTGATTTTGTGTCGAAAAGTATGGCGGAGGTCGAATATCCTCGTAATTCCGTTTTCACTTGAGGGTAGTGGAATGAGTTGGAATACTGGCTCGTGTTGATGCTGCCAATGAAAGAAAATTGGGTATCTGGAAGCTCATACATGCGTTCTCACCGTTGGGTGAGCGTCATCCTGTGTAAATGGATGGAATGAATTCTACTGGATAACAATGTAATCATGCATTGAAGATGAGGAACGCCGATGCTGGATACAGAGAGGACGGCACTACCTCAGACATGGTCGAGAATGGAAAGTAGCCTAATGAATATGAATATTTACAATTGTGTCACTACACATTCGCCATAGTGACTACCATGCCTTCATATAATTCGGAAAATCTTATTCTCCGCCAGCAACTAACCGGCATAAGGAGCCCCTTGCCACCGTTCAAGCTTGATTTTCACAGCAAACACAGCACAAGCAATGGGGGTGTGTTAAATTCGTTTGATTCCTATGTATGCAGTCTGGAATCCTTTTTCCATGTTCGCCATCCCCTTCTTAAAAAACAAATATAAACGCGCTCAACCTGCAACCCAATTTCAAGTTATAAATAGACTTATAAATAGACATAATGAACCCGCTATGCACAAGCAGAGGTGAAATACAAACACAATACTATATCGTGACACTAATGTGCATCACTTATCAATGGCCTTCCGCCGGAGCTGCAGTTTCTCCTTCAGCTGTCCCTCCATGGTGTGCAGGATTCGGGTAATAGAAAGCCGCCACGGCAATGATGATGTATACAATCACCAACAGGGCCCCCTCCAGGTAGTTGCTCTTGCGGTCCTTGAGGAAATTGCCGACGACAATAATGGACAGGATGACGACAACAATCGTGAAGAGGTCAAAGTTTAGATCCAGCTCCCGATGAAGGCCCCAGCTAACGACGACAGCCAGAGGTGCGTTGAACAGTGCAGTCTGGATAGTTGCTCCCAGAACGTGGGCCAAGGCAAGGTTCATGGAATTGTCCCAGGCTTCGTCGATGGCAGTTATGTGTTCTGCGGCTTTCTCGACAAGTGGGACGAGAATTAAGCCCATAAATAGATCTGAGACTCCGTTATTCTCGACTATGTGGGGGATCTCCATCACCAGGGAGATGGCCATTAAAGTCACCAGCGCGACGGAGATGGCCAAGGCAAGCACAGACTCCGTCAGAGTGAGTTTGGGCTTTATGATGTCGTGTTCGCGATCCGCATCCCCATGCTCATCTTTCAAGAAAATGGCATCGTAAATGCTGTGGTGAGATCGCATATTGAAGAATATGTAGAAGGCGTATGATATGATGAGCAGAATTGCCGTGATTCGGGAGATTTGCAGAACTGCTACTTTCAGATCCGCAGGTGTAATATCGGTACTACCCTGAAGTGCATTGTAGAAAGCTGTCGGTACGACAAGACCAAGGCCACTAGAATAGAGTTAGCTTTGCACATATGATTGTCAGAAGTTGAGAGTTACGCAATAAGTAAGAGACCATTCCCCACTTCACTAATGGCCTCATCGAACGTCTGCTCATCGCGGCGAAGGCCACCAGCGAAGAAGCAGAGTCCGAGACAAAGCAACATAGTCGCCAGGATAGAGCCCAGTATAGCAGCTTGGATGACAAGATATTCGCCCTGGGTGAGAAGCACCATAAACAGCACAATCTCAACAATAGAGCCAAACGTCGTCTCCATCAAGACTCCCAAGACTCTCGGCAGCTTCCGACTGAACTCCTGGCCAGCGAAGCCAACAAGGTTGGCACTCGGGACCATGGCGATGTAGCTGAGGATGAATATAACCACGTTGAGGTCGGGTCGGGCGTATCGAACTGCGAGGGCAGCGGGCACAAAGGGCCACAATATGTTGACGAACATCGATGCCCGGCATGATGAGATGAAGCAGATTCGGAGGAAATGCCACGGGTGAATCCAGGATCTGCCGCTCTCTCCATCGGGGGCAATGCCTTTCGTAACTCGCAGACCAGCTTCGTTGATGACATGTTGCCCAGGTAAACGGCGCTTTTCGGATACAGCTGCAGGTGCAGAAGAGGGAGAGTTCATTTCCACATCAGTGTCGGCGGGAGCTGTGCCCTTTTCCTCCCCGTCTGGCGCTTTACCGCCTCGGTGGAAAATTCCCATGATGAGAGGTGATTGAGGTATTGGGGTTGTCGGATCAAGCTTTTGGCTGTCCCTACTGAGTGCCACTCGTGTGCCAGCAGGAGCGTATCACGAAGTCGTCGTCGTTGGGCTTGGGCGGTTTAAGGGAGCTACAGTCTTTGTTGATGCAAGTAAACAAAGCACAACAATACAGTAGAAATAAGGGAAGGGGGAACGTATACGAAGGGAAATTAACAAGAAAAGAGCGTCATCAATGAGAGCAACATAAACTTATTCTGTCTGGTACTTGCAAAACACATGAGCCAGGGACGTCTAGACAACCTTGGCATTTGAAGGCGCAGCAAGTAAGTGCGGGATATGCGCTGGGAAATGCGCTGGCATCAAACTGGTGGACTTGTGGACTTGTGAAAATGGTGGAGTGGACTGGTTGGTGGCATCGAATAAGGAGCAACATTTGGTAAACGAGGGTGTCAGAGAAACAAGCAACGGGACAGCTTATCTTGGAACTCCTGAAACTACGGGAGCAATAGATCTGGCGGGTTAGTACGGGGCTTGGCGCCTGGGTTCCCGCCTCCTCCACAGCAATTTAACAGGCGCTAACACAGCTAACCCAGCTGATCCCCGGGGTTTGCAGGCCCTCCCGTGTATTGTACAGGTGAGACATCAGCTGAATCCAATTGTGATTGCCATCGAATTGAGGAAAAGATCTCCAAGCCAATATTAGGGAGTGTCCCGCATATGTCGACGAATAATATTCACACGAAATCTCACCCGAGAGACCAATTACATGGCGTATTGGTGGATTACTTCTTATGCGCCTACCATAAGGGGTGCTGGACTTTATTCATAAAGTTGTGATACAAGGCAAGCAGCCGCTCAAACAGTTTGATCAACATCTTCAGACTATCCCAGAAGCAGACCGAGAACACTGAAAACGATATGTTATGCCCTATTATATAAACAAGCTCCAAGCTCCATGCCTCCTCCCTACTAGTTCTACAGCTCTAACCGGATCAGAATCCCCAGAGTATTATTGTACATTACAATTATCCTTAAGTCTTTGGTCTCGTCTTTGCGTCAAGTGAAATGGGTATCATCAATCAATCGCTCTACAACGTCACCGTTGCGTCTCCCTCCCCACTCTCGGCCGGTGTCTCTTCGTCCAGGTTCAAAGTGTGCACTGGTGGCTCCTTTTCGCTGTCTTTGGCTGCTTCAGGCGTTTCTGCCTCCTCTTCCACCTTCAGTTCCTCCACCTTCTTCTCATCGGCGGATTCTGGCTCCGAAGAGGCATTTTCTGATGGTTTGCTGTCGTCGATTTCAATCTTGTCTTCGCCCTCCTGCTCTTTGGTCACCTCTGGGGCACTCTCTGGCTCCTCTGACGCCTTCTCTGGGGAGTCATCAACGATGATTGTCATTTCTGCAAGCTCCTCGTCAGGCTCCTGGTGCGAGACCTCACTGTCCTTGATCTTCTCATCTTCCTCTTGCTTCGCCTCCTCCTCTTCTTTGATTTTCAGCGTCTTTAAGCGTTGTGCCATGTCAGACTCTTCCTCGTCAGCCTCAATAACTGTAGTCACCGCAGCTCCTGTTGATGGCGAAGATCGTATATGTCTCCTGGTATTGGTACGACTAGCAGCCGCTAAGTGCAAGTCCTCCTCTCCAGTAGTTGATAAATTGCTCAAGACAGGTGGTTCAGGCTTCAGTATGGTATGTACGACTTTAGGTTCGGCAACTGGCTCAAGGCCCTCCGCCTCGGGGGGCAACTTGTAATTCTCTGCAGGTAGAAGCTCGTAGTTGTCGCAAACAGTCTTGAATAAAACGTATAATCCTGTTTGTCCCTCCACCTGCCAGAATACGCCCTTATGTTGAAACCACGCATGCGCAAAGATGCGGTGGAGTCGCCTGAAGATATTTGTCAGGTGCTTGACGCCGGTGCTTTTGTCGTCCATAACATCTCCCGAAGTAAGGCTCAGACGGCTGGGAAAGATCTTCTGGCTTGTGACTATGTTGGTCGCCCAGTCAAGGGTATGGCAGCAGTAATCGATAGCGCAGCAGGACTTTGGCGACTCGTGAACGGCGCATAGAAATTGCCATTCCGAAGCGCGCATTTCGGGGCAGGTGGATGCAGAGCATGCTGGTGTGTCGAATAGAAAGCCAACAATGAGATCGTTGCACTTGTTTATGAGGAAGCGGCAGAGCTCGTACAGCCACAGCGCACGGTCGACTCCAAATGGAGGTGTAGCTAGAAGAGACGCGGTTTGCCTGTTTATAGGGACGATAGTTGATGCCGATGGTCGGGTGTGGTGGTGGTGTAAGGCTTTGAGATGCTCTTGTAATTGGAAGGCAGAATCAAGCTGGGGATTTCTTAGTATCACAGCGCACATGCAAGGGAGCAAAGTTTTTTACCTCCATCAGCGGCACAAGCGGTGGCCCAGCAGCCATGTCTGCTCCCTTCGTCCCAGGGTGAATCCTCCTGCTTGAATTCGAATCTATAATGCTCTGCTCCATGGCATTCTCGAGGTTGTTGCTGGAATCTTGAATGGACGGTGACTTCGGGCCAATCTGGATTTCTGTTGGCGGCGGCGGGCTTGGTAGCCGCGGTGAGCTCGGGGGCAAAGACATCTTGGATCGAGGCTCAAGTTGAGGAGTTGGCAACAGTTAGTCCCCTGAGAGCACAGCAGGCGCTTAAATTCGATGTTCTCTTGTCACGTAAGCTTGTTCGGTACAGCAACCAACGCGGTCGTCACATTAGAAGATCTGGATCATTGGTCGGGCCGTTGGCGCCAGTTTCCAAAATATATTGACAGCTGTGGCACGTGACAAACATCGGATTTATACATCATGCTCGTTGGGACGGCACTATTGTTTTTAAATTTGTAGCTTGCTTTGCAACCCCATAGACGCCATGGATATATATGAAGATGATGAGCCTCCGCAGCTCGTTGACGCCGAAACTGAGTTGGTATCAAATGAGGTAGAGGATAAAGTTGGAGACAATGTCAAGGTACCTCTTACAATTGTCACTGGTAAGAAATTCAAAAACAGAAAATAGAAATGATACTGAACATTTATAGGATATTTGGGTGCTGGAAAAACGACATTGATGAATTACATCTTGACTGAACAACATGGCAAAAAGATTGCTGTGATATTAAATGGTATTGTCACCACCAAATACTACCCAGCAAAATAAACTGGAGCATACTGACGTTATATTTAGAATTTGGAGACTGTAAGTCAATGAAAACCGCAGAAATACTGTGTCTAAGCTGATAGATGTAGCCGTCGATATTGAAAAGTCGATATCCGTGAGCAAAGATGGGGACCAAGTGGAGGAATGGCTAGAGGTTGGCAATGGCTGCATTTGCTGCTCGGTCAAGTCAGCAACCTCAGTAATTCGAGCCCAGAAACGTACTAATAGTATCCAGAGACATTGGAGTGACAGCTATCGAGACGCTCATGAAGAAAAGTGGCGCATTTGACTATATTCTCTTGGAAACGACAGGTCTAGCAGACCCGGGGAATATTGCACCGCTGTTTTGGATGGACGAAGAACTTGGAAGCAGCATCTACCTGGACGGCATTGTTACTCTCGTCGATGCCAAGAACATCCTCAAGAGCCTTGATGAACCGGCCCCTGAGACGACAGATCACGATGATCACCATGGTCCAGCCCTTACTACTGCGCACCTTCAGATCTCACACGCAGACGTGGTTGTTATCAACAAGGCTGATCTTGTGAGCGAAGAAGAGTTGGAAGTAGTCAAAGACCGAGTGGGAGCTATCAACGGCCTCGCAAAGATACATGTTACTCAGCAAGGCAAGGTTCCACAACTTGAAGGTTTCCTTCTTGACTTGCATGCGTATGATAATGCTGAAGGGATGGATATGGCTGAGAAGGGCCACAGCCACTTGGATCCGGTAAGTTCAAGCTTTCACTTTGTATATCATCCCGGCCACTAACTAGTATTAGAGGATCTCAACTGTGACGATCAAAGTCCCCCCTCTCAAGGAGGAGCAACTTTCCAAGTTGGACGCTTGGCTCCGATCCATCCTCTGGGACTCGAAATTACCAGATTCGTCGACGGAGCCTGCCACGACCTCCTCGGAGCAATCACCGTTTGAGATATACAGGCTGAAAGCTAGACTACCGATGAGTGATGGTAGCATCAAAATCGTCCAGGGTGTTCGAGATGTCTTTGAGATCAAAGATGCCTTGGAACAGACTCAGCCTGAGCTCAAGGAGGGTAAGATTGTGGTGATTGGAAGGGATATGGCAAATCTAGGCCTTGAGCGTAATTATTTCAACACTGTAGATGCATAGCATTTGTAAAGCTATTTGTCTCAGTTGATAGAATCATATTTTTTCTATGAGATTAACAAACGTAAGAGGCCTGCGAGTATACTTCTCCAAACATTCACATGCTTATCTTAAAATGCTAAGAATGCTAGTTAGCGGAGTAATATTGTCAGCTTCTGAGTGAGAACCGTCCATTTGAGAGTTGGATTTTTGCTCTTTGTCGGTTTGTTTTCACGTGCTCCCCATTCACGTGATATATTAGTTGGTTGTTGACATCGTCGCCTCACATTGGGTCATAGCCGAACCACGCGATACCCGATCCAGCTACAGCAAGGCGGTCAACCGTCCCTTTGAACCTGACGATAGCATCGCATAGCATGCATGTCCACGTTAACATTGTTTGAACTGCACACATAATACCTCCAAACCGCAACCTCTTGAACAGCCGAACCTCCACATATCAATCGAAACTATAGATATTTCACGAACCTCCCCCTTGTCCCGACAACATCCAAGTGCTAGCAACTATGAACAGACCAGGTTCGTGCCTCTCGATTCTCGATTGCTACGCCTCCCCAGCCTGCCCCGCGCTTCCACGTCTATTTGCATAGCTCCAGTTACCAGAGTACTATCGCGTGGCGCTCATGGATACTATCTCTTGATACTTTTATGCCAGGCACTGGTAGCCTCTCTTCAACACGCCCCGCGCTATCATGTCGATACAGGGAGGCGGTTACCAGGGCACTGTCGCGTGCTGGGGATACAGCCTCCTGCTATTTGTTATACCGGGCATTGGCAACCATGTTTACCGTGTCAGGCATTGGCAACCCTATTCGATGTGTCAGGCATTGGCAGCCTCTTGCGATGAGCTTGGAATACCAGTGGCGTTTACCCATGCTAACTACTGTTAAACAGGAGCAGCGCCACAGTCGCTCCGTGGTCTACCGAACGGCTTTTCGAGTCAACAACAATCAATAGGGCCGTCGAGGAATGCCCCGGCGAGGATGGTCAATGGCAAGATGAGTGCGGATACAACATACCCAGCCTGGATGTGGACAGATATTGATTGAGACCCTATAGCACCCAGCAACGGGGCCACTTGGGCATTTGGCGGTGTCCCTATGGGCACCGCTGGGCTTCCTAGCCAGCGACAGACCACTGCTCCGATGACAAGTTTTGCCCAATCGATTGGGAGCTCTCAACCAGCAGCCCCTCTAGATATGTCGTAAGTGCTGTCATATTTCCTAGCCCTGAGTTTCTTTCCCCATTCACTGTTGATTCATATATGCTTCGTCGTTGCATCGCGACAGCCACGAGGTGGTTTTACCGCTCTGGTTGTAACCCGTTGCCGATTCCGCATCTGTCTCCAGAAGCTTGTGAAATCAATATCCAGCATCAGAATCACGTACTGTCAGGGGCAGGGTTTCATGCGGAGTTGGAGCTAATATAATATTGATAGTGAATTCCCATCACTGTCAAATAACCCTTCACACCAAGCCTCCAGTTCTGCTCAGTCCACATGGGCAATGCCAGGGGCACGTCAATTAGGGCAGGCTGCGACCCATCGGCCGCAACACGGCATTCTACCTGCGCAACAACAAAGCCAAGCACAACAGCAGACCCAGCAACAGCAAGATGATCTTTTCTCCTCGTCATCCCAGCTCCCAAGTTCTCAAAGTGGCTTCCGATTCGGTGGACAAAATGCCGTGGGACAGTCATCTCAACCTCAAGAAAGTGCTGCGGAAGAGTTCCCCCCGTTAAATCGGAATGCAAACGGAGAGATTGGCCAAGACCGTAATCTGGGCTCGTTACAAAGCCCTGGTTTCGGCGCTCCTTCAAGCACCCTCGGGTTTCCTGCTGGGGCCAGTGGCGCCCAGGCTTCTAGGAGCAACGGCCTGCTTAATGCAGTCAATACGGGCAACAGAGCTGCGCCGACAAACCCGCGCGATAACTCAGTAAACGTTCCAGGTAATTTGACATAAACCCCGGGCCTTTATTGGGCAAAACTTACAATTCATCTAGGTCCTCCAGCGTCTCAAAATCCACCATCAAGCCTTGAGAAGGAGATAGTATGTCATTCACTTGTTTATGGAGGTAGTCTCTAACTGTGACCAGGGATTCAGCAGACCGCCACTATCAGAAGCCGCGGACAGTTTAAGTCCACACGGCCAGCCAGCAACTGCAGACGCCAAAAGTGTACCTTATAATCAACCTATACCACCTCAGTCTCAACCAAATGGGTTTGAAGCCGACCCCACGGATGAAGCTGGCCCTATTAGCCAAGATCCGCTTCCAGGGATGAGTGACAGAGACCGATATGGCCTTAAGGGGCTGATTGAGATGCTCAAAGGCCCATATCCAGACCAGGCTGCACTCATAACTGGTGTTGATATTGCCGCTTTGGGATTCGACCTGAACACCACTGAGTGAGTCTTCCCCTTTTCTCTCGGATTTCGGAGATCGCTGATTACTAACTATCCTGCAGGCGTTTGTCAGAGACCATCTGGTCACCATGGGATGACGTTCCAGCAAGGCCGGATATTCCACAGCACACTATTCCAGATTGCTATCAGGTCCACAACGTCCAGCCCATCGAGAACAAGCTGTCCAACTTCAGCGATGAGACGTTAATGTTCATGTTCTATAACAACCCTCAAGATATCCAACAAATGATTGCAGCGCAGGAGCTGTAAGTAGCATCACTCTCGGATCGTGTTCTCACGTACTAACATATTCTGCAGTACCAACCGCAACTGGCGTTATCACAAGAAGCTCTCAATGTGGCTGACGAAGGACGACATGATGCAGCCGCAACTCCTCGGAAACGGCACAGAGCGCGGCTACTACGTCTTCTTCGACCCGAAACTCTGGTCACGCGAGCGCGTAAGTTCAATCCCCATCCCCACCACCTTTCACAGTGGCCGTCACTAACGTCTCCTAGCGCGAGATGCTGTTAAGCTACATCGATCTGGAGGTTGTCCCCAACGGCCCAGCAGGCCCGATATCATAGTCCCACAACCACGGAACTGGACGTTTAGATAGGGCCCAACATAGCTTATTCCCCGGCCGCCGCCTCTGGTGACCCCTCGCGCACAAAAAACCTTGTATTCCGACCTCCGTCCGTCCATAAACCCTCTCCCTTCGCTCCGGTCCATACACACACACATACAAACCCGTTCTGTACCATCTCCCATCACACCGGGTCACCACGGCGATCTAGTCACAATTCCGGCGTTTCCATTTTCCAATCTCGTTTTTTTCCGTCTCCAACAATCCATTTCTCAGGCGCACAGTTTCGTCACCACCGGCGGAAGGTGGTGGGTGGGGGGTTAAAGGGGGAAGGGAGGATGGGGGTGTTTATATGCTTTCTTTGTTTTGGGTGCTCTGCACGGCTGGGGGTTGGATGGGAGTGGTGGGGGCGTGGCTACTGTGTGGCTTGCATACTTGGCGGGGTTGGGAGTGTGTTTGTTTGTTGTTTTTTGTTGTTTGTGGGGGTTGGTTTGGGGGTGGGGGTTAGGAATCTGATAATGGAGTTGGTTCTTGGACTTTCTCTTTTTTGGGGGCCGTGGTGTGATTGTGATGGTTGTGTGGTGTCTTTTGTGAGGTTTGTGTCCTAACTGCAGCTGGAGGCGGCGGTGGCGAGTGGCCGATGTTCGATGAGCCCACCATAGGTGCTGAGTCCAACTCCGAACTGGCACACGCCGCCAAGGTCGTCTACTCCTGCAACGAGCGCTGGGCACTGGCACACTTCCCCCGCGAGGTAAAAAGTACAAGCACCCTCTTTCAGTCTCGCGAACACTTCCATTTCCATAGGGCTGCCCCGAATGATCCGAGGGAGTCCCGGAGATATACCCCCCGTTCTAGAAAAGATGGACAACGGGGATCGGAGCGCCAAGGAGTAACTACTTCTACGCGAGCCCGGATGTCTGAGATGCTACTACTACTCTACGGCTGACGAGTTCGGATCGGATGTCTTAGATTCGGGGGGTGGAGGCGGTCAGTGCAGAGGGGACAGGCGCGGTTGCCGCCCGTCGGTAACTGGGGAATAGGGGAAGGAAGGGAGGGAGAAGGGGGGTATTTAGGGGGTCTCGACGAGTATATTCAGATCCCCGGCGCCGAGCTGGTGTTGGGCGAGAAGAGAGGTGTAGATTAGCATAGCACGCTCATATTGTACATCCTGTCCATACGCCGCGTATATATATCTACTCATACCAAACCTTCCTCCCCCCCCTCGTCTGTGCGCCATCCATTCACCCAACACCCACACCATCGGCATCGGTACAACGTACTACCAGATCCCACCGCCCCCGTATCTCAGCCGGGAAGGAAGGAAGGTTTTCGGGATCCCGAGGGCGTGGGTGTTGGATTCCGGACCAACCAACACGGCTCGGTGTTGGGGCCGAAAGGGGTTATAGATAGGCTAATATTGGGAGCCCGAGGGTTTGGTAGTGGGTTTGAATGACTATATTGGCTTAGCTAGATGGCATCTATCTACAGTATCACGATGGGTGAAGGAGTTGCTGGTCACGCGATCAGAGATACTGGGTGTAAGCACGACATTGACATCGAAACTGATGACTAGCAACCTCCTCACTACACATAGAGGTCAGCACCACCAAGCCTTTGCCAATACTACTAACACCACCACAACCACGTGTCCCTCATCCGCTCCCCCCTCTCCTCCCTCCTCATCCCCTTTTCAACACCCCCCCCCTCCCCTCCATCCGAAGCAGCCTCCCCCCTGCCTCCCCATCCGGCCCCCATCCCCATCCGGATACGAAGCGGAGATGAGCCCCATCCCTTCCCCCCCGATGCGACACTGCCACGTTTTAGGGCTGTCAGGGTAGTTGGGCTTCCAGAATATTCGAACGGCAAGGGCGGGTGGTGTGGTGGGTGGTGTGCAAGGCTGTGATGTGTGCTGATTACGGATGCAGGGGAAAGGGGGATAGGGATGGGGGTGGTTGCCTGCGCTGATGGGCTTGGTTGTTTGCAGGGGGTGGAGGGAGTTTGATGGCCGCCGGGGGGGAGGGGAGGGAGGTGATAAGTGACGTGTCGCTGTGAAGATACGAGTGAGTGAGGTAACTTATCAGTCGACGCGGTTTATTTATTCGGTCACCTCCGTCCGTTGACGGGAACGTTACAGAAGGGTGAGGGTGAGGCGTTGAATAGGACCGAGATCGTAACATACATACATGATAGGGGATAAGGGGGTCGGGGGGAAAGGCAGGATTAAGGAGAGAAAAAACAACACTCGGCCGAAAGCAAACAAATAAGGTGGCCAGTCAGGTGCGGGATGGGGGATTGGAGGTAATCTTGTGAGAATTAGGATCATCGTCGTCATCGATCGGGCGAGCATCCCTGTCCACTCACTCACTTTGGAGATCGCGTTTTGAGTCCGGCGGCGGCGGCGACGACCGTGGTACTGAGGGTATAGTAACAGTACAATATGGTACCTTGCTTCTGGTTGTAGATACAAACATTCACCAAAACCCTCACGCACGTATCGTATTTACTGTACTGCGGAAATAAGACGACACAGGTAATGTAATATCGAAGTAACCCTCCCTCCCACCACAGCCCATCTTACCTCGGTGTTTCCACAGGGTCCGGGATCCATTCGGGGATACGCGAACGGCGCTAGAAGCACCGTCTCATCTTCTAGAAGGAATGTAATTTTAGCAGTCCCCTCCTCCCTCCCCTGTTATTTTTCGTCGGACCCACCGGGGGCGCACGTGGTGTGTGTCGGATTTAAGGAGAGGACGGGGGGCAGGGGGTAGGGGTTCTTCCGTTCTTTGTAGGGGGTTGATTGAGGGTGGGGTGTGTGTGCAAGTCACTTACTGCTGCAGTAGCAGGTTGCTATTATAACCCTTGGTGTGTTTCAGGTTTGGGGTGCAGGCGGGGGATGACACGCTGACACGTTTTTTTGAGGTGGGGGGAGGAGTGGTAAGGGTAAGGGTTTGGTCATGCATGGAATACAGGTATGAGGAGTGGAGGGAAAGTTGAGTCGTGCTTTTTCCCTGGACCGGGGTGGGACATGGGGATAAAATGAGCGGGTTTATAGAAGGAATTTTGAAGAAAGAAGAAACATACTCCGTAGTTAGTACTGCTATATCTCTAGTTCGTTATAGCAGTATAGTTAGTATAGAGTAGTACGATCTGTTCAAATAGGGCTAAAATTGCCTATTACGGAAAGATCGGTTCTGTGCGTGCGTTGAGTTAAGCAGCGTACTTATAGTGCTACCTAGGCAGATAAAATCTCATCATTTTCTAATGGTAGTCGGCATCGACGGTGGAGGTTTCGCAATCCTCAGTCAGCAATTTATTATCACTCAGTCAGTCGGTCGAGGCACGTAGCCAGCCCAGCCCAGAGCCCAGCCAGCCAGCCACCCTCATGCACATCACCACATCAGCGCCGCAAGCAAGCCACGACATGCACGCGAGATGGCTGGCTGCTGTGGTGGTGGTAATATATCCTGATCGTATGAACGAACACATGCTGCATGGCTTTGTGCAGTTCGCATATATCGTATATATACACCTTGCATAACACCCATTATATCTGCATATAATAGAGTACAGTTCTTATTACACATCCTCTACATACCCATACCATACTATACAGTATCGTATCAACCCCTCCCTCTTTCCACACCTCCAGCAGTTCCACAGTAGCAAGCCCTCCTTCCTTTCCACTCCCTTTTTTCCATAGCCATAGTATTATCCCCCACCCACCGCTTCCCGAACCAGCACACCTTGCGAAAAAACCCACCTATCTACCTTCTGAACATCTCCTTCCCTAAAACCCCCTTCAAAGCCGAGCCGGTACACCGCGTGGTCAATCCCCACACGCCCCGTCCCTGCCCTTGCCCAGCTCCAGGACCCTGCGCGATGACGATAACGTCCCCCCCCTCTTGCCCCTCCTTTACACCATACCATACCATACCATACCATACCATACCATACCATACCACATTCACATTCACACCGCGCCCAGTCCAGCCTGCTTGCTTGCTTACCACTCCTGTGTAGTGGTATTGTGTATGTATGTGTGTGCCGCCGCTCGCGCCAAAAAGCGCAAGCCCAGCGCCCACAATGCACCACAAACAATGGTTCGCGCCCTCCTGCACGCCCAAGCCGCGTTATTGGACGGCACAACACGGGCACAGGCAGAAGAGAGGGGGGTTTTCGAAGGAGCGCCAGGCCAGGCAGGCAGGCTGCAGGACCCCTGGGGGGGGGGGGGTGGTGGATTGGGTTGGGTTGTAACTGTACTTTTGGGTGGTGCGTGCGCGGCCCTCTTCTGCTCTTCTCTTAATTACAGTAGTTAAGTAAGTAAGTGGTTCTAGGATTGGGCAGGGGAGGGGTGTGTAGGGTGGAGAAGGGACCCCTGGTGGTGGGAAAACGTGGAAGACATGGATGGGGAGGGGGATGTGTGGTCAGGCGAGGGATGGGATGCATGCATGCCGGTCGGCGGTGGTTGGTTAGGGAGGGGTAAAGGTACGATATTAGTGGGAATTGATTGAGTGATGATGAGTGAGGAATCGGTAATGATGATGCTAATGTATGTATGGTACGACGGCAGTAACTACGAGTATCAAATTCCTGCTCACTCCTGCTTCTAGCTGATAAATCGCCGAACCCCTGGCGCGGGTTTTACAGGTGGAATAGAGAACGGGCTTTTGGACGCCTGGATGGATGGGATGGGTGAGTGCATTGCATTGTGTCCGATAGTACACGCAGGAGGAGTTGCTGCAGGTGTGCCATTCGATACAGATTACGAAAAGGGTACCCACGTGGCCAACAAGCTCCTCCGTGCATCAACGAACCGTCTGCCTGCCGTGCCTAGGGGGGGTTTATGTAGTTCCACGTAACTCACTCACTACCCCTCCTCCACGAACTGCTGAACAATCATGCAGCACGGGAAAGAGAAGAAAAAGCTATACAGAAGCTAGCTAGCTCTGCCTGCTGTGCCGCTTTCCCACCAATTCATGCCGGTGCAGTCACAGCAGTACTGTACTGTAGTTAGTTAGTTAGTATACATCCTCACCTCGTGGCGTGGAGGGGACCTTGGCGATTCGCGGTCTGGATGGCGGCACACCGTCCACCTGTTCATACCGAGGGAGTGCTATTGCAGCTTGACGTGTCATCGTAGCGTGGTATCCCAGCTAGTATCAACAGCAAGGGGTGTAAGGTGGGTGTAGTGTGGTGTGCAGTGCTGTGTCTTGGGCGTCTGTCATCCCCATCACTGAGCCGTTTATTGGCCCACTCCACCCACTCCGAGCTCAGTGATCTAGCTACAGTAGCTTCGTGGAGAGTACAGTACAGTACAATACGGAGCCTGATGCTCCATCGTAGGCACAGACACTTAAGTAAGTTAGTTCTTTCCACCTCCCTTCGGCAGACAAACGGCGGACCAGCACCTAGGCTGAAGAATTTTTCTTCTTTTCCTTCCCTGTGATGTGAGGATGAGAGTAGCTTGGGAGCGGTGAGGAAGAGGAGGTGCCCACTAGCTGTCAAGATCGGCACGCGACGAGGGGGGATCCTTATCGTACGATGCATGCCCTGCGCCATGGCGGCAGACTAACTAAACCAAGACAGCTGTGCAGCCAGCCAGCAGCAGCAGCACCAGCAAGCAGCAGCTTCGTGGAGCTCACGCACGCACGCCGGCACCAACACAAGCTGCTGCATCTCAGGGTCCTTCACGCCGGCACGCACATAGCCCTTACAACTTAGCCCTAAAATCCCTAAAACGAAGACAACACCTCACTCCCGTCGTATTGCCGGCAGATCACCCAGATCTCCCCGATCAAAACAGCGTGGACGCTGTGACCAGCGGGCATTTAGGAGACTTTCTGTACACCTGGTGTCGCCCACGCGCCGTTTGAGAGCGAAGGAAGGGTCAACGGTTGATCCGTTCATCGCCTCTGAGACATCTCCGGCACAGGCACCACCTCCCCCACTTGCTATTCCCGTAGACCGTCGTGTCGGCGGACTGCCGGCTCCTCGATGCTGCACATACATAGCGTCAAACGGTGAAGTCATAGCCTTGGCGCGGCCGTCTCAGGAAGTGGTGATGTGAAGCAAGATGATGAGCGACAGACAGACAGCGGAGCAACCACGATCCCAGGCAAGCTGTGTTGGCTGAGGTGGGTTTGGTTGTCGATCTTTTTGTTGGGTTACGGTACATACCTGAATCCCTGTGCGAGAAAAAGGTGAGGTTGGCTTGCTGCTGCAGTGGATACACGTGTCCGGCAGTTCTTGCATCTACCGGATTGTCGAGGAAACTTTCTTTCTTTGCTCCCTCTCGAGCTGGCTGAGACATGGCCGATGGGGGTGGGAGGGAGAGAGGCTCAGGATGATGGGTTGTCTTGAAACTGGCTCCACTCTGTGGACAAGGATGAGAAGCAAGATTCATATCATATCGTCGACGTGAGTATAGGGATAGTAATCTTCAAGCCAAACTGACTCAGGAAACCGGATGAGCGGCCTCCCTCCGTCCTATCTCTCTCTCCTCGGCGGCAGCGAGATCGAGTTCTTGAGATCTCAACTACCGAGATTGAGCTCCCCACGCACTCCAAAACTCACCCGTCCCCGTCCCTCCCCTTATCAAGCGTCGCGTCCGTCGGGCACCACATCAATCGTGAGTGGGGGTCCATCCATCCATCCATCCATCCATCCATCATCCCATTCTTGCGGTGAGCGCCTCCTCCCACCAGCACCAGCGCACCCATTCCGCCGTACCCCCCCTCAACCATCCGCCAGATCCTCGGCCGTGGCGGCTTACCGATTCAAAAACGGGTAAGGTAAGACGACAACCCGTTCGCCAAGCCCCGCTGGGTTTTTCTGGCCCTCGTGTGGGACCGGGGAGGTGCGTGGTGATCTCCGCAAGGAAGGGTGGTGGCGAATCGGCGTGGGTTGTGGGAAGGTGGTGGTGTGCAGGAGGGGACATGCTGCACACGTGGAGGGTATGCGCGAATCCGCGAGGTGGTGGGGGGAGGGGGGGTAGGTACAGGGAGAGGGAGAGGGGTGGTCATGTGAAGGGAGGGGGTGTGAAGGGGGGATACTGTATATGTGTGAAGTCTCTGTTCTTTTGGGGGCAGAGGGGAGAGACGGAGGGGAGGGGGATGGATGTACGTATTTAGTGGATAGACCGATGGATAGATGAGATGCCGGGCGTGGGAAGTGTGGGAAGAATGGAGACGCGCTTTCCGAAGAGGGATACAGCGCCGGTAGCCACTCCGAGACAGATTGGCGCGTGGTTCTAGTGAGGAACGGCGGACGGTGGCCTCTTCGACGCTTGGGGGTTGTGGAGAACGGAGAAAGAACGTTTATTGTAGATAAGCACGCCAGATAGATGAGGGGAGGGAAGGGAAGGCGCTCCTGTCAGCAAAACAGAGCCAGAGCACGGCCAGTCCGGGTTTTTAGGCTTCTGGAATCAGCTAATCTCACTATTCCCGTCCACTACCATTCACCAGAGGTACTTGTGGCACCACTGCTGGTAGTACTGTATCGTAAGTACCTCCCGTGCGCTCTCCTTCCGTTCTCCTTCCGTTCTCCTTCCGTTCTCCTACTTCCACCCACTAACTGGTACTACTAACCCTTCTAACCCTTCTAACCTTTCTATCCCTTCCTTCCCTCTCTCTTCTCTCGTCATCGCTCCCTCCTCTCCTCTCCAAGCACCACACCCACCCATCTCCCACCGGCTCCTGCACGTCCCCATCCCCTCCCGGCCTCCACCCCCCCAACTCGGCCTAGCCCCCCTCAAACGACAGGCTGACAGATGATGCATGCAGGGATCATCTCCGATGAGACGCCAACTAAGTAAAAGTATGTACAGTACATACATGCACACATCCACATCCACCGCCGTCTCTCTTCCCAGACCGCCACGCACTGCGTGTGGGCTCCGAGACATGGGTCCAAGCCGTAACTGTATGTACCGTCCCGTATGTACCGCCCTGTACTTGTACTGAGGGGCTATCCCTGTCTGCCACGCTGCGAAGGGGGATGTGGTGGCGCGGTGGCGCGGAGAAGGGAGAAAGGGCGGTAAGGGTGGGAAAAGGAAGGGATGAACGGGATGGAGGGAGAGCGACGGTGCGTTGGGTGGGATGGGATGGAGTGGGATGGAGGCGGTAAAGTGGCTTGCTTGCTGTGGTGCTGCGTATTGTGATGAGGTTGGTTGGTTGGTTGGGTGGTTTCTTTGACGAATTGTTGTACGGCTGTACGGTGTACGGTACTGTGGCAGCCACGATGCCCGTACCTGGCTCCTGGTCGTTCTGGGCATATGTAATGGGTCATATCTGCACCCGCGAGAGCCTCTCTATACCACATGGCGGTGCCTGTCTGCTGGCTTGTTGACTTGCAGATGTCTGCGTGGTATGGGGGGGTGGTGGTGGTAGTGGTGCGGGTTGGGGGATTGAGGTATCTGTACTTGCGAACTGCATCATCCCGTGGAAATCGCAATGCTGCTCAGTCACCTCTATAGTGAGTATTCACAATATATGTATGTATGCAGGCAAACACGTTCTTCTTCATATCGTGGGCAGTGCAGAACTCTATACAACTCTGCATATATACATACCCACTCAACTCCGGCGGGATCATCAGCCAAAGAGAAATGCCTCGTCCGTCGGCTCTGTCTATTTGCTCTGCTCTGGGTAGGGGGGGATAGAGGAGGAAGGAAGAAAGGAAAGAAAAGGACGACGGGATAGAGGGAGACCAGCAGAGAGGCGGACATAGATAGTAGAAATAGCAACCAGCTCGCACTGAACCCGGCCACGTTTTTCCCTTTCCCTTCTTCTCTTGCCCTCCCACCCGTGCCTCCCTCTAGAACCCACACTACCTTTGCCGCGACAACCTTCTCCCGCGACGCCAATTCAAAGCTTCCATTCCAGCCAGCCAGCCCGCCAGCCTCAAAGTCTCACTCGGTGGTGGCGAGAAGCACACGGGAAGGAAAGAGCGAGACTGAAACAGGGCGGATTGGCCACGCCGTTTTATTTAATCTCTGCCGGGCCCGGGGGGGGGGCTTTAATTCTATTTTTGCACGATCCCCAATTTGCTTTGTTTCGATTATTATACGATTATAGACGGAGGACAACCTCCTGAGGAAGGCGGATCAGAGTGCAATTTGGGCACGAACTACAAACAAACTACAGACAGGAGAAGAGTTGTGTGAACGAAGGGGAAGACGAGACCAACCCAGGGAAGACCAAGGGAAAGAGAAAGTTACATCCACATTTCAGTACCACAAGTACCACAAGTACCCTTTCTCCTACCTTGCTCGCGCCACGGAGATACAGACAGTACATCAGTACGGCACCTGGGTACATCACTTTCCCTTTAGTCCCTTCCCTTCCCTTCTCTGTCCCCAATCCCTCCCCAACCCCACCCTGCGACGCCATTTGCTCCTCTTCTTCTCCACCCCAGCTTATTCGAAATCATCCACAAAATAATCCGATCCTCATCGAAAACCCAAATCGAAATACAGGACAAGACAATACAAGACAAATATCCAAAACTCTTCATTCCCGCCGGCGCTATTATCACCGCTACCTATTGGCTTTATTGGCATTATTGGCATTATTGCCTGTTTCGTCGCTCTGACTTTTTCTTCTCCGCTGCGGACACAAAGGAGACGCAAGGGAGACAGGACCAAGACTATCTATCTACCTTACTACTACTACTCTCACACACGGACAATCAACAGAACGAGCGCTCGTCCCACAACGCGCCTTGCAGCCTACCGAGGTTTCGCCATAATTAGAAAAAGGGTGAAAAGAAGAAGAAGAGGCAAGAGGCGCAAGAGCTATAACCCGAAAGAGAATAAAACCGGAATCAAATCTGATTGCCTTGTGCGTTTGTGTCAGTTCCAAGCAAGTTATACGGGGTATCTCTCTCTCACACACACATAAACTGGAATCTGAACTGGCCTTCCCAAAGAAGAGACGCTGCGCCGAACAAGAGCGAGACACAGAAGTCTTGGCTCTTTCCAAGCCCCCCCCACTGAATCAATCAGGCTCACTGCCCGTTCACTGGCGGCCACTCTTGTGCAGCACATCACACAGAATCACTTAACTCGGTCTTTTCATATGCGGATCACCGCCACGAACTGGTCACACTGACACCAACTCGCCCTAAAAACTACCACACGATTTTCACTCACACGCACGATTTTCCCACGGCGACTCCACGATTCTCCCACGTTGCATTTGTGTGCTTTTTATCCCTAAAACTGAAGCCGAGAACACCGACGACCTGGTCGCTCACTCCGGCACATACACCGATCAAGGCAAGACATATACATTCACAGTCACAAAACTACATCCGACATTCACACGAATTCACACGCATTCACACACACGACCTACGACTTACTTACGACCTTCGATCCACGACCCATGCTTTGACACAAAACCAGTGTATAATACATATATACTGTATACTGCACTATACCCGGCTTGCTTCACCTCACCGTGCATACTTCTTATACCCTACCCTACCCTTACCATACATACATACATACTCTTAAAAGTGGAATTGGAAATTCTTTATCCCAGCCACTGGAACATCCACGGAACATCCACTTTACGGGGTAAAAAGAGGTACAAATACAAACTCTACAAAATTCCACCTGCTGGGATATACCTGGCATATAACGAGGCTAGTCTGGGGGCTTTATTATTCAGGTGGGTCCCTTTTTCCCATTTTTGATCTTAACCTGGTTCCCTTCTCCGTCATCTTTTTTATTATTACATTACCACCAAACTATTCCCTTTTGCCCTTTGCCCAAACACGACTCAACCCACCGTCAACCAAGCGTCAATCCGGCTCCGGCTCCATAACTCTCTCACGCTCTCACGCTCATACGCTCAATTCACCGTTCCTCACTACTTCACTACCGCCCGCGCCTGCCTTACTACTCCCTTACTACTCATTACTCATCTCACTCTACCTCACTCTACTTCCTCTACATACCCACGCCGCCCATTTTTATTATTACAAGGCGCCTGCCGCTATTTATTACCATTCTTATTACCGCAGCCGACTATTCGCTCGCTCCCTTCACAGTAGTTCCAGTCACAAAACACTACTACTAGTCCCGGTCAATCTAGTGATCGACACTTCGAAGGCGCAAGCCCTCGAGGTTGTTTCGGTTCGTCTGGCTCTTGTCTGACCCCGATTTCCGCACCACCATCACTCTCACAAATCTACCCCCCCCCCTCCACCTCCACTCACAACTCCCCTCCCTCAATTCCCCCCCTCCACCAAACATACTACCCCCCCCCTCCCCTTGCACTACCTACAACCAAACCTCAAAATCCTTTACTCGTCTCGTCTTTGCCCTTACCCGTCCCCGCTGTTATTACTCCTCGTGGCATGTGCATGAGGTATCAGTTTCAAAGTGGCAGTAACCAATACCGTTATAGTGTAGATGGCCCTAACCAAGTCTTCACATCCCGAACACCATTTGTCTACCCTGTCTCGATCCGACTTTCCAGAACAGCCACAATTCTTTCAAGATTCTGTCGACTCCCTCGCGACATCTTCTCTCACCGATTCACAACCTTCGCCGGAGAAAAACCCCTCCATCGACACCCTCCTTCGAGTTCGTAGCAACTCCAAGCAGCGCCAGTCCACCCTCTCCACCACCTCGTCGAGAAGCAGTCGCACCAACCTTCTCACCTTTGCTGCCCTTGCACGAGACAAGACCACCAGCGCCATTGCCAACTTCTCCGATCCCGTCACACGAGCACAAGTCTCCCGCAAGAACTCCCACAATCGCCGCACTGCCGGTGACAGCGAGAAGAGCCCCGAGCGGAAATCCGACTCCTCGCGATCCATTCCTCCCCAAGCGAAAGAATCACAATCCATAATAGCTACCCCACGTCCGGGCCTTCAGGACACGGAGCCGCCCTCTCAGTCGTACGAGGATACGGACGCGAACACCCCGACACCTAGGAAGGTAGGAGCACCGGAGCAGAGCACGATGCACCAAACCTCCTCGCGCTTGTTGCGCATGACAGAGGATGACAGGCCATTCACCAGAGTAAGCGACGAATCTCCCGAGTCTTATCTCTTTTCCACAGCCAGGGCAAACTATTTACATCGCTACCAGGATTTCAAGGACCTCTTCGCAACACTGATCGTCAGCCTCCCCCTCGAATCCCACCGCCGCATGTTCAACAAATGCGAGCACTCCTTCCTGTCCGAAGAGGCAATCAACAATTTAGGATCCTTAAAATTCTCCCAGTCCAATCGCATGCCAGATCCAAAGGACCCCTCGCGGATCGTCACCACAACCACCACCACCACCTTCTCCATGGCCCGCGATATGGCCAGGACCGTGTGCCAGCGCTTTGTGGATGCCCGGTTCATTGAGTCTGCAGACGGCAAGCAGATCAGAGAGTTCAACCTGAAGGGCACGCTATGGCAGCTCACGCCCAAGGGCATCCACGTCCTAGACCGCTTCTGCTCCAAGAACGGTATCCAGCAACGGCATGTGGTTGATCTCGTCAACTCGCCCAAGAACACTATGCAGCTCGTCGTCTTAGAACGTGACAGCGTCACGGATGAGATCTCGCAAGATCGCGGGACGGTGGAGGTCCTGTTCCGCCGCTTCATTGGCGCCAACGGACCCAACATCAAGAGCAGCGTGTCGGCGGCCGATTCGGATTCCCTGAGCGAATACAAGGATGGCTTGGCGGGAGTCAGGATGGCTGGTGAGCGCAAGATCGGCTCCCCGCAGCGGACGGTGCTGCAATCCTTCACCGGGAAGGCGGCGGTGGACTGGCTGCTCGACTGCTGTACCACCGTGGACAAGAACGAGACGATGAAGATCGCCGCGCTGTTCCTGGAGCACGACTTATTATGGTGTGTCCTGTCGGACAGGTCGTACACCTCCCAGTTCCCGGGACACAAGTTCCAACCTACCAAGATCGCGATTTACCAGATGACACAGAAGGGCAAGGATGTCATCAACATGTCCAGTACCCACAGGCTCTCCAACGGCGACGTCGACAGCCCCTCGAGTAGAGTCGGCGTCTCCCGCGATTCCAACACGCAGAAGCTGGACAAGATCCTCACAGATGCGGCTCTGCGCCTGCTCTTCCGCGAGCAGCTCCGTGATACCCATTGCGAGGAGAACCTCAGCTTCTACCTCGACGTCGACGAGTTCCTGAAGTCCTGCACAGATGCCCTGCAAGGCATGTCTCCTTCCTCGCGCGCCAAGAACCCCGATAAGAGTCTCGATGCGATCAAGGAAACCATGGCCTCCGCGTATGGTATCTACAACGCTTTCCTCGCCCCCGGCTCCCCCTGCGAGCTTAACATCGACCATCTTCTCCGCAGCCAGCTCGCCTCGCGCATGACCAAGGCAGTCGGCCGCGACGATGCCATGATCGAGAGTCTGAAGGAGGTCATCAAGCTGTTTGAGGAGGCGCAGCTGTCCGTGTTTAAGCTTATGGCAAGCGTACGTACATGCTATATCCTCTTTCTTTCTCTTTTTTAAAGTGTATCCACAAACTCTAACTGCCAATAGGACTCGGTGCCTAAATTCATGAAGAGCGCCAAGTACGAACAGACCCTCAAGAACTACGACTTCGACTCCATCCCCGCCCACCCTGCCCCCGGCCAACCCCGCTCCCACGGCTCCGTCAACCGCTCATCCCGCTGAGCCTCAGCCGTCTATCTGGCAGCTCCCCAGCTGCCCCGGATCCCCTCATGAACGATCAGCATATACCCACGCCAGAAAATTTCCATAATTCCCAAAGTCATGTCATGTCGTCATTTAGCGTTACATACCAAATAGACCGGCCCCGGCCCAAACCCCCCCCATCCCCAGAAGCGTTTGCCTCGCAGCAATCCAATCACCTACCCACTACAAAAAACCTCACATACCGACCTACCACCAACCTTCAACATATTACATCTATCACATCCACATATGAAACCGCTTTTTCCTCCTCAAAATCAAAATTTCAGCTCTGCATTCTCATGGCGTTTTCATCATCATATTCGGGCATTTCAAGAGAAAGACGGGGGGGTCAAGGAAAGGGGGGGGGAAGGACGGGCAAAACAAGACATGTTGCTGTTGTTGTTTTTGCTCGCTCAACTGTTGTTGCTGCTTCTTTTTTGTTTTTTTCGCGCGCGCGCAAATATACTACTGCCCTGTACTCGTAATATAGCTTTTTGCTTTGTTTATTTTGATTTCTTGTTTTTAGCTTCTCGCCGCTGCGCGCCCCTCGGGGGCTGTTTCGACGCTTCGCGGGGGCGCGGGGAGGGTGATGCATATACGGGCATTTTATGATGGGGAAGAAAGAGAAGAGGAGAGAAAGAGAAGAAGAGAAGACGAAGAGGGGGAGGTTGGGAAGAGGGAGAAGAAGCAGAAAGACATTACAGCAGGATAATAATCGCTCAACTCTAGACATTTATTTGGCGGCGCTCCTCCTCCTCTTCTTCGTCTTCTTCTTCTTCTTTTATTATTGCTTTTTTTGGTTATTTTGCGTCGTTGCTTTTTTAGTTCACTTTAGATTAGGATGGGAGGGGGGGATACCCTGAGATGAGAAGGAGGTGCTTTGGACGGACCTTTTGTGTTTGAAAGGCGTCGGTGCATACACGCATGGCTGGCTGGATGGATGGTGCGGCCGTGGATTAGAGTAGGAATGATAGCCTCTTAATGCCGTCGGGATGTTTCTAAGCTGTTTGTGTGATATATGTGTTATTAACATGTGAGAAATCGGAGGGGATGATGTGGTGATGGGTGGGTGAGTGTGCACGCAGGGGCGAGAGGGGTTGAGTGGGAGTTGTAGGCGGGAAGCACAGTTATGTTACGGGTTGTAATATTCGTCTCGCCAAGTTGCCAAATGTGTAATTCTACAAAAGCCACCTTCTTACATGCGTCCCCCGCTGCCCTTTTCCGCTTTTTCTTTCCGCCGCGTAGACCACCTTCAAAGGGCATCTATCAAACGCCAAACACCGCCCAAATGCACCTCTGCTTGCCCCCCTCGCAAACCCGCACACACACGCACGCCATTCCATCCTACAAACCCCCCTTAAGCATTCACCGGCCCACTCTCCTTCGACCACCCCTTAACCCTCATAATCTCCTCCACCCCCCTCCACACCGCCTCCACCCCCTCCCTATCCCTCCACCTCGTCTCCTTCCCCCCACTCCACGGATCAAGCGCAACACCCACCACGCCCCTCCCCCACCCCCTCACCGCATCCGGCACCGGCTCCCCCCTCCACCCTACATACACGCCCAGCGCGTGCCTAAACAACTCCTGGGGCGCTTGCCACTTGTAGTTCTTGAACTGCCACGTCTGTCCCGTGGTGAACACCGCTACTACCCTCGCCCAGTACTCGGGCTTGAATTGCTCGGGCGAATCGACGACGATGAAGCGGATTGGGCGGGTTGTGTCGATGGAGGGGATTATGCGGGAGAGATGCAGGATTGTGGATGTGCTGGTGGAAAGCGAGTCGGAGGGGGGGACGTAGAGGCCGCTTTCGAGGAAGGATTTTATGTTCGACATACGTAGGAGGGAGGAGGCGGAGGGGGAGACGAGGATGATTGGGTCGGGGCGGCGGGCGGGTTTGGGGTTGTGGGGGAGAGCGGTGGGACGCGCGCTGCTGTGGGTGGTGGTGGAGGAGGAGGGGGCGCCGGGTTTGCGACCGATGAAGGTTTGGGCGATTTTGCGGACGTGGGAGAAATCCTGTTGGGGGGTTCTGTTAGCTTTTGCTTTATTCCTCCCGGTTTTGAATCAGGGGGGGCGGGCGACTGGGAATTGGAAAGGGGGGAAGGAAGAGAGACGAACGGTAGGCTTCACACCGCGCAACACGCTATTCCGATCACCCATCCTCCGCTCCCCATTATAAATCTCCTGCAACCTCGGATCGACCGTTCGATTCCTCGCTCCCGCCCCCGCCGCAGCAGGCGCAGCACCCCCCGCCTTCCCAGCCGCGACCTGCGCGCTCGCCGCTGCGGCCGCCGCGTCCGCCGCAAGAGGACGGATATACTCGCTCTCCTCCGACGCGCCCTCAAGCCACGTAATCAAATCCAACCTCTCCACGAACGCGAGATTTTGCACCGTCCCCCCCGCTCCGCCATCAGCAGCGAGCGCAGTATTGAGCGCGAGCGCCGCGGCGTTGTAGTCGGGGATTGCGACTTCGCGCTTGAGCCAGGCGAAGTAGATGGAGCGTAGGTCGACGGGAGTGGAGGAAGAGAGGAAGCGAGTTGGGGTCGTGAGGGCGAGGGAGGTGGAGGCGTGGGGGAAGTGGAGGTATTGCGCGCTGGAGAGGGGGGTGTCGGCTGCGGTTGTGGTGTCGGGGGGGGAGGAGGTGAGGGTTGGGAGGGCGGCGGTGGAGGAGGCGATGGATTGGCGGAGGAGGAGGAGCGCGTCGTGCTGGGGGGTGTCCGCGGATGCCATCTTGAGGTGTGGCGCGGATGAGGGGTTGGATGTGTTGATGGTGGTGGTTGTTGGTTGTGGTTGTGGTCTTGGTGATTTTGGAGCTCGCCGCCGGCTTGGAGGTGAAGTTGGATAATACACGGTAGCCTCACTGAGCCAAACCCGCGTGATTAGTGCCTTAGGCCAAAAGCTTGTTATAAGCAAGGGAATCAATCACTTGGATATATTGGCACTCAACCTCAAGGTTCTTGACGTTCTAGGTGAGCTTAGTTGGATAAGTTGTCACTGGTCAACATGCATAGCCTTATCTTGCTTTATATATCTTATAAATTTCGAAATTTTATCGCCCAAATTTTTAACCTCACCAGACTTATCACATCGATTCAATCAGAGCTCCTGAGCAAAATAATATATTTTAAACCTCGCCAGCGTGATGAACCACGGCATTAACTATTACAAAGTTAACAAGGTGAATTTGCCCGCCTGTGAGAATACTGGCAAAAGATAACTGATATTAAAGTGAGTTGTCTTCGTTGCCCTGACCTTGGAAAGAGGAACCAATATTTCGGCCAGAATCAATATTTCTATTTGATAGACTGGTTCTCCACCATGAACTTCCTCATAGCATATATATACACCGCAGGGATTCCCCCAGAAGTTATCGCCGTGATTGCAATCTCATCTTTTCCCAATCCCCCCATTTCTATTCTTTTGAGCACTAGCATCCTCACTGTCTATTTCTCCCATCTATTATCTCTCATGCCACCCTAGTCACAGCTCTCAAACAAGCTTTTGCACAGCAAGCAGCACCCCCTGTATCCAGGAATTTTACGATGGGTGGTAGGGACAATATCCCTTAGCAGACGCCGTATAGCTGGCGTGCAACGGACAGAGTGGACTAGATTCGGGGTGATTTTTGAGTTCATTGGCATAATTTCCTCGTTCGGATGGGCTGGGTAAACCTCGGTTTGCAAGTTCTCTCTCTCTGTCCCGCGACTTCTCGCTTTCTGTTTTTGATATCTCACCAACCAAGGCGCTCCCTGAGTCGGGCTTGGACAGGCGAGATGGTCCGCTGCTTCCAGCTTGTGTAAGTGGGGAACCGACGGCAGACGACTGTCGTCTTCTTCCAGGGCTTCCTTGGCTAGGTGATCGCGGTGTATTATACTGGGCATCCTGATCCTCATCATCAACAGTGCGTGTGCCAGGCACTTCAACTATCCCATATTTTAGCATATTTAATGTTTGACTTTCGGATGGGAGTTCATCAAGGGCTCAGAGTGAATCTCACCTCCAAAATATTGATCGGGCCTGGGCTCAGCGGGAGGGGCATCTGACCGAGGAGTAGAAACAGGTGTCTTCCCAAACAATAGCTCTCTTATGGAACTGGTGGCGGTAGCGGCCCCAACCGTGTCGCCAGAATCATTTTGGTGCCAGGGAGCCAAACCAAAGCGTTTTCGAGGCAACCTTAGCGAGTGCTCGTTTGGGCTCAGTGGGTGCATCGCTCGCTCGTTTTGCTTTTTCGTAGCTAGAAACTGCGAAAAGAAGCGAGATGTCCCTCGGAGCGTGTTCGTTGTTTGGCGTTCCAAATCAACTGGCGGCGATTCAGGCCTTGATTCTTCTGGCCCCTGGAATAGTGAGTAGAATACAGACGGGACATCCAGAGCTGCCTTACCTTTCCTTTCCCTGACGTTGATGCCTTCCTACTAAGTGATATTTGCTGCAACTTTCGCAAAAGAGCCTTTGGCGTGGGAGTTCCCTTATCGGAGTTTATTATTCCTCGGGGAGAGATTGCCCGTCTTGCCTGGGGACCGTCGCCCTCCGCTTCCCCATCCTCTTCATCTTCCATATCAGCCGGATTCCTTGCCCAAACCTCAGACGCATTCAATGAACGCGGTGCTGAAGGTGCGGGGCTGCCAAATGTGCTCGCGCCGCTCCCTTGTAAGGACTTCCGAACCCATTTTGGAGGACGGAAGTTTTTCGTGGGCCGTGTAATAAGTTCGCGCTCTGCCCAATACCCTTCAGGGAACCAAACCCATTCGTAACCGAGCATAGGAGAACGAGGAGGATCTGCGGCAGTTCGAGA
The DNA here is from genome assembly GCF_001662655.1 of Pseudogymnoascus verrucosus. NCBI lineage: Eukaryota > Fungi > Ascomycota > Leotiomycetes > Thelebolales > Thelebolaceae > Pseudogymnoascus > Pseudogymnoascus verrucosus. Next base: position 148,702 of record NW_017263685.1, read on the forward strand.
TACTGGCTTTGGTTTAGGCGTGGAGTTATTTGAGCTATTCAACTCCCCGGAGTCCTTAAAGAGAGGCTTTCCCTCATTATTTGACAATGAGCTTCTGAAAGGCGACCCGTCAAACACCGCTGATATGGCCTTTTTGATTGACCGGATATTCCGAGGCGTGGATGGTCCAACGCCTGGCCCGGAGGCGTCCGTCAATTCTTCAGTAGCGGTCACTTCAGTGACCTGGCCAGAAACCTTAACTTGTTTCGCATCTTTGGAATTGGGCAATTTCCCAGTAATAGTGCCGGTAGCTTGTGAAACTTTAACTTTCCGCGAAGTAGATTGCTTCCTCCTGCTATCTCTGGTTGGTTTCGTAGCTTCAGCTTCCACCTTAGTTTCCACCTCAGCAACACGGCCTGTGATCTGACCAGTGACTTGACCAGAACCTTCTGCAGCTGTCACTTCCTCGGAAACTATCACCTGCGTGAAAGTACTCGTACTTTGCGGGGACAAGCCTTCTTCTTCTTCTTGTGTCTCAAAATACTCGTCGTCGGCATCCCCATCATGACTGATCTCGGTGCCTGCGACGTCCGTAATTGATATCTTCGGAATAGGGCCCGCCATGATGAGAATATTGTCAGCTTAAAGCTTTCAACAAGAAAGAAAGTTAAGAATTCTTGAAGAGAGTGGGAAAATATGTTTAGGGAATAAGGACGTCGCTGACAACAGAAATGAAAGAAATATGATGTTATGAAGGCAGTTACGGTCGTTCCTACCCAATCCAACCTACTAGAAGAAAAAATTACTGTATGAGAACGTGCCTTCCTGTACGGGAAGGCACGTTCTTAACTTTAATAGAATAGGTTATGTTTGGCAAGAACCCCATTTACTTACGGTGCAAACAACGAAGTCTCAGCCATCCAAGCTGCCACCTTGATCGCCCCAAATCAAACCAGACCCGCAAGAGAACGTCAACGCCGAAAATGGTGAATGTATTTGTATCGAAAATCATCAACATAATTTACACGCTGGCCGCCAAGACCCCATGAGGAAAACGCCCCGTTCGATTTATGGGGTATACAACCCCTACGACTTGTTCTCCGCAGCTATCTTGGCCTCCATCTTTCTCCTCGCTGCCAAGATCATTTCCTCCCTCCTCTGCTGCATCAACGACTGCCTCTCGGTCTTATTCTGACTCCAGGCCTTCCCTCCGGGCGACTTGCCGGGCGACCCGCCTGTCGTTTCCTTATCTTCGCTGCTACTGGATGCGGCGATCTTTGCGCCGAGGTTGTATCGCGAAATGAGGTCGGGTTGGGATGGCTTTGGCGCCTCCGTCCTTGTGCCTGCGCCGGTTTGCGAAGAAGAAGTTGCTGCAGCTGGTGGCATCGGTGGTCGGAAAGTCTGTGGCGGCTGTACGGCGTTAGCTGATGCGGGGTGGCAATTTGAAGCAGGCCCAGGGAAATATGTCAACTCACCTCCTCAAGTCCTCTACCGCTCAGTATCCTCTCCGTCGTCGCGGCAATATTCCCTCCGTTCCTCTGCAAGTCCCACATTATCGTCCGCCGCCCAACCTGCGGGAACATCTGCTGCACCCTGTCCACATCTGCCTCCCGCACTCGTACGCCGCCCCTGCTTGAAGCTGATGGCTGGTCTGGAGACTGAGGGGCAGAGAAGAAAAAGTATCGGACGGCGAAGCCACCCAGGAGGAGGATTATGACCAGTTGCGGCAGGTTTATTGTTTGGTCGTCCGCCATGGTTGCTGTGCTGGCGTATTGGTGGGTAGTGTCAGCAGTAGTGACGTTTGTATGAGCCTCTGAGCCGGGCGTGCGGCATGAAGTATCCCGTGAGCTACAGTGCCGTTTTGCGATCGTGGCGCTGTATGTTATGTTTAATAATGGATTTCGAATTTGGGAGTGATAGGATAAGGCGTGGATGATCGTGCCCTCGATGGTGACCGGAGTCGCAATAAAGTTACCCGGCCCGGATTATTATGTGCCGATCTGGAGATATCGTCATGTGCCTGGCACATCACACATGCAATAAGTAAGATACAAGCTTCCACTCATGCACGGCTACAATTGTTAAGCCAGTTCCTCAGAAATAGAACCAAAGAGATGGATTGTATCATTTCGAATGGGTGAGATCAATTCGCAGCTAATATGGACGGCCCTCTTCGGACATTTGGGCGGCACGAGGACATATCCTCTTACTGTGCATCAGTTGTCCTATTAGTTGGCTTATTTATTTATTTGTTGCGCTCATGTTAACTACATCAATGAATCCGCCTTTCTCTTATGAATACGCCGTATGATGCCCAACTTTATGCAAGTCCTGTATCGTACTGTACAATCTACACCAGATTGACTGGAGTCAATATCTAGTGAGCAATCAAAGAAAGAATCTGATCAAAAGAACCATGCAGTTGTCAATATTTAATTACAGATGATGTTTCTCACAGCAGCGCATTCATCTCACGCCGGTTCTTGGGCCTCCGACGTTCGTCCTGGCCCGCGTCCTCGTCAAGCTGAAGGGCAATTCTCCAATCACCGAGTGTCATCTACAACGCAGCGAGGGCAACGGCAGCAGCAGCCACACCGCCGACAGCCCATCCAGCGCAACCGGTAATCTGAGGCATCCCACCCGTGGATGCAGATGTCTGGACGGATGTCTCGGCGGCCTTAGAATCGGTCCCAGTGGTGCCAGTCCCAGCAGTGCCAGTAGGTGTGCTGGTTGGCGCAGAGGTGACACCTGGTCCGGTCGTGGCAGGGGGGCTCGAACCATCAGTGCTTGTGGCAGCACCATTGTAAATGGAGGATATATCGTGGACAACAGTTGCGGGGCCCCAAAGCGTCTCGGCATTTTTGCCAGTAAGGGTCATTGTCGTCTCAGTCTTGTCGGTATCGCTCTCGAAATTCAAAGTGCCAGGTCCACTGTAACGAACTGTGCAAACAGCCCGAGTCGTGCCTGCGAGCGCGCACTGTTGGGTGAGGGTGCTGTCAAGGAGTCTTGTCAGTACAACCAACTAGTCAGTGTTATGTATGTTTGAACTCTTACAGATCCTCCATAGTAGACTCCATCTGCACTGAGCTGGGCCCAATGGTATACTTCAGCGGCTCCAAGAATAGGCAGTTCTCCCCGGTGGTCGGCACCGATTTGATGGGGCAGCCCAGAAGATACGTGGTTGCGGCTGCATCCTATTGTCTCTAATTAGATGGTCCGATCGTCAAGAATAGTATCCAACTTACAGAGCCAACGGGATAAACAACGAATTCACCACCGGCGTCCCCAGCGCCAAACAGCTCGACTGTCTCGGCCGAGGCGACGACCGCAGAGGCGGCAGCAAGTAGAAGTACGGAGGCACGCATGATGGTGGTAGTAGTCAGTGGTATTAGACAGAGTAATGAGTGAATGAATAGCAGAGCAATGTTGATACAAGATGAAGAATTCGCAAAGTGTACGGAACGAGTGTGACTTTTTGGGGAAAAAAAGGGAAGAGGCAACAACCCGGGGGGACGGGTCGTATTATACTGGTCAAGGGGAAGAGATAGGCCTGGACCTTACACTAGTTAAGGATAACAAACCTTGCATCTCATCTCTTTTCGTATAAGGCGTGCTTAGTCATGTAACCTTATCAGAAACGACAAATTGGTCGTCGTATTCGACCCTTTTGTGGGTTATTATAATTTCACAGAGGGAGGTTATGTGGTTTTTTAAAGTTGTAACTGCGGTTTCTATAGAATTCATGTTTTACCCTTTTTGTCCATACTTGTCAGGGTGCTGATCCCTCGGTCTTTGACATGGCGGCCAGGCAAGATCAAGTCTAAATTTATGCAACCCCACATGGACCGTGCAGGTTATGTACCCCTTAAACACCCAATTAGCGTAACGCGTCTCAGCGCGACAATTATATTCCGCGTTTCCCTACGTGGACCAAGCCACAGTGGTCGTGGCTACTGCTCAAGGTCGATATTACCTGATATACAAATACAAACGCCAGGCTGGTAACTTACTGGTTCTGACATGTTGGATTAATTACTCGGCTACAATGAGTTCGAATAAGCGCAGTCGCCCATTGGAACAGCAGGTCAACGATTCTTCGCCAATGCCAAGCTCCGGCCGACTATCTGCGAAGAGAAGGAAGGTGGGCGGCAGTGGATCGTCGCCTTCGACGCCAAATGCCGTGGAGGCTGTGAAGAGGACATTGGGGAGAGCTCTCAAATCTGTGCGCCTGAAGGAGAATGAGCCGGTTGACGATGACTCGAACCGGGAACAGTCCCCAACGAAGCAGCTTCTGGAAGATGAAGCTGCCGTCGAATCGATGAGCCCCAAACCTACAAACGAAGCTGCAGCAGAGGATATACCGGTATCCGAGCCAGGAAACCGCTCTGCAGGACGCCAGGCGCGAAAACCGAGGCGCTATTCGACAGAGGTGGCTGAAAGGCCGGTGCTGGAACCGAAGAGCATCTTGACACCCAGCAAGAGAGGACGGGGCAGGCCACGAAAGAGCGTCGCTTTTGAACAGACGACACCAGCGGAGGGCGAGGTGGATCTAGGATTTAAAGATATCCCCATAGACCAGCCGCTTCCAGTGGAGACACCGACACAGCGAAAGAGAAGCACATCTCCGAAAAATAGCGACCCCCAAGAGCAACCCCAAGAGCTCTTACAACCCGAGGAAGCCGACACCGCAGAAGCACCACAAGAAGTTATACCACAAAAACGAGGGAGAGGGAGACCGCGAAAAATCCATGACCCCATAGAGCTCTCCCAGCCCGAAATTGTCGTCACCGCAGACGGAGCAGAAGAAGCTGTACCGCCGAAGAGAGGGAGAGGGAGACCTCGAAAAATCCACGATCCCAACGAGCCCTCACAACGTGAGAAATACACCAAATCGCCCAAAATACCAATTATTGTGGAGCCAGATGACGAGGAGGAGACAGACGAGGAAGTTTGTGCTATATGTGAGAATGGAGACTCTGAAGCCCCGAATGAGATTATGTTCTGCGATAGTTGCGATCTAGCTGTGCACCAAGAATGCTACAACATTATCACGGTTCCTGAAGGCGAATGGTTATGCAGCGACTGCCAACCAGAAGATCCAGAAATAGAGACGGCCGATGTTCACGAAGCGGTTCCAGAAATAGATGCCGAATCTATTTTTGAGATTGGCGGATCAGAGCCACCAGCAATACCAGGGCTGAAAGACCATCTAATGGCTATGCAAAGGCTTTTGTTAGACAAATTAACTGGGCGAAAGAGGCTGAAGCTGCATGATCTCGATGACGAGTTCCAAAAAGTATACCAGGTTGTTGAGCAGACAGTCACGTCAGGAGAGGGGAATTCTATGCTCGTCATAGGGGCGAGAGGTTCTGGAAAGACAACTGTAAGTATCCCTTGTTTGTTGATAGCAACATACTAATGCGCTCTAGCTTGTCGAAACAGTTATATCAGATCTCTCAATTGAGCATCGACAGAACTTCCACGTCGTTAGGCTTAATGGGTTCACGCACACAGATGACAAACTAGCGTTGCGGGACATCTGGAGGCAGCTGGGCCGCGAGATGGAAGTCGAAGAGGACCTAACTGCTAAGACCAACAATTACGCCGATACATTAACTTCGTTGCTAGCTTTATTATCGCATCCCACTGAGCTGTCGGAAGATAGCGCAAACCATATGGCAAAGTCGGTTGTTTTCATCCTGGACGAGTTCGATCTCTTTGCATCGCATCCGCGCCAGACTTTACTCTACAATCTGTTTGACATTGCCCAGGCGAGGAAAGCGCCCATAGCTGTCTTGGGCGTAACAACGAAAATCGACGTCGTGGAGACCCTCGAAAAGAGAGTTAAAAGTCGATTCAGCCACCGATACGTGCATCTGCCACTGCCGCGAAGCCTTGCAGCATTCTGGGAGATATGTAAGGAAGGACTTCAAGTGGATATGGACGAACTCGTTGATGGGGGATTTGATCCCGGATTGCCTGGACAGGAGGAGTTCCTCGAGTACTGGGACTCGATGATTAACGTAGGTTACCTGTCCACTGGTGACTCTGTTTAGGTTCTAACGTCCCTTCTAGTCTCTATATAACGATGATGCACCGTACAAAGCTCATCTACAAAGAATATTCTACCGAAGCAAATCCGTCCCCGCCTTCTTCAGCACCTGCCTCCTCCCCATCGCGAGCCTCACACCTCGCTCTCTCCCACTCACCTCGGCCTCATTCCCCGTCCAATCCACCCTCTCCCCCCCCGACTCGAAGCTCCACATCCTACAAGGGCTTTCCGACCTCGACCTCACGCTCCTCATATGCGCCGCGCGCCTCGACGTCGTCCTCGATACTGACACGTGCAACTTCGCAATGGCTTACGATGAATACACGACTCTGACAACAAGGCAAAGGATCCAGGCGAGCAGCAGTGGCATTGGGGCACTCAGCGCTAGTTATAAAGTGTGGGGCCGCGAGGTGGCTATGGGGAGCTGGGAGACGCTGGTCGACTATGAGCTGCTTGTTCCGGCTAGCATGGGAGCAGGGCCGATGGGTGGCCTTGGGGGAGGGGGTGTTGGGAGGGAAGGCAAGATGTGGAAGGTGGATGTTGGGTTGGAAGAGATCGCTGGCAGTGTGGGCGGGCTTACAAGTGTCATGACGAAGTGGTGTAAGGAGATTTGAGCATGTGCTTTGTCTTGAATGGCTGTACTACCGGCATGATGATATAATGACAAGATATAGACGGTGAAGATAGAGTGCTATACTTCGTACGCATCGGCATGAATGTAATACAAACCTTAATGCCTGGTAATTTGTTTGACACAGTGCCGCCGACGCTAACAGCTGCCAAATATAAATTCTTCAACAGGGTCACTCAGGAACAACAATTGGGAAGTGAGCGGTACTGTAACCGCGCAACACAAACAATAATACAAAAATATCAATAGCCGCCCAACATGTCTCTCATCTGTATCCACAATCCCGTATCTTCACCACCTAAGCGCCCCAAACCGGCGTCAACAAGACACAAAAGCTTCACTCTCGCCTGTAGACAAGTAGCGCGTCAGCGTGACAGGGACCCTGAAACGAAGCTTCTTCGCTTGGCGCCAAACACGCTACCCCGCAGAACGAACCACAGCCGCTCATTTGCTTAGAACAACGGCGTTTTGTTTCAACCGCGGCGTTACCTCGCACCTAAAATACTGAAGGATGAATTCGGACCTCTGCAGATACGAGGTCGCCAGCTGTCATAAAGGCGATGATGGGACGGTAAGTTTCAAGGTAGGTGCCCGCTTTCTTTCGACTTGTGTTGTTTCGTCTGTTTCTCTTATTTCTATTTCATCGTCATCATTGTGTTTTGGATTGCTCGGACGGGTTCCATAGAGACTTTTTTGAAACTTCACGATGAGGGTCAGCTTTCGTGCTTGCGGGCTAGTCCTGCTCACCGTCGCTGCAGATGTTACAAGTGCGATCAAGGTCGATGTCCACGATATTGGTATGTAGCCAGCCGTCCCATCTGCGATCACCCGCTAACTTACGCAACAGCATCCATCAAGGCGGCAGCCAGCAAGGTGGCATACGGCCTGGCGAAGTTCTACACAGGCAACGTCACCAACACCCCCGAGACCATCGGCATTCTAGGGCGTCCGTACTACTGGTGGGAAGGCGGCGCAATGTGGGGAGCCTTCCTCGACTACTACCGCCTGACCGGCGACTCCTCGTACAACGACATCGCCTACCAAGCCCTCGTCAGTCAAGTCGGGCCTAACCATGATTACATGGTGCCCATGTACTACAAAGAGGAAGGCAACGACGACCAAGCCTTCTGGGGCTTCGCCACCATGTCCGCCGCCGAGCAAGACTGGCGTGCCCCTCCCAGCCCCATCCCCAGCTGGCTGCAACTAACCATCAACCTCTGGAACACCCAAGCCGCACGCTGGGACACCCTGCACTGCGGCGGCGGTCTGCGCTGGCAGATCTTCGAGTACAACAACGGATACACCTACAAGAACACCGTTTCCAACGGAGCCTTCTTCCAGCTCTCCGCCCGTCTCGCACGCTACACCGGTAACGCAACCTACGCGGAGTGGGCCGGCAAAGTATGGGACTGGACGCGCGAAAGCGGTCTCATAGATGACCACTTCAACGTCTACGACGGCGCGGGCATCGAATCAAACTGCTACGACATAAACCGCATGCAATTCTCCTACTCCCCCGGCATCTACCTCTACGGCGCCGCCACCATGTACAACGCCACATCCGGGAGCTCGCTCTGGCGCGAACGCACCCAGGGGCTCTTGGTGCGCACAAACGAGTGGTTCTTCACCCCCTTCCCCAACGCTACGGATATCATGTGGGAAGTCCCCTGCGAGGGAATCCAGACATGCAACTATGACATGCTATCCTTCAAAGCCTACCTCTCGCGCTTCATGTGGGCGACCTCCAAAATTGCACCCTTCACCGCCCCCGCCATCGGGCGCGTCCTGCGCGCCTCGGCCGCCGGCGCCGCACTAGCATGCGATGGCTCGGAAACGGGAGAGCTGTGTGGACAGAAGTGGTATACGGGGACGAGTGATGATATCTTCGGACCCGGGCAGCAGATGGCGGCGCTGGAGGTGCTGCAGGGATTGTTGACGCCGTACGCCGAAGCGCCGTTGACGGCGAAAGGGGGGAAGTTGGTAAGCTCCGCGTCGCCGAGTAAGGCGGTTGTAGGCGGGGAGGCGGTGGTGGTGGGGGATGTGCCGCCGGCGGGGGCGGTGGAGGTGCCGGTTGTGAGCGCGACGGGGGGGGTGGAGAGGAGGGGGGTGGGTTGGGGGGTGGTGTGGGTGGGTGTTGGTGCTGGGGTGGTGGCGGCGCTGTGTTTGTAGGGAGTTGTTGGGGGGGGGTTGACGTGAAGTGAAGGAAGACCCATAGGGCATTTGGGCTGGCGTTGACGTGATGGCTGGTATAGCGGCGTTGGTTTGGGATGATTATAGATGGACGTATATAGTAGCATAAATGAATTGTATATACGAGCTCACTTACCTGTAACGGGACTCACCACATAACCCGATTCTTCCATATCGTTTGATCTGCAGTGCCCATCATCCCGATTCTTCCATATCATTGATCTGCTGTTGCCCAGCACCTCGATTCTTCCATATCATTAAAGCAACGTTGCCATCACCCCAGTTGTCAGAACGATCAACGATCAACCACCACAACCGCACTACTCACCATCCCTCAACCATCTATCCTCAACCATCTATCCCCAACCATCACTCCACGACCATCACTCCAGACCATCATCATCAACATCTCCCACCGCCCCAACCGGCCCGCTCACCGCCCAAATACTCACCTCATCCTCCCCCGACCCGCCGATCCAAGCACACCCACCGCCCCGCTAACGCCAAGCTCCTAGCCGCGCCGTCAGTGGTGCGAGGTCTGACGTCGATCCTGACGTCCGTCAACACCGCCAACACTGTCAACACTTCCACACTGTCAACCATACTTCCCCTTCCACAGTTCCCCTTCTTTCAACCATAGTTAATAGATAGTTGCCCTTTTCTTTAACCATAGTTCCCTCTCTTCAACCACAGTTTCCCCTCCTCAACACACCCCCCCTCTCTCACCCCATCCCCCGCGCATCACCCCATCCAGTCCCCTCCCTCACATCACCACGCGTCCCTTCCCTCCTGCGCGCCCTCTCATCCCACGCTTAGCGTGTGGTAACGTAAAAACACCCCCTAGCTTAGGTGCTACGAATGTTTGTCTTAGCACTCTTGGTCACCACACCATACCGCAGTACTCTCGCTCGGTAGTGAATATCCCATCACACACACCGCATACGGTACCCATCTGCGCGCGTGGCCCCGCCCGCGCGCACACAGGGTCTCAGAACCTTATCACCCGCGGCATGCGGCGGCGTCCTGGGGTGCGTGAGGGCGGGAGGGGTGATAAAACCTATTAATGCTGATAGTGCAGTATCGGTGCATGAGTGGACTGGCGGTTTGATAAGTTTATCTGGTTTATCACCGAAGAAAGGGCGGGGAAGAAGAGGAGGAGGAGGTGGTCGAGTTCTTCCGGAGGGGAGGGCTTATCAGTTAGTTGTCTATCCAGATTATGCGGTGGTAGTGGTTGGTATATCTCCTCTCCCGAGCGTGAGACAACGGAGGAGTGAGAATCCTTCACCGTCGGGATGGCTTATCATATGTACCCTCCCCTCCAACTTGTTCGAAGTAAAGTTTCCCTTTCTCCCATATATCCTATCCCATCACACACGCATCCCGCATCCTATTTCATCCTATCTCCCACCCCCCTTCCCCCGCATCCCAAAACCCCCACGCCCCTCCATCCCTCCGCCCCCAACACCCCAGGATTCCCCTCCATCACCAACCATCAGGATCCCAGTAAAGCAGTCCGTCCCAGTAAAGCCGTCTCAACCCGCCCGGTGGACAGGATTTATGCAAATTCCCATCCCCAGCGCATCCCTGGTATACGAGTTTATCTCAACTCCCCTGCACAGCGCTGCCAACCCGTGCAACCAACCCCCCACGTTGAAACCCTACATACCTACCACAGGTCTCAGGTGGAACACACGCACACGCGCGCACGCACGAATAAACATAACTCAGACACGCACAACATAGGGCACGCCATATCCCACCATCCCATCACGCATCAGTAATCACCCCGCATCCCTACCCCTCCCTCCCACCCTATGCCGCCTTCCCGTGCGCGGTGTGCGGTGTGTTTACCAACACCAGGTGCTGGGTGCCGGGGGGAAGGCAGAAGGTGACATCGATCTATATCCTCGCAGCTAGACACGCACGCACGCACTTACAGGTCCCAAGACGTGCACGCAAGGGTGAACAAAGATATTGTACTGTAGATGCACGCACGCGCACGCACGGCTTAAGAGGTGGTATATGTGAGGAGATTCGAATGTGAAAATTAGGTGCGAAGAAGCGAGCGGGCGGGCGCCTCACCTGTGCCGTGCCGTGCGTGAGTGGGCGTGCAACGCTGTGCTGGGCGTGGGCGGGCGTGAGGGGGCGTGCATTTCTCAGCCTGGCGACTATACTGCACAGCACAGCATTGCACTGCACTGTTGGCGCCCCAACGCCCTATCTAATGCACGGTAGCAGTTTTGTTGGCCTAGACAGCGAAATATGACAGATCCAACTAATACTTGGGTCAAATATACCACAAGGCTACCCCATCTATTGGCACCGCGGCGGGAGCGGGCTGTGCGCCTAACCTTCGTACGCACGTATGTATGTACGGGGTATGTACGGGGTAAGAAGATGACATCCCCGCGTTATGAGATGTGATAACATTTGCACACCTGCCGTGCTCCCCCCCCATCCTACAGCCTCACCCACCCACCCATACCACCCAAACGCCATCCGCAACTCCCCGCCGTTCTCCCCGTCTCCCAGTCCAGCCGCTGTTACCCATCCCCCTCTCCTCTCCGCCCAGTTCTCCCATCCGCCCCTTCTCCTCCCTCCCATCCTCCCGGTCCTACCTCCCCGCCGCGCCGCGCTGCCTAGCCTACAACAAGCAAAGAGAGTGTTGGGAGGGGGGTTACCAACGGCACTGGTATAGGAGGGGTCGCGGCACTCACCTCTCCCCCCCTCCCCCCCACACCCCACACTGTAGATCCGACGATCACATCCCCTTACCTAACACTTCTAAGATGGGTGATCGGTGGGCCGGTGTCGGTGGAGATGAGGTCACGCGCCGCGAAAACAAGAAGAAAGATTTTTCTTCAGTGAGGGGGATAGTGAGAAGGAAGAAGAAGTTGGGGGCGGGAGAGGAGGGGAGGGGGGGAACAGAAGAGGGGGGTGAGAGGAAGAGGGGAAGGTGGGAGGTGGGAGGTGAAAAGAAAAAAATTATGGTCACGAAGAGGGGGGAAATGAGGTAGGTGGTGATTAAAGTGTCTATAATTCCGATTCTTGCTCCCAATACTACAGTCTCCCTCCCATCCTCCGTCCCCGCACTCCTCCTCCTCCTTCACCAGATAAAAAACCCAAACAGAAAGTCGTAAAAAAACACAAAGGAGCAGTGGTAACAATTCCCATTCCAAGTCTATAGTTTATCCCCTTCCCTCGCTTCCTTCTCCTGTCTTCCCCATCCCAGAAAATAGAAAAGAAGCAGCAATCATAAGAAAGTATCATGCTTTTTTAAAGGGAATCTCATCATCCAGAAAAGTAGAAAAATGCCCCTCCATCATCGAAGAAAGGCCGTTAAAAGAAAAAGTGGCGTTGTGAATTATTTTTTGTGGTTTGTTGTGTTGTGGTGTGGAGAAGAGTTTGTTTGTTGTGGTTGGTTGGTTGGTTTGCGTGGAGTGAAGAGTTGAGGATGTTTGTTTGTCTGCGTGCGTGTGTGCAATGATTTGATGGGAAGGTTCGTCGAGTAGGATGCGTGCGTGTCATCGTTCGTTGTTTCTTGCCCACTCTTTCAATCGTTGAGAAGACAGCGTTCTCGCCCATCCCATCTCCCCTCCCATCCCCACCATCGCAAACAGGACACAGCAAAAGAAGTATTAAAATCGAATCGTAAAAGTTGTTGTAATAGTAAAGTGTAGAGTTCATCCCAATCCCATAACCCATCCATGCCCCCCATCATCAATAAAACAAGATACCAAAGGTAAAAAACTCCACTTGAGGTAATCGCGCAGAAAAAAGCAAACAAGTCTATAATTGTCCAATCCCAATAGCCCCATCCCATTCCCATCTGATCACATCAATCAATCCAGTCAGTCAATCCCCATCACATCACTAACTCATATCCTCTCCAAATCCCCCGCCACCGACCCAGCCGTCGAGCTCTGCCCACTCGTACTAAACCCGCCCTCCACACTCAGCAGATCCTGCACCGCAACCTTCGGCACCTGCGGCACCGGCAACTTGCGCTGCGCCCCGTCCGCCCTGGACATGATATCGCTGATCGTCATCCCCTGTCTCGGTCCCTGCGGCGCCACGGTGCTCGGATTCCCGTACTGCTGATCCAGCTTCTGCGGCTCCATCGGCGCCAACGCCGGCGCGTGCTGGAGACTCAAGTTCCTGATCCCGGGGAGGTCGTAGCCGCTCCCGTACGGCGCGATGTACGGCCTCAGACGCGGCGAGTGTGCCGGCGTCGCGAGCGGAGTGTGGTCGGGCGTGGGGGAGAGGGAGTCGTGCGAGAATGTTGGGGAGGAGGGTGCGGTGGATTGGGGAGAGTTGGGACGGCTGCGCTTGGCGTGGCGGTGCGCGTAGTGCTCGTCATCGTTCTCGTACGAGTGCGAGCGCGACATGGCGTATGCGGAGAGCGAGGGCAGGTGGTTGCGGCTGCTGTGGCTGCTGTGGCTGTAGTAGGGGTGATGTCTCGAGCTGCTGCCGTGTTGGGGGAGGTGAGTGGCGGGCATGCTCTCACGCTCGACTTGGGTGGCGGCGGTGGCGAGCATGTTGATGTCGAGCGAGTGCTGCTGGCCGTTGTTGGGACTCGAGCCGTTGCTACGACCGTACGGGTTGAGATTCGACGGAGGTGCAGTGGCGTATGTTGCGTACGAGTGAGGTGGTGAGACGTTTGGTGATCCGATGGCCGATGCGGGTGCTGAGCGAGAGAAGCTCTGGCTTGGTGGTGGCATCATGTTGGTCATGTCCTGCTGCTGTCCGTTCTGCATGTTCGGGTTGACGTTCTGCTGTCCCTTGTTGCTTCTCCTCGAGTTGGGGTTGTTGTGGATTCTCGAGTGGCGGGTGAGCTCATCCGATCGGCTGAAGCGCTTGGTGCAGCCCTGGAACTGGCAAGCGTGAGGCTTCTCACCGGTGTGGGTGCGGATGTGTCTGGTCTGGTGCTCGAGGCGGTGGAAAGCCTTATCGCACAGGGGACACTTGTAAGGACGTGGCAGGTCGGCTCTCTCCTCGCCGCCTTGCTGCCCAGATCCCATGTTGGGCATCATACTCACGGCTGCCATTTCTGCCTCTTGCTGTTTCTGCTGCTGCGACAGGAAAGCCAATTTTTGCCTCGCAGCCTCTTGCTGTTCCTCGAGGGTAGATTGCGGGTTCAATAGATTTGAAAAATCTACTGCAGACGAGGCTCGTTGCATGTGATCGCCGCCGCAACGTAGTCGAAAGTCTTGGTTGAGGCGACAATGAGGTAATCTCGAAACAAGTCGAGATGAAGGTGGTGCTAACGAGCTAAAGTGCGAATAAAGGTGTATAAGTCGACTTTTACGCTTCAGATAGAAGCAGTGAGGATGTTAACGAGAGTAAGAATCGACGTTGTTGTCGATAATTGATCGTTGGGTTGAATTGTTGTTGGGTTGTTGTAAAAGGCGGGAAGTGATAAAATTTGGGTGTATGTTGGGTGGTGTTCGGTTGAAGATCGCGGAGAAGGTCGAGTAGTCGTAGTATTGTAGTAGAATAGACGGGGGGGAACGAGAACGTTTGTGGGCGGACGTGGGGATGATATTATAAAAAATGTCCGGGGTGGGGGGGGGAAAGAAGTGAGTGGAGGGGGGGGGTATGGTGGTGAAATAGTGGAGTGGATATCTTGGGGGGTGAGGGTGAGGGTGAGGGGGGGTGTGGTGTTGAAGTGGAGGTGGAGGGGGGGGCGTTCTTGGGGGTGTGGGTTGGTTGTGTGGGTGTGGTTTGTAGTGGTTGTGTAGTGGTGGTGTGTGTGGTTGTATGGTGTGTGATGTTCCTTTGCGCGCCAAGTAGCAATTTTTTGTGAATTGCGAATTGTGAATTGTGGCGTTAATTGGATCGGGATAAGACGTATCTCTCCTACTCCTGGTCCTGCTCCTGCTCACTGCTCCTGTCTCTTTCTTGCCTTGTCTTGTCTCTTCTTTTGCTTGTTCGGCTCCTTTAAATTGTGACGGAATGGTTCAGGGCGGACTCCGTATACTTGTAGATTCCGTTTCGTTGTCAGACACTCTTCCCCGGAAAAAGTGAGTTGGTGGTACGTGGGGTGTTTCTGGTGGTGACAAAATGAGGCTTTCCCTTCTCGGCCTATTTTTCTCTTCTTTCTCTTGGCTTCTCTTTCTGGATTGATTTTCCTTCTTTTTCTCTTGGTAGAGCCACTGACCGGGAGTTGGTTCAGCGATGATGTGGCTATGATGATGTGGTCCGGCGTGCTTTTTAGGCTGGGCGCCGAGGGAAGATTTGTAAGGGAGCAGGAATCGTAATGTGGGGAAAGAATCAACGCCGAGTCGTGCGAGTAGTGAGTGAGTGAGGGAAGAGTAGTGCCGTGATTGCCAGTCCGGAAGAGCTAGAAATCTGGAGTACGGAGTAATGTACCGAGGGCGAAGGGGGGATCGGATGTCTTATACGGTAGTGTAGCGTTGTGTTTTTTATGTCTTTGGTTGTGTTCGGTGTTCCTTTTTGCTTTTAGAGTACTGTACAGTTTATACTACTACTACTATACTAACTATACTAACTATACTATAATGTACTGTACTGTACTATATAACATGCAAGCACGATCCAAAGCACGATATTTCTCCAGAATTACGTAGAGAGGTAGAGAGGTAGAGACGTCGGGACATAGATACGTAAATATACCACGACGTTCCTCCCTTTCACACTACGACTCCACAAGACAAGACAGGAGCCACCTAGGAGCCACCTAGGAGCCACCTAGGGGCCACCTTCTCCGTATAGTAGTGTAGTTATAGTACCAAGAGTACAAAGTACGTACAGCATAGGGCAGCATAGGACGATGGCACCAACGGCGAATTACCAGATTATACTATGTACATTATCTACATACTATACAACTACAAAGTATTTTTCACAAGCCATGCACCAGATCGACGGGCTAGAGCAGTAGTTAGCTCACGGTTAAGTTTGGGGGAAGGGAGATCAAGGAGAATATGGAACATGGGGATATACGGCTATGGCTAAGGGTATGGGATATTCATGGGGGATATTCATATGGGGACAGGGACATGGGCTTGCATAGATAATAGAGTACTTACATATAGTAGTAGTTTAGTTGTTATTAGTACGTACATCATAACACATACGGTAACCTCGTTACGAATGTATGGCCAGATGGCATGGCATTGAGGATAGATAGAAGTGGAGCGGACAAGATCAAACAAGAGCTGGGCAGGGCAGGGCATCATCATAACATGGGGCATGGGGCATGGGGCATGGGGCATGGGGCATGGGGCATGGGGCATGGACATGAACATTGACACCGATTAACTCACTCTCAAACCGGCAAAAATGAGTGAATTGTAGAGGCAGGTAAGTCAAGTAAAAAGTAAGTAAAAAAGTAAGTATCTAAATGCCACTACCTATCGCACTATCCCACTGTAACGGAGATTCCCAGTAGCAGCCAGCAGTGTAGATAGGATAAAAAGGGCAGATGTAGTAAAAAAGAAGAGGGAAGAATCAACAACGAAAGGGTACGTACCCTCTCCTCTCCCTGCCGAATCCGGGGCAAGGCAAAAATCAGAGCAAAAAACCCTCTCTTACTCCAATCCAATTGACCGAACCGGAGCTAAGCAAAAATCCTAAAAATGGGAATTGGGGAAAAGAGAAAAACTATTTTTTTACCCTTTTTTTTTCAATAAATTCAACCGATAAAATCAACCTAGCCCCATCGACACACTAAACCTGATGAGGTTAAAATTCGCCTCCCTTCCTCCCCAGATTGCCGCATCTCCCTTCCCCTCCGATTACCCATTTTTAGCATGGGGGAGGACTCGCTACTGCGTAACCGTAACTGTGCGTAATGGCAACAACAACGATCGATGGCGTGCTTTCCCGCTGCCGCCGTTCCATCCGCGAAAGAAGGGAGATGGACAGTCAGTCAAACCTTGGCCAAACTCTACTACGAAAGGGTTACAATCCAGTAACCATCACACAAAAAACACACACCTAATCTCAATTAATCCCACCTTTGCCAATTCCCACATCCCCCCACACCCCAGCTACGTACTAGAAATCCCCCATCCCCCATTATCCCCATCCCTCCCAGACAAAGACTCGATCCAGGACACGTGCCCGATAAGAGTAGGGATAACAGGGCTATCCGTATCAACCACCCCCCATCCCACCCCCCATCCACCATCCACATCCCCAAATCCACCCCATAACCACCCCAAATCCACCTCCTACTCCAGACCAAAACCCTCCATCTCGGCACAAGTTCAAGCATAAGACTCGGTACCTCCGTCCCAATCCCCAATCCCTCCCTTTCTCCCCACAGAATCCTCATTAAAGCGAGCGAACGAGCCCCCGTTCCTGCATGTCCCCTGCCCAGCTTCCCCAGAGCCGAGGCATCATCTCCCCCATTCGGTATCTGGGTACAGTAAGAACCAGTCACGTCACTACCCACCCAGGCTCGCCACAGTAGTAGCACGCTCAAGTGAAATGCGATGCATTATCGTCCTCGCCGAAACGACCGCGGTCCTCAATCCCCCGAGGTCGCCGAGGAACCTCTCACAAACGCTCATGCCTTCACGGGTTTTGCCACCTCAGTACCATTGACACGCTCCCCGCATGTGAACCCTTAAACGCCACAACGGCATAACCCACCGCGCCGGCCTCATCGCATTAAACAATTACAGACTCCCCCTCCCCTTCCTGTACTTTGCATTACACCGACCGTACCTCGCATTCACACCGGGGGACGGCACAACTACGCCGCGCCCGCCCGCGCACGAAACCACCTTCCTCACAGGGTCCGCATTGTCTTGTGTAACACGGCGCCACGGCCGCGACAGCGCCGGGGCATGGCCGATTGTCCGGTGAAGTCCCGTGACGGCGGGGCCAGTCGACAAGCCCCCTGCGTCTGCCAATGTCTGAGACCTGGCTGAGGGACCACAGGCGGGCGCTGTACCTGGGTGGTTGTTTGGCGGGATCTGATAACTCAGGTTCGTGCATCTCCGGGGAGTTGGGGATGGGGAATGGTGTTGTTTCATGCGCTGTCGGTGCAGTGTTTCGTTGATCCTATGCTATGCGCTGCGTATACTCTACTTACCTTACCTTACACGTCCCTTCCCTTCCCTACGGCCACGGTCCGGCGGCTTTTTGCCAGTTTCCCCGGATGCCACCTTTTTGGCAGTTCAGTCCACCCACACACCCACCTTCCAGAAACCACACACACACGCACACACCACACACCAACTCTCAGCGCTCAATCTGCGAACACGTTACATCGCACCTTTCCCTCCCCCCCCTTTCACCCAGCATGCATACAGTAGTTAGTGGTCGTCAAGCACGAGCCGCAAGGTCGTAGTGCATATTAGCCTTTCGAGATGGCGCCGTTTGGGTAAATTGGCCGGGAATGGGTGGAGAGTAGAGTGGTACTCTAAGTGCGCAACGTTAATTACAAGATAGATTACATGCGTGTAGTAGTGTTTGGTAGTGTTGGTAGTGTTTAGTAGTGTTGTATGGGGGACAGGACGCTACATACAGAGCCGCCGATCTGTGGGCAGGGGGAGGTATATTAAAAACCGGCGCAAGGCCTAAATGATCGTTTGTCTTGTGGTGGTGATGGGAATATACTGCCACTATACAGAACAATTCAGCCGCCCTTTTCACGACCCGGGATAATACCAAGCCAACGAGGCGTAGTTCAATATAGATGAAATCGTGGAGAAAGGTCTAATATCTACTACACACCATCAAATATGCGGGGAAAATACACTATCCACCCATATCATCCTCAATCCACCCGTATATTCAATAGATCTCAGATCCGGGGATATCACCCCATCACCCGACACTCCCCTCTCCACAGCCGAAACGGGCGGGTAGACGCAAAGAGGAAGTCGCCCCCGTTCATCACATCACAGAACCGGCCGCTTGAGAGGAAAGGAAGGCCCATGTGAAAATCCCTCTTTGTCTCCAGTCTCCAGTGGTGTAGCACGAGCAAAGGCAAGAATAGTACGGGGTAGACAAGAAAAAAGCCAACCGACCGAGCGCGAGTGCCGATCATCCCCACGAAACAAAGTAAGGTCCACCCCGTTACAGGCTCAGTTCAGCTTGGTTCATGACAGCATAATTGCCTTTTAAGTGTGCCGAGATATCCCATGTCTCACCACGGGGTCATCGAAAAAACGATAACTGTGCGTCTTTTTTTTTTGGTATCGGAATGGAAAGAGGTCGACACTCCCCCTTTCTCTCATCCACTTGCCCCATCCATCCATCCATCGTCAATAAAATGGTAAATGCGGGGTACGCTACACTACTACAACGCACAAACCACCCCCCAGATCCAATCCCCACACAACAACGGGCGCCGATCTTTAGGTTCGGACGTCGAGTCGCATTACCGCGACTCCCCGTCTTCAATCATACCTTCCCTTCCCTTCCCTTCCCTTCTCGCCACAAAAAGGCCCGATGCAATTCACCGCACGGTTGATGGAAGAAGTAGGTACGAAAGGTGAATAAAACAGTGACGCCGAGATGACAGCACGCGACTGGGAAAATCCGCCGACTTCCTTCCCGTGCAGTAACCCCATGGAACAGCAGGATCACGGCCTCTCTCCCGGACCCCCTCCGGTGTCTCACACCCCCCCGGACCCCCTTCACGGCCCCGGTCGATCACGGGATCCTGTTTATAGAGATTCGCCGGGTGGCGTGCAAGTATCTACTGTACTTACTGTATGTATGAGGAGATTAGAGTAGAGTAGGACCGGGTTGGAGGCTTTACGTTTTGTGGGGTATGCGTATATTGGATTGATAGATTGATTGAGGGAGGAGACGCCATAACAGGCTACATGCCCTAAGTGGAGGAGATAGACGGAGAGATAGATGGAGAGATAGATGGAGAGAGAGATAGGAAAGGGTCCGAATACGGACTAATCTCGCACTTATTAGATCAATACTGTGAAGTATATTGCCCAAAATACCCCGCGCTGATCAAACGGCTCCCTACCTAGCAGGCTGGTTAGGGAATCTGTATCCGCATCCTTATCCAGATGAACGACAGCGCTGGGATGGGAAGGGATGGATATGGCGCAATCACGATACTTCGTACGTACGTATTTGCTTATCCCTTCATCACGAGTCTTCTAGACCTTCCTCTCCAAGGAGGTCTGTAAGGTGCACAGAGTAAATTCTTGTATACCTTGGCACAGAGATGACACATATTACATCACCCTCCCGTGAGATCTGCCTCCCATGTCAAGCGTTCGTCCTGCCTAAATAGGTAAATTAGGAAAGTAGGTAAAATCTTAAACTAAGGAGACACACAATATCTTTCCTTTCTTTTTTTCCCTGTAACATTTTCTTTGTTCCCCCAGAAAAAAACCAAGGAAAAGAAACTAGACTTATCATAAAAGTAAAATTAAAAACCCCGCGAGGCGGACCACTCCCCGCATCTCAAATCACCACACCCACACAACCCCCGCACACAAAACTTGCCTTTTTAGACAAATGCAGTTCCTGTGCGACAAATAACCCCGGAAACAACCCCCGCATTTCCCCAGCCAGCCAACAAGCCCTAAATTTGCAAAAATTTCGTTTGTTTTGTCTCTATCCTATCTGGCTCTCTGTCTCGCCTCGCTTTCCTCCCCCTGACATGCGTAGGCGATCAATCACCACCGCCCTCGGGGACCCCATCCCGAGCTCCGAGGGCGTGCACAGTCTGAGCCAGGCGTGGGGGTTTGTTTCTCCCCTACCCATTCGTGGGGAAATATCCTCCCCACGGGCCGCCATAGCCAGCAATTAGCCTCCTCTCTCCTCCCCCCAAAAAAAATTCCCATTTTTCCCATTTTCCCATTTCTCATCACAACCAAACATCTTTCCACCTGTGGGATGAATTGGCCAGCAAAGGGGGGAGGGGGGTAAAAACACGAGAGAGAGGGGATATAAATAACCCCCCCAAACAAGCGGGGCTCGTGCGCGTCCTGCGCTTTACCAGTGGTGACAAGAAAGACAAGGCTCAGCGCCTCCAACAAACGAGCGAACTAACTTCTCACTGCACCACGCCGCCGCCGCTGTACGTAAGGGGGAGGGGACGGCTATGCACCCGCAACCCTGGGGATCTGGGTGGTGGTACAGAAGGGTGGGTAGGGTAGCAGTTAATCCGCGGAGCGATCGCGCCGAGTTTAACCGTGGCGGAAGGGAGATGGATGAGAGACATCAATGTAACGAGGTACTGGATCTGGGGAGGGAGTTTCAGGCGGCCTGCAGCTGGTTTTGGGGTTGTACTGCGTTTGGGGGGTGTCTTAGATGGATGGATGGGGGGAGGTGATGTGATGTGCTGTCACTCACTCATATTCACTAAGATTCACGAATCTGAGACTTGGGGGATGCCTGTTGGTGGTGGTGAGTTGTGTGCTGTGTGGTGCTGTGTGGTGTGCCACGTAAATGAGGCGTTGTCCATCCAGGTCGTTGCGTGCGTGGGGGGAGTGGTGGTGATTGCAACCCCCGGGTTCCCAGGCGTTCTCCGCCAGCGAGTGAGAACAGTAAGACAGTGACAGGCAGGCAGGCAAGGCTCTCCGCGCCGCCATCCATCCTCGTCGTCGTTACTGTTTCGTGCACTGCTGCAGAAGCAACTTGGCGGTGCCAGTAACCCACCCACACATCGCCATTATCCCCCCATCTTGCGCGAGGCAAACGCCATCCGCGACAATTTCAGCCAGCCAGCTCCGTCCGCATTAGGCTAAACCGGCGTATGCTGTGCGACCGGCGGCCGCCGGCGTCGGGTCGGTGCGATTGGCGGGTTCTGGGGAAGGAGATGATGCGAGACATGGTGTGGGATGGGTACTTGCAGTAGACTGTGGATTTTTTTTGGTTATGTACGCTGGGTGTTTTTTGATCGATTGGGAACGAGTACGCCAGGGAGGGATGTAGCTATCCGCGAACCTCGCTCGCTCGCGAACGAGCGAGCAATAATGTTCGATAACGCAAACAGTACCTGATTTCCCCGCAGCTTTCCCCGCACGGATGCCAGTATCCGGGTATCTCTTCCGTTCACCCAGCCCGCGGAGCGTCGTACGCACCGCCTCAGCGAGCAGGAGGGGAGGAGCAAGAGGAGCAAACGCACGGCTGATCCGAGCACACACAACACAGCCAGAATCAAATCTCATATCTCCCCCTCATCTCGGATCTCCTCCGGTCCTCCTTCCTTTCTCTGCCAAGCCCCAACCAGCACTCTATTGACGCCACCAACGACTGATAAGCGCGGGTTGGAAGGTACAGGGTGTGTGGAGGCCGGCTTGGCGGTGGCGCGGCGGCTGATAGGGGTGTGCGTCCCCGCAAAATTGGCGGCGCTGACGGTGCAGCGGGGGCCTTATCTAATGCAGTGGGAGAGCGCCCGGAGATGCAGCGAGCGTAGGGCAACACTGGGATGATTGGGGTGATGGGGTACATAGGGGCCTTGGCTTGTTGAGGCGCGTGTCTCGCCGGTTGGCGGTGCGAGGTTGCAGCACTGTCACCTTGGTGGTGTTGGGAATCCCCTCCCTACCTTTCCCCCACGATCTGCCCAGCCAGCTGTGCCCCCACGGTCTACTGGAACCACTGGTGTGATGGGGATGCGACGCGCTGTGATGTGCTGAGACACCGCGGACAAGCGGGCCAGAGATCTCACTCTAGAGATTGCGGGGGGGGACAAATCTCCGAGAGAATCCGATCAGATACCTCGTAGCACACCAAGTCAGCGCTCCCTCGATCCGTCTATCCCCGAGCGCTGAGCACGGCACAGAGGGAGCGCTGGGCACGATGTTCGGTGGAGCGCAGCGACTGGATCGGCCGGAGCCAGTAACCCTCATTTTGACCATTTTTGTGGGCTTTTCCTTCGCGGATGGGGGAGGCCAAGTGGGCGCCGGATGGTGATTAATCCGAGTGATTCCTTTCCCTCGATTTACCCAAAGCGGCACGATCGATAAATTGCTTTTGCCCTTGCCTAGCTTCTGTACTTTCAGCACCAAAAAACACTTCCCCACACTTATCTCTCCTTCCCAATGCATAAAATCTGAGAAGGATGCGGCTGCGTTTTTTTGCATAACAGCTTAGTAAGCTAAAACACGTGTTCCCACATATTTCTGATGTGGCTTTTTTGTGCATTGAGAGAGGGAGTCCCTTTTTTCGCCACCAACCCACCGTGCACGCAAAATATCCAGTCGGCCCGCAACGCCGGCCATACCACGGACTCTCTCAGGTCTGACCTCAGCAATTGAAGATTTTCATGATACCCTCTTATCTGTCCCTCCACGCCGCTTCTCCGCCCATCGTAAGCCCGCCCCGTCTCTCCCTTTGCCTAAACTCACACGGGGGGTCGCGATCCGAAGTTCTCCGGCGGGGGCAGCCTCTGCCGTGAACGAAGAGCACCTACGTATCGCAGGTCGCTATCGTAGCCCCCCTTCTTCCCTTCTCCGCCCTCAGCTGCATACTTGCACGGTGGCACTGCGGAAACCGTTGGGGAGGGTGGAGATGGTAATCTCGAACGGCTCTTTCCATTGCGGCGTCGCCGCCGTGCAACGTCCCACTGCGCGCAGCCGTGCCGATGACGAGTTTACAAGTAGCAACCCCGTGCTTGTGCCCTTATCTCCCCAGGTTGTACCACCCCTCACCCCTTTTTTCCCTCAGCTTTCTAGCATGTGAAAGTGTAACCCTCCTTTTCTCTCTTCCTGCTATTTAAGGCAATCGCGAAGAATTTGGAGATTTCTCCAAATAAAAATGGGTTACCCCCTTACTATTTCCCCATTTTCGCATGTGACAAATCGTCATCTGTAAAAAATAGTCAACTTCTCCACATATCGTAGGTACGAAGAGAAAAAAAGCTATGGCCGCTCCACAAATCCAACTAAATTTTTTGGAGAAATACTCCAACAAAACCCGGCTCCACCGGAAACTTGGCAGGGTGGTGGGTGTGGTGCCCGCTCGGCATTCAAAGCCGGGGCTTGTTCGATTTCTGATTTTTGCTCCTTCCTTCGCCACGTTCTGGAAGCCCTGGCTCCGGATGAGAAGCCGAGGCGTACCTGCAGTTGGTGCCAGATTGGGGTGATGGCAGGGTATGGCGTCGAGATGGTCGATTGAGCTTTTGACACGGGGTTGAGCATCAGGTCTGTCACATGCGAATTGGGATACACGTGTAAGTGAGAGAAAGATGATGTCGCTGTATACTACACGTATTCATACCGTGTCTCCGATGCATAGAGACGTCCGATGTAATAGGGGCGTCCGATGCATGAGGATGTCGGTATTCCTCAAGGTTTGCTGTTCCATCTCCCCCTGTCCAGCGTACCACCCGGGGTTCTCCTCTTCATCCATCTTCGCCTACATGGCATCTTCCGTCCCTATTCCTCTATTTCCTGCGGTATCTATTCTCCGTTCCAGAGAGCGTTGTAGCGGCCCTTTCGTGCCGTTTCAACTCGTATTCCTGGGGCTCTTCGGATCCTGCCCAGATTCGTCCTATATTATATCGATACCGCATACCTGTTCGTACACGTCGCTGTCGCTATCGCTGCAGGAATGCTGGTGACCGTTGTGTGGTGCATGAGGCGCATTACTGTGTTGGGCGGTGGCTGCATTTCTGTACCGGGTTCTTGAGTGCATCGGGGGTCCTTGCGATGCCAGATCTTGCATGAAGGTGTCTAGGCAGGTAGGTCTAGATCTCGTTGTCTATCTCGTCTGTTTCATATTACTCTATTCTGCTTTACCTTCCTTTAGTTGACCTTGCTCCGGCGGGGTTATGCATATATCTCATCGTTGTTCACATGTTGCGGGGTTGGTTCATGCGGTTCTTCAATATACATACTCTATACTCTGGTTGTCGGGGTCGGCGGCGTTGATTTCTACGCCATGTTATGCGCAATATATTGCTGTCGTTCATGTCCCTTATATTGGGTTCTATATGTGTTCTATGTGTTCTATATGTGGTATGCATATATCTCCTCATTCACATGTTCGGGATTGACTTCTACGGGCCGTTGATATACTCTAGTCCTCGGGGTGGCCAATGTCGGTCTCTACATATTATGCGCAATATATTGATGTCGTTCATGTCTCCTGCCTTAGGTTCCACAGCATTATCCTCAATCTATCTAGTTATTCGAGCCTCAACGGTGTAATCCTACAAAACTTCTCGCTCGGTCCTGCCACGGCCCTGCCCCGGCCCCGCTCCAGTGCTCTCCTGTGAGCTCATTGCCAGGATATCTGCCATGTTTACTTCGGTAAAACATGTCTCTGAGGCGGCCCGATGTGAGGGTCTCGATCGGTTATCGATGACAGGTATCAGATTGAGCTTTCAGTCTCAAAGTCTCTGACTCTGCATATTATCATGCCGAGAAGTACCAGTACGAGAGGTTCGAGGTCGTGTCAGTGAATGCGTCACAAGAAACTTAACCGATTGATAGAAGCACGAAGACGAAAGCGTCACGGCAACAGCCATAAGATGCATCTAGATTACACGTAGTTGAACAATATCTTGCACAACTGAGGGAATTATCGTGATGTTATGAGGCTGACTCGGCTTCAGCGACTCGTCAAACGCTCGATCGCCGCAGGGGATATGTTCTGGCCCAGCCAGAATAAATCAACTTCTCGAATAGCAGTAGACTATACAACGCCAATATCGCTTTTAGTTGCCATTATCGTAGGTTTTAGAGCCTGAAATTTGTCTTATGGTAGATAGAGCTGCTTAGTAGGCTGCTTCGTGGTATATTGATATCACGTGACATCCTCTAACAATACTCGAGTATACTCGTATACCGTATTTGTACCCCTCACAATCCAATAACACCCCGCCAGCTCATTGTTCCTAAACACGGCCACGACGCGTTCAAAGATGTAAATAAGGTTGCAGACGTGGTTTCGCATGGCGCTGCAGAGTTACGTTGTATCAGGTTGGACAAAAACTTAGATTTCTGAATTTTCTGTAACTCAGCTCTCCTCAGCCCTTCTCAGCCTATCGATGCTATGTTTGGGATTCGGCTTGTAACCGCCCGGGATCAGAGCTGAATATAGTTTATGGGCTGTAAGCGCTCGACTGGTCAGGGCTGAGTACCGCCTGGCAACCACCAGGAATCAGGCTGGCCTATCATCTTCCGATGCTGCCAATTCTTCCACGCATCATCCTCTAGAACGGTACACCATCGACGTGCTAGACACAGTCAGGAACGGTCAGGGTCGCCCAGGGACGGCCAGGAACCACCAGATGCTGTTTTTATCCAGGCGTTAGAGACATTTAGAGACAACTCTAATCTCACGAGAGGCTGGTATGGGCGAATGAGAGTCGCCATGATTTCAATAAGCCTCCCGATTCCAAATGCTGGATCAGGAGGGTGTGATGATTCTCATTCGCCGCTCATTCCCTACTTTCTTTAAACTCTAGGCATGTCCCATCGTGCGCTTTTCCCTTATCACATATTACTGCCTACCGTGCTTCATTTTCTTCGTGCTCAGTAAGAGGGGCTTCTGTGAAGCATTTGCAATGCGCTGCGCGCAATCATGAGTCTGTTGAGCAGATACCTAGACGATGCGTATAATGCCTGGATGGGCTCGGTGATGGGCTGCTGCAGTGCACGGCCGAGGGATCCAGACCGAACTTCGATCCGAGGTAATGAAGCTTCACACATATCCGTCGGCATCTTCAAGATCTCAGACCACTGACGGTTACACAGGTTTCGAGAGCCACAACCCCCGCACCATCTATCACCACCAACCTCAACTCATCCCCGGGCCCTCCGTGCCTCTCCCCGAGAGCCGTCCGCATACCCGCTCCTCATCTCAAGAATGGATAACCCGCACCCGGAGCTTTGCCTCTCGCGCCTCCAGCAGGGGCAGCTACTCCCTCAAGCGCAAGCTGAACATGTACAACGGCAGCACCACCAGCACAAAGCGTCCCTACATCAGCGCGCCCTCCGACTTCCGCCACGTCCAGCCCTCGCCCTCACCCCCACCACACCTACCCCGCCGCAGCTTCCGCCCGCTAGAACTGAGCATCTACCTCCCCACAAACCAGCTCTCCCCCATTCTCCCACACTTCGATGACGACGCCGCTACCCCACCCCGGCAAACGCACACCCGCAGCGTCTCGGCTCTGTCGAACTTCTCTATCCCCCGCAAGGCAGTCCCGTCATACTACCAGCGCCCCTCCTACGACGCCGAGTACTCAAGCGCTGACACAACTCCCGAGTCAGTCGCGGGGTCATTCACGCACCCACTCCGCCCACGCCCCAGTCTCCCAGGAAGCCTGAGCACGCAACAGCTCCTCGCAGCTCTCGACGACGAGCCGCTCAACTACCCACCCCCCGCACGCCTGCGCTCAAACACCGCAACCACCCTCCCCATCCTCAGCGAGCAAGTCGAGCGCGTGAAATCCGTTCTTCTTGAGCGCGAAGCCCTCGACAAGCGCATACGCGATGTAGACGGCCTGATCGAAGAGCGCAGAAGCATGTCTCTCAAAAGCCGGCCAGCAAGCATCTACACCTCTTCTGAAGGTTCGTCCCCCCGAATCTCCACCATCCCGCACCAAACTAACAACGTTCCAGAACCAATGCCCCACCTCACATCTTCGGAAATCGAGCGTCTCCGCCCTCGCACCACCACCCCCCTCCACTCCCCCTCCTCAACAACATCCTACACCTCTATCCCCCCTCCCCCCCTCCCACTCCTCCTCCCGCGCCCACCTCTCAGAAAGAAAAAATCCTTCTCCCGCGTCTCAACCTGGCTCTCCGGCGGACACAGCCGCCACCTCTCTCTCGATAGCGTGACGAACGCGCCCGTCCCCGTGACAGCACGTGATGGCTTCTACCAGTGCGTTGATGCGAGGCTGGGTCGGGGGAGTTTGAGTAGTATCGGGTCTGCGTCCGGGGAGGATCTGACGGGGCCGACGAGCTGGACGAGTGTGTCGGAGGTGGGGACGTTGGTTAAGGGGGTGGAGGGGGAGGCGGAACGGTTGGGGTTGAGGGCTTCGAGGGTGGGGGTTGCTTTTTGATTTGATACCCGGGGGTTGTAATGGTAATGGTAGATTTTGACGGGAGGGGGTTGGTTTTTGGCGCGCTGGACGATGTCGATACCCCTTGAAGTGAGTTAAAATGGGAGGATTTGTGTATAGCTGCGATGGCTTCGCAGGTTTGGTTGGACCGGCTGTGGCCCGGGTTTGGATACCATATATTATTATAATAATACTCCGTCTGTACAACACAAAGGATGTTTTTTCTTACTTCTATATATCCTTCCATTTCTGGTTCCATCCCGCCTTTGACCTTGAGAAGTACAGCCCTGAGAAACTTCATTTTCTCGATACTACCGGGGCTCTTATTGTCTTCCTCTTTTGAGAATTTCTTCCTCCGTCTGTGGGCGATCCTTCTCCACTATCTATAAACTCCTCAGCGTCGAACTTCTTTGATGCTGCCCATTTATAGCTGGAACTAGAGCTAGAACTAGCTATCCGACCTGCATGCTAGAGTCTGCTGTATCTGAGAGCAGCCGGGCTTTAAGCCGTGATGCAAAGATATGGCTAGAGCACAGGGGTTCGCACGTAACACAAGTTATCACAGTGAAGATTTGCCGGTGGCCAGATATCGTGCTTACAGCCTCTTCTTTGCCGTCGTCAAACTTCTGTCACCGTCGAACCTCTATCACCACCGAACCTCTATCGCCACCGAACCTCTGTCATCACCGTAGCCTCTCACCACGATAAACATTTCTCACCGCCGCCTGTGCCCCGTTCTTGGTTGTGATATGTCTTCGCCGTCGTGTCTACAATCGACTGTGGCAATAATTGTGTAGAAACATTTGACGGCTTAGCCATAATTACTCCTCATCATCGCTAACTTCGTCGTCTTCATTTCCCCTACTGGTCTCTGCAGTTTGGTAACAGTCGAGGATCGTCCCTAATCTCTCGCCCTCTTCCAAAGGTCACCAAACCGCTCTACGTGAACGTTGAACTCACCCCCGACGTTAAACTCACCCCAACGTTTCCGCCTCGTCTTGGAAGGGTTTATTAATTCAGCGTTGAAATTTAAATTATTAAGAATCGATTCAGGTGACAAAATATATTGGTTCTGCTGTTAGTTGGCTGCCGAACGTGGTTGCGTTAAGGAAAGGAATGTGGAAAGTGCCTCGATGGGAACCAGTGTTCGTTTATATTCCTAATTACGTACAGACAAGACCCAG
The DNA here is from genome assembly GCF_001662655.1 of Pseudogymnoascus verrucosus. Lineage (NCBI taxonomy): Eukaryota > Fungi > Ascomycota > Leotiomycetes > Thelebolales > Thelebolaceae > Pseudogymnoascus > Pseudogymnoascus verrucosus. The sequence continues at coordinate 177,714 of NW_017263685.1, forward strand.
ATAGTTCAGGACTCTTCCTCTCTGAACCCCTTGCATCCCCTACCTACTGCCCTATAATTAAGGAGACAGTGGCAGGCCAACCCGTTCACCCATTGCCTCCTCGCCACGCGCATCCCCATCCTCCCCCCCACCCCGAGGTGTCTCCCCTCCACTTCCTTCTCCTTCCCCCTCCCACCCTTCTTCCTCCTCCGTCTCCGTCTCCTCCTCCGGAACAACAAGCACATCCTCACTCCCCTGGGTCTGCGGTCCCAACAACGGCATCCCAACTTCATCTCCCTCATCCCATCCATAATCATCATCTCCCAGCCGCACTCCCCCTTCCAGAATCTCTTCTGCTTTGCGTTTTCGGCCGCTTACGAGCTCCCGGTCGCCCTCCATGATTGGCGCGTCTTCAATGCCATTCTACACTCCGTCAGCACCAGGCCACCACCAAAGTAAATAGAAGAAAAGAGGAAAGAGTGGAGGGAAATGAAAGAAAAATAATCACATACCGCCGTAACAACAAACCCCCCAACCCTCCCCTCAACCCCCCTCCCCCCTCTCCTAACAACCCTCACAAACCTCCCCCCTCCCTCCCTCCAAAGCACCACCCGTCCCCCCACACCCCCCTCCCAAGCCGCCCCCCCAATCGCCGGTACCAACGCCGCCGGTCCATGTGGTTGCAGCTGCGTAACCGTCTGTGAGAGGACCAGCAGGGCGATATGTGAGGTTGCTGCGAGGCGGCGGAGGGCATTGATTAGGGGGGTTATAGGGTTAGATGTGGATGTGGAGGGGGTGTGTTGACGGATGGGGGGTGGGGGGAGAAGGGAGGAGGGGGAGGAGAGGATTAGCAGGCTTGTGCGTGGGGGGAGAGGGTGGGCGAGGAGAGCGAGGAGGTGCGGGAGGGTGGGGGGGGTGAAGGTTGTTAAGTTTTTGAGGAGGGTGGAGGCGGTGGGGGGTGGGGAGGGTGATGGGTGGGGTGGTTGTGATGGTGGTTGTGATGCTGCTTCAGAAGTTGTAGTGGCGAAGGAAGCGGCGAGGACAGCTTCAAGCCGTGGACCCGGAAGGGGATGGCCCGCATCTGCGGATGTTAGCTTAATATCAAAAAGGGAATGTAGATGGAGAAGAGCGTTGCTGAGAGTAGTAAGCCGCCCGCCCCAGCTTAACAGGCTACAACCAAGAACCGCCAAGCTCATTCTCGGTCTCCAAGCACAAAAAGAACCAACTCACCAACCCACACAACCCCCTCCCCCCTCCTCAACGCCGCAACAGCAAATTGCAATCTACCCCCAAAAACCATCAGCATTTCATCCTCAACTCCCTTTCCTCCCTTCCCCAAGAAGAAGACCACGGAAAGAAACCCACTCACCCAAACCCCCTCTTCCCCACCCCCGGCGCCCCAAAAACCTCCATCACCTCCCCCCTCCTAACCCCCAACAGCGCATCCAACCCTTCCACCCCCATCTTCACATCCTCCTCCGCTCTCTGCGCCGCGAGTGCTTGGGCTGCCGTTTGCGTTGGGAGGCGGTCTGGGTTCTTTGTCAGCACTTGTCCAATCCTGCAGCGGGGGGGAGACAGTGGGGAGGTGCGGAAAGGGGGGGGGAATGGGAAGGTGGGACAAACGCGTGCTTGGTGGTGGGGGTGAGGGGTTAGGCGCCGTGGCGGCGGCGGAGGCAGATGCCATGTGGCGGCGGGGCGCACGTGTTGTGGAGAGTTGTGGCGAGTTGTTGTTTGGGATGGGTGATTGGGGAGGTTTTGCGGGGAGTTGTGGTTCTTGGGTTTAGAGTTGATGTTTGGGGGTGGTGGGGATAGATGGGGTGGATGGGTATTGTGGATGATGGGGTTATAAGTTTTGGGGATCGGGACGCGTCTTGGGGTTTGGGGAAAATTATTATGATATTGGGGTATTGGGGAAAATCAACATCTTCACGCAACCACGGGAACTTTTCCCTTCATTTATTTGATCAGAATGCACTTTATAAAAACGATATAACGGAACCAGTATTTTAATTATGCACAATTTTTGGATTTTAGTCTAATCATTTCGAGGGACATAAACAATCATCTCTATCTATAAACCCCCACCAACCAAAGCCAGAAGAGCCACCGAGGCCCCCCAAAAACAAAAACCACACAAACCAAGCAAGCAACAATGCTAATCTACAGGACGACACACATTAACAAAAAATATGCCCTCCCAAGTCTCTTTATCCCCTCCCAATCTTTTGCCCAAAGTTCTTTGTTTTTTTGTGGTATACACGAGAAGGAGAGTCTAAATGAAGTCTAAGTTGGAGAGGTTGCCGTATATGGGCATAGAGCCCCGTCCGTTCGCCATCGATCCCATCTCCTCGCTAGCAGGCTGCTGCTGCTGCTGTTGCTGCTGTTGTTGCTGTTGCTGCTGCTGTTGCTGCTGCTGCATGGAGCTGCCATTACCCTGACCCGGGTATTCATAGTGCTGTCCGTAAGGAGGACCGCCGTGACCGTACTGGTGACCATTCTGGCCGCTTGGGGGTCCCTGGTGGCTGTACTGCTGCTGGCCGTTGTGGCCGTTGGAGATACCGCCGTGGTGACCGTTGGGGATAGGGTAGGCGGCGAGCTGCGGGTTCATGGACGCCATTGTGCTAGGGATCTCGCCCATGGTGCTGGGGATCTCGCCGTTGTAGTTCTGTTCGAAGCTAGTGCGACCGGAGCCGCTGCGCGAAGGACCGGCCATGGTGCGCCTGTCGCGCCCGTCATTGCTGCCGATTCTCTTGATGCTGCTGGCCCGGGAGAGGTGACCCTGAGACAGCTGGTCGTCTTGGGGGGTTGCCTGGCCATCGGGCATGCGTCCATCCGCCATGAGGTTGTATGGGTGGAGACCAGGGTCCGTGGGGACGCCGTTCAACACGTTCATGTTTCTCATCATATCTCCTTCAGTCGCGGCTGGGAGGGTATTTTTGTGGGCGGGCTGGTTCTTCTTCAAATGAGACTGCGCGTGGGACAAATGGCTGGCCCCGGTGGGGTTTCCACGGCGGATCGAGCATTTTTGGAAGTGGCGCTTGAGGATATCGGACCTGGAAAACGTATCGCGGCAAAGAACGCACATATATGGGCGGTCGCCGGTGTCTAATGGTGGAGTTAGCATCAATCAATCACACGTAAAACATTTTGTTTTGAAAACTTACGTCTGAGAAGATGGCGCTTTAGATGTTTCGCGTGCAGGTATGTCTTCACACAATGAGGGCAAGGGAACTTTCCATCGGCATCCTTGGCCGGGATTTGGGCATTCTTGCTCGCGCCTGGGCCGGTGGCAGTGACAGTAGGGCGTCCGGGAGCACTGGGAAGGATGCCTCTGCGACCTTGCGATCCAACAACGTGTGTGGGGACCTCTTCATGCGGAGGGCCCTGTTGCCCGTAGGGAGATCCCATACCCCCTTGCATCTGCTGATGCATCGGGTGCTGAGCGTGCAATGGTGTAGATGGGTTCATAGGACGCAATGGCACCAGACGGTTATGAGTTGGTCCCGGCGCAGGCGCAATTGCTTGCGGGTGCGGATGAGACATCGACATGGAGCCCTGGGGCATCATGCCCGAGGAATTGCTGCTGTATGGCTGAATGGGCTGCTGGTACGATGAGTTCGGCTGGAGGTGGTACTGGCGAGGAGCGGGCTGGCTGCTCATCTGCTGGAATCCCCCATTGCCCGTCGATCCAGGTGTGTTGGGCTGGGTCGAGGTCGGAGTGTGTGGCGCGCTCAGCGGCTGCCCATACATGGAGTGCATGGACAACGCGGCATGCTGAGCCTGCAACGGCGGCAGCGTCTGAGGTGGCAACGACGCGTTTTGTTGAAGCTGCTGGGGGGCTATCGAAGGCAGCGACGAGTATATCGAGGATGAGGTGGTCGGGAGGTTGCTGCTCGAAGACTTGTTGTTGTTGTTGTTGCTGCTACTATTGGCATATTGATCCATGATCGTCGATTGTTCGATGTACGTGAAGAGAAGTCCTTGGGACGTGTCTTTCAGTCGTAGAATAAAAGAGAGGTCTACTAATTGTTTGACCCCGCCTTGTGTTCGCGCCTGGGCTTGGAGCGATGTAAAAGATCAGAAAGTACTTGGCCCAACCGTCATGCTATTTCGCGTTTTCTCTGCGTTGAAGATTTTCCGAGGATTTTCTCCGGGAAGGCCGTTGTAGCACAAAGAGATTGTGCTGTGTGTGAGGCGATAACGGCGAAAACAACGTGTTTATGCGATAAACGCACGTCTAGAAAGGTAAAAGGTGGATCGAAAATGAGCGACAGCGAAGAACCACAGGGCGTCTATTAGGATCGGATTGAGGCTCAAAACGTGCACTGGAGCACTTTCAAGTTCTTTTTCGCGATTGTGTTGATGGATAGAGTTAAAGAGTGGAGACTCAAGGGGAGAAATGGGGATTGGGGGGGGCGCGTTGGGTTGTCAAGAGATTCAAAGAGGGCCCGGGTCACGACTATTAAGTTTTAGGAGAAAAAAAAGTATTGGGGGCGTTTCTTTTGGAGGGTAGGGAACGAGGGCGAAGGCGGATAGAATTCAATCTAAGAGAACTAGAGAGAACTAAGAGGACTAAGAAGACTGGGAGGACTAAATTGAACACATTCGCCCCCAGATGACAACGATTGGCGGCAGGCAAGACCAAGAAGAGAAAAAAAAATCTAACAGAGCAACGACGATGGGCCTATGGGAAGGGGGATAGGGAGTTTACTCGAGTAGCCAAGAGGCAAAATTGGGCAAGAAAGGGCAGATAAAGTACCAATTTTCCAATATTATGTTATTTAGGGGCATAGGTTCAGGGCAAAAGGGCAAGTAAGATACAAATACATACAGTACGAGAGTATCAGCACTTCCCTATTTCATATTTCTATTTCCTGTTTCCTACCTCTTCTCTACCTCTCTCACAGGCAGGACATATGCTGTATACCCTCCAAACTTTGAAGATATTGGTTCGCCAGGTAGCCCCTAAGTCATGCTACTTTCAACCACGCCGCAGGAAGCAGCAAGCAGTTGCATTTGCCAGTGCTTTTTGTAAGTACCGCGCCCGAAGAGCGGCGAATTTCCGAAGTTAGATGACGAATATCCCAGTCCGCATCCCCTAGTCTTCCTAGTGTCTCTCTTAGTCTCCGACAAGCCCTGGTCTGTAGACGAGATCGTTGGGAACTATTGCACTATTATTGCAACGCCGAGGGACTCTGGCCCTTCAGGGCTTAAACTACACGAGAAGAGAGGTATAATAAGCGGTAAATCGTGTAAATCGTGCGTGCGTTCGCGGCCGAAGAGGGAGTATTTACTCGAGCTCGAGTCCAGAGAGAGTCCAGAGCAGAGCACACACACGGAGTACGCCGTATATCAAAGCAACCTGATACGAGCTTACAGTACTGTATGATGCGATGCGTCGTTATGAGCGTACGAGTCTACCAGTCTACGGCCTATATTCGGGTGGCAGTGGCGATACAGCGAATGCACCGAGAACCATCAACATTCCCATTGTTCCCCCTATCCAATTTCCCCTTTCCGTGTCTGAGTGTCTAAGAACGCCCACACAGTCCCCAATCAGCCCTCACAAACAAAATAAAAAAGTCTCGGGAACTGAACGACGCGACTCAGACATTCGACTCGCGCAGCAAGTATGCAAATATGCAAAAATATGCCCATGAAACGTCCCTGCTGTGTACCGATTGTATGTATACTATACTATAGCAGTACACAAGCACTACATACCTTGGAGTACAGTACGCTCTTGGCTCTTGACTCGGTGCTAAATCTCTCTTGGACTTCGGCTGCGCCGTTCTACGCCCGTCTCCAACTACCGGTTCTTGCAAGGTCTGCGCAGACTATTCTAAATGGAGCATCGCAAAATGAGATTCACGAAGCTGTGCGTACCAATGTGCATACCAACCGTGCGCCCCTTAGTGTATGGGAAGGGTATCTGCGCCGGGTTCTACTCGCAAATCTGCCCCATACTCTTATTGGCAAGCCGAGGAGATATTGCACAGTAGTGAGCTAGTGAAGTAGTGAACAAGGAGTAAACAGTAGTGAATATCTTCCCGTGTACAAACTTGGCACTGTCCAGGTCAATCACTCTTTTATCAATCTCGGTATCCCAGGCTGATTGGAAGATAATCAACCCGTCTCAGCTTCAATGACGGCTCAATCCCTCAAATCTGTACTGTATTTCGCCGCCGGACGGATGGGATGGGCTATATCCTGACCCGAACACTTTCTCACAAACCTCGCCATTTACTTCACCACCGTTGCACATCTTGGTTTGTTTCAGAAGTGTTCTTATCAAAACATGCTCATGCTGCTGATCCTTTCTTCAACTCGCTGCAAGACTTCGCCTGGATGATCAATCGTATCCCAGTCTCGAAATGATGTCAGATTTAAGACCAGGGGTGCCACCGCGATCTCATTTCTCAAACCCTCCCGCTCGCCATTATCCAATTTCACACAGGTCAGTTGACCTTATTGCTTATGTCCGCAAAGGGAAAGCAACCGAATCCTATTGTTTTGGAAGTCTTGTCATGTCCCATTATCTTTCATATCTTCATATCAATCCTCCCGTATAACTTATAATTCGTGTGTGTCTGTCTGGTGTAGGGATTATAATTATCAATGGTCCCCAGCGATGTTACCTTGCCATATGCCGGGATCCGAAACAACCCGGCTCAGCGAGTCCGCCACTCGTAAACTTACCATGTCCCCGGCGCGAAGCCATCTAAAAACATGCATCCTGCAACCCTCGACGTCCAGCAACCATTGGCTCCTGATGCGCCATCTGGTCAAGCGTCCTTGGTTTCGAACAAGGGCCAAATCACCAGTTCGTCAAGGACTGCTCCAAACCTGCGCTACTACTGTACTCCCATGTCCGCGATGACCCCTGCTTTGTTACCGCTTTGCCAATGGCGGAAGATTCGCGCGGGCTTGCCTTGCCTGTTGCCATCCCACGTAATCCCACGTTCTTCAGCGAATTCACTAACAATGTCAATGTCAACTTGTGCTCCCGTAATTGTTCGCCACACCATCCACGGGCTTCAACGGCCAAACCAAAGGTGAAGAGACATTCGCCATGCACAACATATCCGCATGAAACGGACTCTCTGATCCGGTTCCGAGGGAATTAATTAGTGCGACAGAAGCCATCCTGTTCTCAAACCCGATGAGAACCGGTCGATGTTCGCGAGTCATTCAGATACGTCGCATCACATATCTGGAACTCCGACGAAGCAACCTTGGTCGATACCTGTACCATACCTGTCCATTGGCCGTGCACCACGTGCAGCGCAGTAATTTTCAGCTGCCCCTGCTCCCAATGTCCCCCTGCCCATATCCAGGGATTATTGCGCCCGATTATGTGCCCATGAGATGGCGTGGAAATCGTAAATCTCCAGCCAGCCCAAAACAAAAAGTACGCGTCGTCTCTCCGATATCGTCGATCCCTATATGTATGAAATTCAACCCACCCACCTACCTACCGTAGTACACCCGGCGCCTCGCTTGGATCGAAGAGAAAAATCGGCTCTAAAAAAGTGTGATGGGTGGGAAGGGAGGGGCGATGCAAAAGCTTGCCAATGGCGACCCTTCCCACCTCTCCAGCACAGAGCCACAAAAACGGCCGGCGCTGACATGGAGCCTTGAACGTTTGTATGGATCCCCTCCCACCACCCCCCTCCCAACAGCAAGCCCGACTTTTGTGTGAGTATCACCAGTAGAGGAGGGACTCCACCCGTAGAAGAGAAGAGGCTTCGATTTCGTCGCACAAGCCGGGAAATGGGTCCCTGCGCCTTTTTCGATTCTTGTAGATGCCCCAGTAGCTTATTACGACGTCTTCTGGATGCTATGGGTGACCCCACTGTAAACTTTTGAGGGATGTGGTTTGTGCGCGCTTTTGGTAGCTGTTGATGTATGTGAGGGTGAACGATAACTGTTAACAGGGAAAGGGGCGAATATTGGAAACCTGGCGGATTTGGTGGCGTAGGGTCAGCTTGGAAGTCAACGGGTAGAGGGATTTCTTGACTGATAGATCGTCGAGTGCGAGGACGGTTTTTCTTGGACTCCGATATCTCCCCGGGCACTGACAAAGAGTTTCGTTGGGTACATGATGTGACGATAACAGGCTCGTCGGCCCTTCGCTGCCAACGCACGAGACGTGTCAGCAAACGAGAGTTTGCTGGAGTCGACAGGCTGGCAGTAATCGAGGGTGACTGGGAAGAAAACTCTTCCGGCCTGCGGGTTCGTTTTGCCTAATATATTGGTGTAAGCATGGTGAAGGAAGTCGGTAGCATAGACAACTAGAGAGCAAGAAGGACAAAAAAAGCGAAATGCCTATTCAGGTCCGTTTTGCTAACGATCTAAATGTGTTGATGGGTGCCTATATAGCCGAACTGGACGCGTTTTCTTCTCGCTGTTGCTGTCGTGAGGTTCTCGTCACCGCCCCTTTTTTTATCACCCCTTTTCTCGTCACCACCCCGTCTTCCCACCAACACCACCCCTTTTTCTGTTTTCCCTAACCTCCGGACGGGTCGCTGTCCTGCCACTTCTGCAGTGATGCCAGCTGTCTCATTGGTGACCATGGCCATTTCGTACATATTAATGAACGTTCTCGATGCCCAAATCTGGACGGGCCGATCAGACGGGCAATAGGCCATTTATTGGGCGTCGCCCTTGACTTGGAACATTTCTCCCGCCTCGTTCTCAGACGCAATACACAATGAGTATCCAGTAATCGGGCTCACCAGGAGCCTGTCGCTGGGTCACCACCGAATGGACAAGTGGTTTCTTTTTGAGCGTTATGTATAGTACACCATTGGATTTGATCCGACGATGTAATGAGGTTGATATTCTTTGGTTATTTGTGGCTGGCATTGGCTTTGCTAGGTGTTGATTCTTTTATGGGAAATAATATCCGCTATTGGTCCTGTGCACAGATATAATTATGTATTGCTTTGGTCTAGGTGCCATTCTATAAAGTATGTGGAATTATTTGATACTGATATTTTTTAAAAATATAAAGATGACAATAATAATCACACGACTAACAGAAATATATGTACACCACAACCTCCACAAATTATACCAAATCCAGCCATGGTAACTGGTATTCCATATATTACCCATAATATTCAGATACCAAATGTTATATTTTAAGAAGTTCTTGTAGCCAAAATGATTATTTTAGTGAGCAGTACCTAGAACGGAGTGATAGCTGTGTGAGCGGTTATATGGTACTCGTTCTTTCCAAATCTACAGAAAAAAATATGGCCTTGAGTATAGAATTAAAAAGAGTATCACTCAAAAAATGGAATTTCCGAGTTTCAATTGAGAAAGGAATTCGTGTAAACATCATTCAAAATCAATGGTGCTGGTTCCTGCCAAGAAGCCAATTCGGCCACGTCACGTGAAAACCTTAAATAATTTCGCTAGCCGATTTATTGAAGATGCGCCTGGAGGGCATCCTGACTTCGAGCTGTAGGAAAGAGCGAAGCCAGTTCTCCCACAGAACAATTGGCTACTTCAGATCGAGATGTCAACATCTGCAGTAGTGCGGCCAGCCGCACAGCTTCTCTTGAAGCCCACACGAACCCACCATGTCTCCCTGACCTTCCTCACTCCCTCAATCGTCAAGACCCAAACCTCTCAATTCTCCACCTCGCGACAATCCTTCTTCCCCCGCGACTTCAACCGTGAAAGAGGTGTCAGCACAGTCAGGAGAACTGGCCCTCGCCAGCCCCTGAGTGTCTCCAATGACCCTCTTCCGGAGCCCGTCCTCGACCCCAAAAAGCGGAGCAAGCTCCGTGTCGACGAAAACCACGGCTTATATCAATTTTTCCACTCGAAAGAGAAGGCAATGAACACACCAGAGGAGGATAACAGCCACGGCCGCCCTTGGAGTGCGGAGGAGTTGAGGCACAAGAGCTGGGAAGACCTGCATTCGCTGTGGTGGGTTTGCTGCAAGGAGCGCAACAGGATTGCAACGGAGACACACGAGCGAGAGCGTCTCGATGCCGGTTACGGTGACTACGAGGCAAAGGCGAGGGATGTTGCTGTAAGAAACCATGCATTTGCTTGATATATTTACATCTACGGGGGCTTCATGCTGACATTATTTATCCAGGTCCGGAGAACTCAGCGGGCGATTAAGCAAGTACTTACCGAGCGATACTATTCATGGGAAGATGCGAGGAAGTTGGCAGCGGGCGATCCGGAGGTGGATCTCTCTGGAGAAGGACCAGCACATACACCAAGCCTGGATGCCTTTGAGTTAGAAGAGCCGACTGCGGAGGAGCTCGAGGCTGAAGCAGCCGAAGCGGCCGCGGCAGAGGGCACCGAAAAGGGTCAGCCGGTCAAGCCCCAAACGGTATAGTGAGCTCAATGGGATCTGTTGAGAATCCACAAGCCATTATAAGACAAAGGGGTCTATCTGAACATAGACTCACGCATGAGCTGGCAGGGAAATGACCGTCTTCGGTCAATGTTGTATTGGAGACTACGGAAGCGCATTTGGATGTAGGATAAAGCTGTATAAGATAGAGATCATCTTTGTGTAGGAGTATATAACAAATTACTGTTGATATAATGTCTTACCACTACGACCACCAAATGACATTTATGGCGGATAATTCCGGCCCGTTGCGACTCTATGTTGTAAGGGGAATAGTTGAAGCGAGTGGAGCAAGCCAGAGGTGACCGCTACTCTCTATCAGTAGCGCCGTAGCTTGTACAACAAAGTTGCAACTGTGTTCGCCGAAACTTGAGCCTATAGCTACTGTTGATTCTTTGACTACCTTCTTTGCACATAGCCAGGAGGAATATAGCTTGTCATTATGGACGAAATCGCCCCAGAGTACGATGTTGTGGTCCTTGGTACCGGTATGTAACCCCGCATTGAGGGGCACGTCAGACTCGATAGCTAACAACCTCCCCTTTGAAGGTCTGACCGAGTGTGTTCTGTCTGGGTAAGCATACAAGAGACCCTTGCGATGACAGTGAGCTAATATTTTTCAAAGAGTTCTCAGTGTGAAGGGCAAGAAGGTGCTGCACATTGACCGCAACGATTACTATGGCGGGTAAGTTCTCGACCACCCTGGGGTTTGTGGGCTAGACTAACGCAACACAGAGAGGCAGCTTCTGTCAACATCGAGACTGTTAGTGAGATTACAACTTTAACTACGAATTGTATTCTGACATGTAGCAGCTGTTCAAGAAGTACGGAAACTATAACGCGGGTGAGGAGCCATGGAAGAAGTACGGCCGTGCCAACGACTGGAACATCGATCTGGTATCCAAGCTGCTCATCTCAAGCGGAGAGCTTACCAACATTCTCGTTTCAACGGACGTAACAAGATACCTTGAGTTCAAGCAAATCGCTGGCAGCTATGTGCAGCAGAGCTCCGGACCAAAGGCGACTGTCGCCAAGGTTCCCTCTGATGCAAAGGAGGCCCTGACCTCCTCCCTAATGGGTATTTTCGAGAAGAGGCGCATGAAGTCGTTTATCGAGTGGGTTGGAACCTTCAACGAGGGCGATTCCGCTAGCCACAAGGGTATGTGGACTCTTAAATCTGGTTGGTGATGTCGCTGACCGCTATCTAGGCTTGAACATCCAAGCATGCACGATGAAGGAGGTCTACGACAAGTTCGGATTAGAAGCAACCACTCGCGACTTCATCGGACATGCCATGGCATTATACACAACTGACGACTACATTACCGCGGCAGGAGGAGCACCAGAGACTATCGAGCGTATCCGTCTCTACGGTAACTCTGTTGCCCGCTATGGAAAGTCCCCATACATCTACCCGCTCTACGGTCTTGGTGAGCTTCCTCAGGGATTCGCTCGTCTGTCCGCTATCTACGGTGGAACTTACATGCTCAACACCAACCTTGATGAGGTTACATACGACGGAGACAAGGCTGTTGGTATTAAGGCAACCATGAAGGAGCGTGGAGATGAGGGCGACGGAATGACCTTCAGCACCAAGGCCAAGAAGATTCTCGGAGACCCATCCTACTTCCCCGGCAAGGTCCAAGTTGTTGGCCACGTCCTAAAGGCGATTTGCATCTTGAACCACCCCATCCAGGGCACCGATAACAGCGACTCGTGCCAGCTTATCATTCCCCAATCGCAGGTCGGAAGGAAGAATGGTGAGTTTATTAATACTGCTATTTTTATAGACAAGCTAACCATATTATAGATATCTACATCGCCATGGTCTCTTCTGCACACAACGTATGCCCCAAGGGTTACTACATCGCCATCGTCTCCACAATGGCCGAGACCAACGCAAACCATCACCTTGAGCTCGCACCCGGCTTCGAGCGCCTCGGCAGGATCGAGGAGAAGTTCATGGTACGTGCCTACTACCCATTAACCTGACAAAGAAAAACAACTAACCTCCTCCCAGGGCCCACCAATCCCACTCTACGAGCCGCTCGAGAGCGGCGTCAATGACAACATCTTCATCTCCAAGAGCTACGATGCCACCAGCCACTTTGAGACCACCACCGACGATGTCAAGAACATTTACCTCAGGGCTGAGGGACACGAGTTGGTTGTTGAGGGACTGCGTGAGGGAACCAACTTGGTTGGTGAGGAGTAAGAGGGGGGAGGTGTGAATAGATGAACAAACTCGTTGGTGCCTATCATTGCTAATATCGGAATACCTCGTCGAAAAATATCTATGACATTATGCCAAATCTGCTGTTTTGAACTGGTATTGCGAGGCACGTGAAGGTCAAAGATATGTTTATGGAGACTTCCTGCAAGTATTTCCAGTGCACCATTTATGTTTGCCTCGTTTTCCCATTACAGGCGCTGCAAGCAAGTTTTCGTTTACTGTTCGCATCTCTTTGTATTTCTAGCAGGTGATATTTTGGAGCAAAATTTGTCCGACCATCCGCCAAATCCGGACTCCCATTCTACACCGAGTCTAAACAAAAGAATTAGCCAACCTCAACCAAAATGTCTTTATCTTCTTTCTTCCCATTAATGCTTTTGGAATGCCGAGAGACTCGGGCTCTGCACCCGATCCGTGGCATTTAGATCAACAAAGAACTGAAGGATTCGGTAAGCTGGTTCTTTCATCGTCGATGCATTCGGGCTCTCGATGATCAGAGATGCTGGTCGACACATAGACATACATAGGTAGACGAGGTAAGTTGCTTTGAATCTCTTAAACCCTTCATTTCCCTCTTTCGAGCTATTGTCCATCGCTTTTACAACGCCATACACAACACACATACATTCTCCTTATTGACCGGCAGGTCATAATTACAAGGCGATTCAACCGCACCACCCACAACCCCCTCATCCATCATGGCCTCAAATCCACCCAACCCCCCCCCAGGCGCAGGGAAGAGAACCAAAACCCCTCCCCCCACCACCGACGACTCCTTCACCATCGCGCTCACCCCGAGAAATGTCGCCATGCAGCGCCTCCGCGACCTCCAAGACCCCGAAACAGCAGCAATAAACGAGCATTACCGCCGCACCGGCCAGCTCCCCCGCGTCCTCGGCCAATCGCCGCTCGCGGGGTCGCTCGCGGCGCCAACCAGTGGGATCGCGGGGACGAGATTCACGCCCGTTAATCGCCCCGCTGCCAACGCCGGTGGGACGACATTCACACCCGTTAACCCCGCCGGCGCCGGCACTACTGGGGCGGGGACGAGACCGGGGGATACTAATATACCGGGTGTCACTATCAATAGAGCTACAAACGGCAGCGTAGCTCCGGGTGCGAATCCGCGTGCGAGAGGCCCGAGAGGTAGACTCCCGGCGCCGACACCCATGGGCCTGCCTCCGGGGGTAATAGTGCGGCAGCCTGGAGTGGAGCCGAGGAGGAATATGCAGCGGTATGGCGCTTTCATTGAGGATAGCCCTGAGCCGCCGCCGGCGTTGCGGCCGGACGTCCCGCCGCCTTCGGATGCGGAGTTGCGCGCCAGGCTGGCGATGCAGACGGGTCAGAAGGGGGTGATCAAGTATCCGATTCGGTATATGGGGATATTGCCCGATGAGCTGAGTGAGGATTTCGATGCGAGTACGGGGTATAATCCGCCGCCTCCGGGGCAGAGGGGGACGGATGCGGAGGAGAGGGCGTGGGAGAAGGTGAGGGTGGAGAGCCTTAGGGGGGTGAGGTTTGGGGAGTGGAATACGAGTTGGCTTATGAGGATGGCGCAGTTGAAGGGGGTTGGTGTGGAGCTGGAGGGGGGCGAGGCGGAGGTTCGTGAGGTGCTGGAGAGGGAGTTGACGGAGGTGAAGATGGCGGAGAAGGCTGTGGCAGTGCAAGAGGCTCTCGTGGGGACTGACGGGGGGCGCTGGGCTAAGGTGGTAGAGGCGGAGGTCGAGCAGGAGCGCTATATTTTAGTGGATGAGGACAAGGATGATATGGAGGTGATAAAGTCAAAGGTGGCGACGACGTGGCAGCAGCAGGCGAAGATGGATTTACCTGCTAGTGACGTGAGTTTGTGGTTGTCGGCCGTGACGTGGGGAACTAAGCCGTCGAGGATGGTGAGGTGGGCGGGGAGGAATGCAGAGATGGATGATGGGCATTGGTTGGGGATTTATGTGTATAGGTTGACGAGGAAGGGGAAGGCTGCAGAAGTTGAGAGGAATGAGCAGTATGAGAGGGAGGCGAGGCGCTCGGCCGCTGGGCGTTGATGATGGGATGCGGTTATGTGCTTTGCTGTTGTTGTTTGTGGCTTTTGCGTTGCTTGATTTCCTTTACTCATTTTGTCTAACTGATTATTGGTCATATATAAATCTGATCGAAATGGAATCTAAGCCTCTTATTATTTACCAAGAATTATTATCTCAAGTATATCTACCACTTGCTGAAATATAGAGCTTGTATTCATATATATCGTTCTAATTCTACTGAGAGTTCCGAATCTCTTTTAACATTAAAGTAAACGGAGCCTCAGTATTCAACACCTTTTATACCCTAACCGCTCAGTCGTCGTACATGGCCTGAAACAGCTATACCTAGCGCACCCCCAATTGACCAACACATCTGCACAAGCCTACCACTACACCCAAACCACCCAAACACTGATCCGCGTCGAGTCTAGTAACCAACGCCGAGCATCCTCTATTTCGGCTTCAAGGCCCGTCACGCGGCGTGCAAAACTCCCCTCCGGCAGATATCAATTTACCCGGCCATCACTCCATTTCCCCCTCCCATAAAAGCACCCCTCCATAGCTTCCAACTATAGAATATTTGCTGTAACACAACATTTTATTACCCCTCTATCACATTATTTACCCCTCCATCACGTTACAACCCCTCCATCAAACCTTAACCCCCACCACAGCTACCATGCCTACTTGGCTCATCACCGGCTCCAACCGCGGCCTCGGCCTCGAATTTGTCACCCAGCTCTCCCAGGACGCCGGGAACACCATAATCGCGACCTCGCGCTCTCTCTCCCCCTCCAACCTCGCTGGTCTCAAAGCGCTGGATGGCAATGCCGCCACTCTCCACATCTTGGAATGTGACACCAGTTCCCCCCCCTCCATCACAGCATTGGGGGATCAGGTAACAGCCTTAATCGGTGATACCAAAATTGACTACCTCCTCAACAACGCCGGTGTTAATGTCGCCTCTCAACAAACCGGCCTCACCGTCACTCCCGAGGCGATTTTGGAGAATATGCAAACTAACGTCATTGGTCCGGCCATGATTGTCCAGGTCTTGGAGAAGCATCTGGGAAGGGGGGGGGTGGTGATGAACATGACCTCGGGGCTGGGGAGTATGTCCGATGCGAAGGGGGCGGAAACGACGAAGTGCACGGCTTATTCGATTTCGAAGGCGGGGGTGAATATGTTGACTTTGCATCAGGCGAATGCGTTGGCGGAGAGGGGGGTGGTGGTTGTTTGTGTTGATCCTGGGGTGAGTAATTCTGCGCTTGTTTGGGTATTTGAAAGTGAGAGAGAGCTAACTGGTGCGTTGTGTAGTGGGTTAAGACGGCTTGTATGAGAACCCCCCCCCCAACCCCCCTTTTGAGGATTTTGGATAGTGAGAGCGGAAATGCTAACTTGAGTGTAGTGGGTGGTGAGGGAGCGGTTATGGAGAAGGAGGATAGTATTCGGGGGATGTTGGGGGTGTTGAGGGGGTTGAAGGCGGAGGATTCGGGGAAGTTCTTTGCGTATGATGGGAAGGAGAAGGCGTGGTAGATGGGGATTCATTGGCAGATTGGGGAGCATTGGATGGTATAGAAGTGGAGGATGATTTAGAGGAGATATTTATAAGGTGATATTATGACTATGTATATACCCTTGTATGGACTTTTTGGCAGTGTGAGTATTCGAATTGATAGGAGTATTTGCAGAATATCACGGTATATGGTATGCGGTTGAAGAAGGTATTTTGAAAAATATATTTTAACGAAAATTATGATTATATATACGCACCCCCTCTATCCAAAACCCCATAACAATTTTGCTGGATATCATCGCCGGCTGAGCTCAACTAGAGCTTTTCCCAAAAATCAAAACACCACGCAATGCCTCTGAAAAAAACAAAAAAAAATCCGTAAAGGAGTATGTAAGTAACCAACATCCCCATCCAAAGCCTACAGCTTCACCGGATACTTCGTGCGAATATTCTTTCCATACTTAAAAATAAGCGCCGGCACCGGAATCATCGCCAACGCAATGAACCCCAGCAGCGAGTTCCCCCACCCAAGACCAAGCTTATCATACATAGCCGGCGCAGCAAGCGGCAACACAGCCGCGAACACACTCCGACTCGCTGTCAATGCCGCGACGGCAGACGCTGCGTACTCGGGGAACGCATCAATCATGTATGTCTGAATCGGGATAAAGACACCCATCATACCGAAGCCGAAGGGGATGAGGCCGATGATGGGAACGATCCAGTGGACCTGCTTGTATGCAGTCCATCCGTACCAGAAGAAGGAGACGGGGATGAAGCAGGCGAACATGACGCAAGCTGGGAGACGCATCTCTGGCTCGCGGACGCCGCCGTTGGCGAGGGTCATGCGGACGACTGTTGCGTCGGAGATTTTGGCGACGACAGCGACGCCGGAGAAGAATCCGATGCCGACGCCGAGGTAAGCGAGTCCGGTGATCTCGGGGTCCCAGTGGTATTGCTTCTGGAAGACGCCGGTGATGGTGGTGAAGAGGAGGTAGAGGAGGCCGTAGACGACGGCCATGTAGAGGGACATGAGCGGGGTGATGACAGTCATGGTGAGCATCTTGAGTGGACGCATGAAGCCGTTCATGAGGACGGTGCGGGGAGGGAGAGGCGGGCCGGCGGAGTCGTAGCAGGAGCGGAGCTCGGGACGCGAGAGGGAGATGCGGAGGGCTTCGGTTTTGCGACGGATGAGAACGCGGTGGTTGGTTTCTTTGTTGAAGCATTCGATTCCGCAGGAGACGACGCCGGAGGCGATGAGGAGGACCCAGAAGACCCAGCGCCAGCCGGCGCGCTGGGCGATGAAACCGCCGGTGATGGGACCGACGACGGGGCCGAAGAGGGGCCCGAGGGAGAAGATGGCGGATGCGAAGCCGCGCTGCTCGGGTTGGAAGAGGTCGGCGATGACGCCGCCGCCGATGGTGATACAGGCTGATCCGCCGACGCCGGCGAAGAAGCGGAAGACGATCAGGGCGTTGAGGTTAGGTGCCAGAGCGCACCCGATCTGCCAGAGCACGAATGTGACGTTGGCGCAGGCGAGGACGGGGCGACGACCGTAGATCTCGGAGAGCGGGGAGAGGAGGAGCGGGCCGACGGCGTAGCCGAGGACGAAGACGGAGACGCAGAAGGCGGAGAGGATAGTGGAGGTGTTGTGGAATTCTTTGTTCATGAAGGAGACGCCGGGGGCGAACATGGAGGAAGCAAGGGGCGAGATGAAGGTGATGGCCGAGATGAGGAAGAGGAGGAGGAACTTCTTGCCGTCGGGAAAGTTGAGGGGCATATTTGGGTCGTCTTGCCCTTCCCATCCTACGACGCCTTCGTCGAGGTTTTGCTCGGGGATGGGGGAGGGCTCAAGCTTCTCTTTGGTCGTGGCGATGCGGGTTAGTACGCGTGTGATCCTGCTGCTCTTCGTCTCGGTCCTCTTGAGTGTGCCGGCCTCGGAAGCGGTCTTGACTAAGCCACGGGACATGACCTGGAGATCTTGTTAGTATATATATTCTAGCTTTGCAGCAGCAGTCTTTGGGAAACTTACTCTATCGATTGCCAAATCGGTCTGGCGCCCAGCATCCATGGCCTCGACTTCGCTATGTTCATAATCTGAGCTGGCGATGGAAGCGGCCTCGATCTTCTCGACCTCGAGATGAGTGTTGTTTGGTGCGGGGAGGGTGGTGGAGGAGGCGGTGGCCTGGGCCTCCAGGTCCGCCGCCGCTGTGGTCTTTTCGTCGGACATGGCGAAAGGGGGTGTTTGGGGTTCCTGGCTCGTCGCCAGTACCGTTAAAGATGGTCTCTGAAAGCTAGTAAAGGAGGTTTGAGTCTCTGTAGAGTAGTTTGAAGTCTATAAACGTTTCGAACTAGGCTGTTGTGTATTGCAATGAAAAGTAAGTGTATAGGATGTCTGCCCGTATGTATGAGGGTTATCACAATCTCAGCCTTTCGAACTGGATATTAAGATATATATCGAACTGTAGTAAAGTAAAGTAGTATGAGAAATAAGAGAAAAATCAAAACGAGAGAAGAGCACGTATATACTATATATGGCCCACCACACACAGACTACAGCGAAAAGAAAAACAGGAAGCTTCCAAACCTTCCTTCATCCTCGCCGATGGTGATAACTAATGTCCGAGGCTTTTGCAAGGCCTTCGCCACGGAAGCGGAACTTCTCATCCACAGTGGGGGCAGCCCTGGCGGCGACGCCGTTGGTTAATCACTGGGATAAGCGTGTATATGCTGAAGATATACACTGCATAACATTGCACAACTGTGGATAAGAATTGAGTATGCACAACTCACCCAGATCCGGGAATAAACCACCTTAGCCTAAGCTTAGGTAACCACTTTTCCTGCCGCTACTATACACTAGCGCCGAGTAGCGCCGACGGGGTCGGGTCCGAAGGTGTTGGGCTACAACTAACCTACCAAGTCGCTTCGGCGTACCCCTTTCACCAGATTCAACGAGGTTTTGTATGGCAGAGCTACTTAACAACGACTTCATCCGCCTGTCGGCCCACCTTTCTCGGCAGCTACTTGCCGATTTTATGACCCTTGTGCAGGATTTGTGTCGTCGCACAGAGAGAGAAATCTGCACGCCGGACACCGCACGCACACACACGCACACGCCGCTCCGCTCTCCCATATCCATCGGAGGGAGTGAGTCCACACAGCAACGCATGTCGATGCGGTGTCACTCCGCTCATGGGTTTCACAGCACTTTCGTGGTGGAGAGCGCACGTGGAAGTACTTGTGGTATACAAATATGGATCCTCCCATTCCTTCCCATCTCCCTTCCCTTCCCGCTGTTTCCCCTTTTCCTAATGAAGGAGGTGAGGTGGGACACTTATGTTATCTTATGTATAGCAGTTATACTATTATACCTGTGTATATACTCGGAGTTGGAGAAAGTGACAGAAGACCGGTGTCTCGGCCTCCCTTTCGCCGCGCCGTGGCCGCCAACGCACGCTTGCGATGGCTATCCCCGTGTCGTCGTCTGGTACTATAGCATCATGCCGTATAATACCTGTTCTATGTATAGTAATCCGTTAAGGTAGTACTATAGGGCTGGCTGGAATTCAGAGTTTTCGTAATCCCCTAGCTCGGGGTTGTCGGGTTGAAGGGGGAATGGTTGCATTGACGTCACCCTGCATTCTTCTCGGTGTTCGGGGTTGATTATTAATTGCGATGTCTGGGAATAGATGTGGTGGCGGTGGTGGTGGGCTTTGTGAAGCACCAGGGGAGTTGGAGGGGTAGTAGAGGGTCTGAATATATGATGGGGTGTGAGAGACACTGATAATACGATTTTAATAGCTGGTTACTATTATTGATGCTCTTGGGGAGAGTTGCTATGGATGTAGTTGGGAATAATGGGAAGGAAGCACCCATCTTACTTACCATCGTGCCTTCCCAATTGCTTGTAAGACTTACCTTCGTGCCTTCCCTACTACTTGCAGACCATAGCTCCTGCCTTCTGCCTTCCATATCTCACAGTCGTGCCTTCTCAACAACTTGTAAACAAACCTACAGTAGCACCTACCTTCGTGCCTTCCACATTCCTTACCTTCGTGCCTTCCTTCCCAGCCACTTGTAAACAAACGTACGGTAGCACTACCTCGCGCCTTCCCTATTTCTCACCCTCGTGCCTTCCCAACTACCTGTAAACAAACGTATGGTGGCACCTACCTCGCACCTTCCATATCCTCTACCATCGCGCCTTCCCTATCATCATAAACTTCCAATATGTAGTCACCCATCATTCCCCAGCCTCTCTCACCTCTCACCTCTCCCCTCTCCCATCTCACCTTACCACATCCCATCTACAGAACTATCCCACAACCACACAAACACACCGATTACAAAACTGCAATGGACCCCAACCCCGACCCCGCATCACACATCCACGCCTCCCGTCAGCGGCCCCACCCGTCCTCCTCCTCCGCATCCTCACCACCATTCACCCTACCAGCCCCATCATCCGCACTCCCCCCCGTCGACGGCCCCTCCCCCAGCGGCCACAACCGCTCCACCTCCCTCACCTCTCTCAAACGCACATTCTCCAAGATCCTACCCGCGAACCGAAGTGAGCGGGGTGGTACGCTGCGGGATAGTCAACGGCGGGGCGATGTTGATGAGACAGTTGATGTCAACGATAAAGGAGAGGAGCCGGGGGAGCAAAGGAGGGTGAAAGGGAAGATTGTAAAAGGGGAGGGAAGAAGATCTCGAAGCTGGAGTCCGCGGAAGGAGGAAGTGATGGGTTCATCCGAGGTCGAGGGTGTAGCCGAAGCCACCGGACCGGGGAAAGAAGCCGAGAAAGAAAGTGAAAAAGGGGGAAACGCATTCCAGCGCCTCCTCGGCCTCCGCCGCACCTCCCTCCCCGCCACCTCCACCCCCGCCCAACCCAGCACCAGCCGCCTCTCCCTCAGACGCCCAAAACCAAAAAAAGCAATCCACTTCGCCTCCCCCCCCACGCAAATCCCACTCCCCACCCCCCCATCGCGCTCCGGCACGTCAACCCCACCGCTCGACAGCCAGCAGATGTATGACCAAAAGCGGCTCCGTCGCGAGCAGCGACGCAGCTACCGGAGTAGTGAAGACTACCTCACCATTGCTGGTGCGAATCCACGGACCGGGTACTGGGATGTGAACACCGCTATCGGGTCAACTAGCAGTTCTGAAGTCGCGGACCGTGCTCGGGCGCGGGAAGCTGAAATAGCAGAGAACCGCCGGCGCCTGGAAGCCGCGAAGCAGGAGCTGCAAGAGGCGCTGGCGATGCGAGAGGCGGAGGATAGGGAGAGAGACGCCAAAAGGGCGAGGAGGCGGGAGAGGGATGAGGCGCGGAGGAGGGAGAAGAGAGCGAGGGAGGCGGGGAGGTGGAGGGCGGAAGGGGATGGGTGGAGAATGGTTGCGGAGCCGGGGTTGAGTCCTATTGTTGGGAGTTTGGCGGGGAGTCCGAGGATGGATCGCACGCCGGATGATCAGTTGACGGAGATGAGGGTTCCGGAGGAGGTTGTGGATAAGGGGTATTTTGGGGGAGAGGGGAGAGAGGGAAGAGAGAGGGGCAGGTCTCCGGAGGAGGAGAGGGAGAGGAGGAGGTTGAGTAGGTCGCCTGCTGCGCCGTCGAGGCTGTCTCGTCAGGTGGGTGATACAAATGGGGTGCCTGCTCAGTCTACGCCGATGAAGAGGAAGGCTCTTCCAAGTGCGAGTAGAGTGGTTAGCGGCGATATTCCACTTTACGTGGCATCATCATCGAGGAAAGGCGGATCATCTCGCAAACTCTCCAATGATCGAGTGCCAGAACTCCAATCTGGCCAGCCATCACCTGTTTTGGAAAGGGCGAACCCGGGACGAGCTGCTATATTTCCTAGTCCGCGAAGACAGCACCATAAGCCGCCATTTATAGATACTGGCCCAGAAACCCCCCTACAGGGACCGAGAAGCCCGGCTATCTCAATGGGGCAAAGTGATAATCGCAAAGGAAGTCGTGGCAACGCGTTGCCCAATGAGTCGGTGAGGAGAAGCCCGGATAGACCAAACCGTGACCCTTTTGGCCCTATACCTAGGCGGCGGCCGGCGAGTCCACCAAAGGCTGTCAATACACCGCCTCTGGATACTCAACCTGCTGTGGAGACACCACGACTGGAAGAGAGTACACCGGTTGGAGAAAGGGACGTAGAGCCAGAGGTATTGCGTACTGAACAGCAACCTCATGCTGTAGCTTCAAGCGGAGTCGAAGCAGAAAACCGTGAGCTCGAAGGATCAAATGATACGATTGTGCGCCACAGCATTGCTGAAGCTCTACCAGGGGCACTTCCAGTGGATGATCGCCAGCGTGTACCGAGTGACGCACGTAAAGATCTCAACGAGAGAGACTCCCAAATCAACTCCGAACAGAGTCCTTTTTTAGGCATTCGGCCAGAAGGCCAACCCGAAGAACCAGCTACAGCGATCTCATCCCAGTCAGCTTCGACGAGTCCAGCCCTGACCCCCCACCAGTCGCACCAAAGCCTGAAGGATACAGACCAGGGCAAGCGTATCAAGCACATCGCGTCGATGAACGAACTCCCGCCGTTCGTGCTGAAGCACCCAGTGACGGGAACATCGTTGCCGATCGCCCCGTCGAGCCCAAAGATTCTGGAAGAGGTGACGAACAGGAGCTCCAAGGAGATAATAGGGGGAGACATGAAGGTAGCGTCCATCACCACCACCACCACTATCACACCCACTACTGGGCCCGGTCCGACTCCGCCCCCGCTAGATCAAATGGACGGAAGCTTCGACCCGAGGCCTTCACCCAAGAGACGGCCAATGCCATTGAGCAGGATCCCAGCACCCCAGGTGTCACCCCAGAGCGCACGAAACCACCTTCCGAGCGGTCTCTCCCCACGGCAGGCAACAGGGAGCGCTACATCATTGGCGGGGGAAGTGGGAGCGACACTGACGAAGCGTCGTATTCCAAGGTGGTATCAGAAACTCTTGCCCGGGTTCGGAAGAGAGGTCGAGAAGAGCACACACACATCCACATCTACGTCCCCCAGCCAGCCGCCCACGAGCCCAAGGTATCATATGGGCGATCCGGGGGGGCATCCAGGAGCGCAGAACGCGGCGAGGGTGGCGCTCCTGAACGGGGCCCAGGCGCCGAGTCTAGATCGAGGAGTGCAGGGGCAAAGAGCCGGAGCCGGAGTCGGAGCCCTTGGGGCAGGTCCAGGGGGAGGAAACGTGGGGATGAGTAGGTTGGGGAGTCCTGTGAGGATTGAACGGGGTGATAAGCTGGTTGTATGGCATGCTGCGCCGGTGGTTGGACCAAGGAGAAGAAATGATATTGCGGGAGGAGGTGAGAATAAACACGTGGGCACCGTAACCCCCAACGCCTCCTCGAAACAAAAAAGAGACGCCTCTCAGCCAGGCGGAGCGACGTTGCAGCAGGTCCTCATCGTCCTCCTATCGACGGGTCGATATCTGATACTGGCAGCGTGGTGCTTCGTGGAGCCGGTCTTTGATCCGAGATCGGCCCTTCGCGCGCGCTGGGAGAGACAGGAGATGACATGGCGCGA
Organism: Pseudogymnoascus verrucosus; assembly: GCF_001662655.1. Lineage (NCBI taxonomy): Eukaryota > Fungi > Ascomycota > Leotiomycetes > Thelebolales > Thelebolaceae > Pseudogymnoascus > Pseudogymnoascus verrucosus. The sequence continues at coordinate 201,388 of NW_017263685.1, forward strand.
TGGCGTCGTGGTGGTCGGGGCGGGAGTGTTTGGGGCCGCGGCGCTACTGGCGGCTGTGCTTGGGGTGAGGGTCGTGGGGGGAGTGGTGAGAGTTGTTGGGGTGCTGGGGAGGGGATGTAGGTTTTTGCTGGGGGGGTAGGGGGGGAGGTCCTGCTGTGGTGTGTGCTGTAGTGTGGTAATCATGGGGTGGTGATGGAGTTGGGAAGTAGGAAAGGCAAGCTGGGAAGAGCTGCATGCATGCATGATGCGTTATGCGTGATGCTGCGGTGTGTTGCGCCACTGGAACGCGGATTTTTTGGGGGTGGGATCGTCGCTGGTTTTGTTGGAGAATGGGGGGAGGAGCTGTGGGATGATGTCGTGCCCTTCGGTTGGATGCAGCTGGGCTGTTTGGGGTAGTTGGTGCAGTTGGTGAGGTGGATTGGGAAGAGGAGGGGAGGAAGATAGGAAGGGAGATGTGATGTTGTGGAGTGCTGTATATTGGATTGGAGTATGGATATGGGTATAGAGCTGAGTTGTGTATTGATATGGGTAGAGGAGAGGAGAGAAGGGGGAGGAGAAGGGAAGGAGAGGATAGGAGGAGCAGAGGATAGGGTTCACTTACATATGAATGGGGGGGTTTTGATAGGAATAAAAAAGGATATATTTATATAGTAGCTTGCAGGGTGCAATGGAGTGCAACCCATTGCATTACTATAATATCTCTTCTCTGATCAGCTGTATAGAGGAGGCTCCATTGAAGCTGCTGAAGCTGCTGAAGCTGCTGAAGCCATTGAAGCTGAATAAGCATTGAAGCTATCCCGGCTATTCAAGGCCTTCATCTCGGGATATCTTCATATCTTCCCCTCCGATGTCATCCTTTTTGATGCTGTTCGGTGCTGCTCTGTCCTCGGCGTTGTTCCCAAAACCCACCCCGCACTCCGCAATACGCACCTATTATACTGTAAGTTGCAGCACTGAACTCCATAATTGTTACTGTACCTTCTGTTTGGACTCTAGTATCGTACGACTAGACCAGCTGACTCATCAGCCGTAAACGTAAACGAGCTCCATTTCAGTCTAGAGTCACAAGAAAGTCCCGTGCTATTTTACGACTGTTGGTCCAAAAAAGACCAAAAAGACAAATACAACCCCTCTGATTGGTCAATTCACCCTAAAAAGAGTCACAAGGGTACAAGAGTACAACACTAACCCCAACCCCAACGCTACCTCCGATCGCTCCGATCCCTTCTGTGTCTCCGATTATCGGCCACTTATCGCCCTCTCCACTGGATTGGAACACCCATAGCTCCAGCTAAAACCAAACAATTATATCACTCCCCGCGTCCACCTGCTTACTTCTCTTCTTCCTTCAACATCAAAAGAATATCTCCTCCTCTTACTATATATCCTCAACTCAAGAAGCTGAAGTCTGCTTTTGAGTCCTCTTCTGTCGTTCTCTGAGATATTCCAACCTTTTTATCATCTTATAAATAATATACCCCTCTACGACGAACTCGCTTCCCACCACCACTATGCCTGTCGCCGAGGGTGCCCCGCGTACGTTGTACGATAAGGTCTTCCAGGACCATATTGTTGATGAGAGACTCGATGGCACAATCCTCCTCTATATTGGTAAGTGCCTCACTCATTATTATCATCTTGATATGATACCCCCCCAAAAAATGAATTGCATTCTGACTTTCTCTCCCAGACAGACATTTAGTCCACGAAGTCACCTCACCTGTACGATTTTGCCCCTAGACCGGCATTTTTGCCCCACACTTTGCTAACGGCGACGCAGCAAGCTTTTGAGGGATTAGAGAAGGCTGGCAGGAAAGTCCGAAGGCCGGACTGCACTTTGGCCACAACCGATCACGTACGTTAAGCCGCCTCCCCCACTCACGCCGTCATCATCGGCTTCAATCGGACCCAAAATGCTAACATGTGCCCTAACAGAATGTCCCCACCACCTCCCGCAAGAACCTCAAGAACATCGAGACCTTCGTCGAGGAGGAGGACTCAAGACTCCAATGCATGACGCTCGAGGAGAACGTCAAGAAATTCGGCATCACATACTTCGGCCTCGCCGATAAGCGCCAGGGCATCGTTCACATCATCGGCCCCGAGCAAGGCTTCACCCTCCCCGGCACCACCGTCGTCTGCGGCGACTCCCACACCTCCACACATGGCGCCTTTGGCGCCCTCGCCTTCGGCATCGGCACGTCTGAGGTCGAGCACGTCCTCGCCACACAGACCATCATCACCAAGCGCTCCAAGAACATGAGGATACAAGTCGACGGCGAGCTCGCCCCCGGCGTGAGCTCCAAGGACGTCGTGTTGTACGCCATCGGCAAGGTCGGCACCGCTGGCGGAACTGGCGCTGTTATTGAGTTCTGCGGCTCTGTCATCCGCGGCCTCAGCATGGAGGCTCGTATGTCCATGTGCAACATGTCCATCGAGGCCGGTGCGCGCGCCGGCATGGTCGCCCCCGACGAGATCACCTTCGAGTACCTCAAGGGCCGCCCATTGGCACCGAAACCCGGAACCGACGAGTGGGACCAGGCCATCAAGTACTGGACCAGCCTCAAGACCGACGAGGGCGCCAAGTTTGACGTCGACGTCCGGATCGATGCCGCTGACATCTCACCCACGATCACCTGGGGAACCAGCCCCGAGGACGTCGTCCCCATCACCGGTTCCGTCCCCGACCCCGAGACCTTCGCCTCGGAGACTAAGAAAGCCCAAGGCCGTCGCATGCTCGAGTACATGGGCCTCACCGCAGGCACCAAAATGGAAGACATCGAAGTCGACAAAGTCTTCATCGGGTCCTGCACCAACTCCCGCATCGAGGATCTCCGCGTCGCCGCACAGGTAGTCAAGGGCCGCAGGGTCGCTCCAAACATCAAGCGCGCCATGGTCGTCCCCGGCTCGGGCCTCATCAAAGACCAAGCCGAGGCCGAGGGTCTCGATAAGATCTTCCTCGACGCAGGCTTCGAGTTCCGCGAAGCAGGATGCAGTATGTGTCTCGGCATGAACCCCGACATCCTCTCCCCCCAAGAACGCTGCGCCTCGACCTCGAACCGCAATTTCGAAGGCCGCCAAGGAGCAGGAGGCCGAACCCACCTCATGTCCCCCGCCATGGCCGCCGCGGCCGCCATATCCGGCAAGCTCGCCGACGTGCGCAAGTACGCCCGTCCACCCTCCCCCCTCCCGCTCGACACCCCTAAACTCGCCGCACACACCCCTGAGCCCCCCTCGGGCAAGGCACACATCGACGAGCGCGTCTTGACCGACGACGAGGAGAAAGAGGCTATTGGGGATCAACCCCAGGACAGCGGGCCGCAGGTAAACACCACATCCCCCGGCTCTGCCGCAGCGGGCTTTCCCAAATTCACAACACACCGCGGCATCGCTGCCCCGATGGAGTTGGCGAATATCGACACCGACGCCATTATCCCCAAACAGTTCCTCAAGACCATCAAGCGCACCGGCCTCGGCAGCGCCTTGTTCTACGCATGGCGCTACCTCTCCGCCGGCGTCGAGAACCCAGAATTCGTGCTCAACAAGCAGCCGTACCGCGATGCTAAGATTTTGGTGGTTACTGGGGAGAACTTCGGGTGTGGATCTAGCAGAGAACATGCGCCGTGGGCGTTGCTCGATTTCGGGATTAAATGCGTGATCGCCCCCTCCTTCGCGGATATCTTCTTCAACAACACCTTCAAGAACGGTATGCTCCCCATCGCCATCTCGAACCCCGCCGACCTCTCCGCCATCGCTGCTGAGGCGCGCGCGGGGCGCGAGATCGAGGTCGATTTACCCGCCCAGGAGATTAAGAATGAGAAGGGTGAGAAGATCTGCAGTTTCGATGTTGAGGAGTTCAGGAAACACTGCTTGGTGGAGGGGTTGGATGATATAGGACTTACGATGATGATGGATGAGCGCATTTCGGCGTTTGAGAAGAAGATGACCGAGCAGACGCCGTGGTTGGATGGACGCGGGTATCTTAAGAGGGGCGGGAAGGTGGTGGGTGCTGTGAAGGTGCCGACGACTAATAGGGGGGAGGTGTTGAAGGAGCCTTTGGAGTGGTAAACTTCTCCAGGAGGGAGGTGGAGTTGTGCTTGTTGCTGAAGCGTTGAAGAAGGAGGAGGGGCTGGGGGTGTTGCTTATTGCTAGGAAGCTTGTTGCTCGAAATGGAAGGGGGTGGGAAAAGGGGGAATGGAATGGGGAAATGGCTCGAAGAAAAATTCGAAGCATGTGCGCTACTTTACTCGCGACTACGATACCGTTGTTTTGCTATGCAATTAATAGCTATCTACACATCACATATCCACACTTTCCCTCGTGACACTGTATGTGAGCTTGTTGATTAATTACCCCTATCCCCCTATCCCCCTATCCACTTCCCCAATTCCTGGTGCTATTAACGGTAAATACATATATCTACACTCCCCTCCCCCATTCCATCACTCTCCCCTAAACACCCCTCCGCCTAACCCGTTCCCTCTCCTCAGCAACCTCCCTCGCCGCCGCCTGCGCCCCATTCCTCGGTGCACCTTCGCGCGTGCGCGAGATATCATACATACTACTCGCCTTCTTGAGCGGGCTGTGGGCGTGGCTATACACCCCTAGACTGCCTCCATCGCCTCCTCCTTGTCTTCTCCCCCCCTCCTCCCTTCTCATACCAGACTCAGACACCCTGCTCCTACTCCTAACCGCCTCATCACCGGACCCAGAATTCGAGGGGACGCGGGAGAGACCGCTAGAAGTGGCTCTTGCGACGGCGCGGCGGAGAATTTCATCTTCTCCACCCGAACCCGTGGGGCCTTCGGAAGCGATTCGTCCTCCCATACTAGCCCTATACTGCGGTTGTTGTCTCTGCCCCCCCGCCCCAGGCGTACGTAACGGCGTACTTTCGCGGCGCTGGAACTGCGGTTGCTGGAACTGCTGCGGTTGCGCGAACCCCCCCTGCTGCAGCAGCTGCTGTGCCGAGGAAGAAGGAGGTTGTGCGACTTGATACCCTATCTGCGCTGCTGGCGTCCTCGGCGTCTGTGGTGTCCCGAAGGGGGGGATGGAGTCGGGGAGAGAATTCCGATTCGGCACCGCAGAGGGTGCGTGCGGGCTTATGTGCGCGGCGTAGTTGGGGTTGGGGTTTATTTTGAAGCCGCGGCGGAGGATGGTTGTTGGGGCGTGTGTGGTGACCTCCTCTGCTGTTATCGAGATCGTCGATGCATCTGGGTCGAATTCTGGCGCTGCGTCTGTGCCCGTGGAAGTCGAGGTGGTGGTGGGAGGCGGAGGAGAGACAGAGGTGGAGATTTGTGTACCGACATCCCTTACCACGGGGTGAAGTGTAGGATGCACGAATTTCGTATCATACTCATTCAACACCTCCTTCTGAATAACCCTCCCATCCCTCTCCTTCTGCTGAAACCCCCTCACCAGCACCCCCATCTGCACACTCAACAACCCCTGCAACACCAACGCCGTCACGACCGTGAGACTCGCCCTCTCCCCCCCCCCTACGGGGAGTAACATCCAATAAACCACCGCATGCCCGGGCGAGAATAACGTGTAAACCTCTAGTGCCAACGGCAACGGGTCCCAGACAGCGATCTCCCACACGTCGATTGTGGGATCGGGGTGGGCGCGGGAGGAGGCGGGGGAGGGGAGGAGGTGCGATAGGAGACGCATGGGAGAGGAGGAGGGGGGGGAGGAGACGCGGACGAGGGAGGCGGAGGGGGTGGTGGGGGCGGCGGAGAGGGGGGTTTCGAAGAGTCGGTAGTGCCGTTTGCGGAGGAAGGTGTAGGTTGCGTTTGTGAGGGTGAGGAGGGTTAGGAGGGTTGTGAGGCTGCGGGCCTGTTTCTCTGTGTTAGTATTTATTCATTCGTCTGTCCATTCGTTCGTTCATTCTTCTCCCCTTCCCTTCTCTTTCTTTCTCAACCACTTCCTCGACGTTTGTGACTCCGGTATAACAGCTAAAAAAGAAGAACAACTCACAAGCCACCCAACCCACCCCCCTCCCCCCCCCCCATCCCCAAAAACATCATCCTCCCTCCCCCTCCCCTTCCCACTATTCGCCCTCGCCAACAGCAACGCAAAATTCAACCCCATCCCCAACGCCCTCCCAAAAGCAGCCGTATCCAATTCGCTCGTCTCCAGCTCCTCCGATACATACAACAAAAAGTCGAGAGGGTTGAGGTAGGCCTTTAGTCGCTCGCTGAGGGGCTTGCGGCGGACGAGGCGCGGCATTTTGAGGGTGTGTGTTAGGGGGTTAGTGGCGCATTGCCGTGTGATGGAGTCGAGATGGTGAGGTGCTGGTAAGTTGGGCGTTGATGTCGAGGGCGTGGCGATGGCGTGGTGAGAGTTGTCGATTTCTTTGTTTACAAAGTCCGGTTGATGAGGTGAGTGCTCCAGCTCCACTCCTCGCTAGCTGCACTGGCGGGATAAGCCTGTCCGTCCCCCATCGATAAGGCTAGCGCCGCGTGGGAACCACCGCCGCCAGCCAGCCAAGCTTGTGTGTGCAACACCTCAAGCTACGAGGTTGAGTTGGAACATCGCAACAGCGCTGTTGCATTAACAACGTACAAGATGTCCGCCGCCGCTGCTGCTGCGCATAAGGATCGGGAGTTTTTGGCTGTTATCGGGGATGAGGTTTGTCTCTTCCCTCCTTCCCTTCCCCGAACCCCCCTCCCTCTTCACCCCCAGGGAACCGTGGATAGTTGGCTAACTGGTGATAGGACTCAGTAACCGGACTACTCCTCGCAGGAGTCGGAGTACGTTTATCTCCCCCCCGTCGACGAAAGTAGAAGAAGGCGGTTTACTAATTGGCAAACCGCAACAGCACGTCACGCCCGCGCCAGACTCACAGAAGAACTTCCTCGTCGTAGACGCCAAGACCGAGACAGCGGATATCGAGGCTGCATTCCAGAGGTTCACGACGGAGAGGAAGGATATTGGGATTTTGTTGATTAATCAGCATGTATGTTTTCCCTTTTGACCCTGGTATTTCTATTTCGACGTTGGCCGGACTCTGGAATCGATAGAGATATGGAGGGAGACGATACGATGGGATGGGATTGGATGGGTTGGGATGATGGGATACGATGGGACAATGGGATACGACGGAGGGATAGGCTGGATGGTGAGAAAGATCTATGGCAGGACTGGACTAATGCATGGATATCTACAGGTCGCAGAACGCATCCGCCACCGCGTCGACACCTACACAGCCGCCTTCCCCGCCGTCCTCGAGATCCCGAGTAAAGAGCACCCCTACGACCCCGAGAAGGACAGCGTGTTGAGGAGGGTGAGGAGGTTGTTTGGGGAGTAGAGTAGATGGGTTCTACATTTCCTCTGCTGCTTCTTTACTATGCGGGTGAGGGGGTAGAGGAAGAGGGGAGAGGGGGGGAGATACAAGTGGATAGTGGTGGGAGAGGGGAGGGGGGAGGAAGAGGGGTTAGAACAGGCTGGGGGAGGGAAGGAGGGGGATAGAAGGGGTAGAAGTGGATGGGAGATGGAGGAGGATAGAAGTGGATAGGGGCATGGAGGGGCGTTTACTGTACTGTTATATGAAGCAAGGAATGGATGGTTTAAACCTGCTTTTAAGGGGTTACGACTGGTTGTGGGTGTACCTGCATCCGAAGCAAGGCGGACGTCCAAGCAAGGTGATGCCTAGTTCCGAGAGGGGTTTGGTTGAGCTTGGTTATGATGAGTGAGCAGCCGTTCCTGCATACCTGCCCACAACTCACTACACCGATCCCAACCCCCCATATCTCACTCACTCACTCACTCCAACTCCAACTCTCACACAGCTTCACAATCTACCAGCCTCACAATCAACCAGCAAACCCACACCCACACCCACACCCACACTCAAAACGCATCAATGCAAAATGCCATTGTCCTAATCAAATCATGCCAAAAACGCTACCTATGCCAACAAACCAACAGTCGCGCCGCAAACACCAAAAATCCCAGAGTCTCTCTATCTGTCTGTGTCTGTATCGTGTGTGAAAAGAAGTCCATCCATCATCGTCGTCGTCGTGTCGCCCGCTTGTGTGCTCCAAATCCTAGAAACTCCCTGTGAGGGGATTTATACCAGCTCAAAAGCACCGAAAGAACCCTTGAATTGCACGGTAGCGGAGAGACAGGTAATCTGCCTGTCATCCTCGGTGAAGACATCTGCTGTGACTGTGTATTTTCCCTATAACAATCACCATCATTAGCCCTCATTCCCCAAGTCCATCTTTCCACCACCAAACCACCCCAACGAAACGAGTAGGAATCACATACCGGTGGAATCTGCGCCGGCAAATCAACCTCCTTGGTAATCTTGGTCTCCCCAGCCTTGATGGGACACTCCATATCGACCTCCTTGATCTGCTCGCACAGATCGGCTGTGGTGCTGAGGAGCTTGATGAGGCCGTATTTGACTTGCAGGACGACGTAGGCGCCTTTGCCGATGTCTTCTTTGAAGGTGCCGATGGCTTCGATGGTTAGGGTTTTGCCGCTGGGAGAAGTCAGTTGTCTGTTCATATAACTATATATCGTATCCATCCATCCACCCATCTAGTCTGATGTTGTTTTTGTTGGGAACGGTGCAGGGACGAGGAAGCGACAGGAACGGAGAGAGACTCACGCCAAAGGCGGATTCGGATTCAAATTAACATGCTCCAGCGTCAGAATATCCCCCCCAAAATCCGCAGAACAATGCTCCAACGGCGACACACCCGGGATCTTCTTATCGCCCTCCTCGAGGATGAGAGACGACTGCTGCTGCTTGTCACCCCAGATCGCCAACGCCGAGGCGCTGAGGAGGAGGGGTGCGACGACGGCTAGGAACTTCATTGTTTCGCTTCTCTGCTTCTGCTCACTGGTCTTCTATTATAGTATCGTATCGGTATGAGGTGTTTGCGAAGTGAGAGAGAGAGAGAGAGAGAGAGAGAGAGAGAGAGTGAGTGAGTGAGTGAGTGAGTGTGTATGAGAGGTGGTGGTTGAGGCAGCTGATGGCAAACTGGACTGCGCTGCGCCGGTTCCCTGGTTGGGTAGTGTGGGAGTCAAAGCCGGGGTGGAGTGGCGATTGTCGGCCGCAGGGTCGGTGGAATGCGGGGTTGTGATTGGTGGAGATCGTGGGGGTTGGTGTACAGGTACAACGGTGAGAGGGCGGGCTGGGGGGTTGAGAAGGTTGGGAAATGACGTGCGGGCAGGCGGGCTGTTTGGGGGATGGGTTTTTGGAGAGATCGGGGATCGTGGGTGTTTTATGGAGGTTGTGAGGGGATTGATGGGGTTGGGTATGTGGATTGTATTGATATTGATTGCGCTGGTTAGGAGGAGATATGGTGGGAATGGTTGTATCTGGCGGCTTTAGTGTTGGCATTGGTTCTCAACACAGGACACAGGTGTGTCTTACTTCAGCTCTTTGGCGGTGCGGACAGAGCACAGTTGAACAGACTCCAACATGGGATTCAAGGTCATGATATCGGATGAGCATCTTGAAGCCGTGCTTCTATACCCGTATGTCGTATCCCCTCCCTCCAGTCTGTTAGCTGCATCCATTTGATATAACAGTCAGGCTAGTAGTATATACCCCATCCCTCCGTTATCTGATGGTCCCACGCCCACCACGCCCCCATCTCCGCACCACCACAACTCCCCTCCGTGCCATACATAAAACCGCCGTACCTACCTGCCCCGCGGACCACCACCAGACCAGGACCAAGCCAGCCAGACTCGATGCCGTACATGAGGCCCTACCTACCCTACATATGATTCGAGAGTGCCCTGGCCAGGATGGTACAGCACACGGCGCGGCGCACAGTAGCGGGTGTTTATGTTGTCCTCGCAGCGGTCTCCTTCCATCCTCTGCAACACTCTGCATACCTCTAACTTACGGTGCATGTCGGCAATTGTGGAGGGAGAGCACTTCGAGGTCGGTCTGGAATGGAATGGAATGCGGTCACGGCGGGTGGTGGTGGTGGGTGATGATTGACGACGGGGATGATGGCGGTGGTGAGGGGGACAATGCGGTGGTTGTAAGAGCACTCTTCCTCTTCCTCTTCCTCTTCCTCCTTCCCTTTCTCTTATTGTCCTTGTCGCCGATGCTGTCTCCTCCTCGTTCTCATTCTCTCTTTATCCCTTATCTTGTCCCCCCTCTCGCCATATCCTCGGCCTCCTCTCAAAACGCCGATCCCTCATTGCACACGCGAGTAGCTGCGGACTGTGTTCTGCGTACCGTGTTCTGTGTAGGGCGCAGTTGTGTGGACTATCCGACGCGTACAGGGAACACGGTGGTGGTGATGAGGATAAGCAGGCATCCAGGCTCCCAGGCTCCTCTCCGCTCTTTCCTTCCCCCCGTTCCCATCCCCAATCCCCCAATCCCGCCCTCTCTACCACCATACGCGACCACCCTACCACCACCAAAATCTCATACTAACGTAGAACAGGTGTAGGCAGAAGGATACTACGGCGACCGACACAGACCACCTCCACCACTCACAACAAAGTCCAAAGCCGGTGTGGATACGAGACTCGCACTACCCTACTAGACTAGTGCCGTACTTGTACTAGTCTACTACAGTCAAGCCACCATCCATACTAACCGGATCAGGTAAAACACCTACTCTGGTTCGGTGTTCGACCAATCGCAGTCGCAGCAAGAGACGCAGATAGCGAGAAATGCGCTTTTCAGCCTTTTCGCTCCCCCTCATCCCACCCCCCATCCACCATCCATCCACCATCCATCCACCCCCCAAATTCCCAGTCGCGCCCCCTCCCAAATCCCACATCGCCTATGGTCTACATGTACCTACAGTACGAGGATGTACATGGGATGGCTACCCAACCACCCTACTGATATCTTGTACCATGCTACTTCTACTCAAACTACGGTAGGCGATTGTGCTCCTAAACTCTGGCTGCACTGGCTGCGCTCAGCACTGACCACAGTGAGCACAGAGGTACTGTCTACCTCTAATCTACCCTGGAGACCACTAACCTCCACTAAATTTCACTGTCTGTTTAGTGGTTATTTAGTGGTCTTGGCCTCTTTTTACTCCCTGTTGATCCTTGTACTCTGTACTTGCGCTCAGTACTTTCTACTCTCGAACACGCTCTCGTTCGCTCTCTCTCTCTGTCTGTGGGTGGGTGTCTGTCTCTGTCTCTCCTCCTCCTCCTCCTCGTCTCTTACCTCTACACTACTCTTCCCTCTCGCACCCTCTCCTCTCCTCCCTCTTCCTCTCTCCCCCCCCAAACTCCTTCACCAATCTTCAACTTCACACTCCTTCTACTTTTCCACACGATACAATCACCATCATCGACTTCTCTCTAACGGCCGCATCCTTTTCTTACTCGCCATTGCGCTCATCTACGTTCAACGAAACACCATCCTCTTCGATCACCAACCCGCCACCCCCCAAACATCGAAACGCCTTCGTCGCGAAAAAAAGAACGACACAACCACCGTCGACTCCTTCTGCGCCACCACTTCTCTTCGAGCATTCGACCATACCATTCTTTTCAATGATAGTCTGCACGTCTGCATAATACTCTTCAGACGTGTCGTCTGTTGACAAATAAGTGGATTGTGCACACCTCACTGTCGTCCTCTTCGCCGCTCTTTTCTTAACTCGAGTCCACTCCTCCCCGAAGGACACGACGCGAGACGAAACCAGAGCGCTCGATACTCTGTCAACAAACATCTCCATCGGTTGACAGAGATCTCCTATACCGATTGTCCATACCTATACTACATTGCGACACGGGTCTCGATCTCTTACGAGTTCACCTCTGCTGCGCTCGTCGTCATGCGACTCAGACTAAAGCATAAGTGAACCCACATCTTGACCCTTTCCTGTAGCTGGAGCCACCTCGAGGCTTCTGCTAGATTATGACAGAAAGGACCTTTTCCATACCACCGCCGATCGCGCAGAGTCAGCCCGTTTCGCAGTCTCCCGTCACGGCCAACCCTCGAAGCGCGCCGGGCGCCGCCACCGACTCTGTAGACGAGGAGCCATACACCATCAAGTGCATCTGCGACTACTCGGACGACGACGGCAACACCATCTACTGCGAGCGATGCGATACGTGGCAACACATCGAATGCTTCTACCCTGGTAACGTCGAGGAGGCCTCACGCGATGACTTCAGCCACTTCTGCGCCGACTGTGACCCGCGGCCCTTGGACCGCAGGAAGGCGCACGAGCGCCAACGCGAGCAGCGCCAGGACAAGCTGCGACAGGACGACGTCGACAAGAAGACCAAACGCCCTCCCTCCAAGAGCCACAAGAAGAAGCCGAAGCCATCCGACGTCGTGACCAATGGCATTCACGACCACGATCCGCATCATGGCGCGAAGGCCGGCAGCCCGCATGATCACACCTCGCATGCGAAAAAACCGAAATCTCATCAACGATCACAACAATCCATCAGCGCGGCCAAGCGAAGCCCGTCGAACCACTCACGCAATCATTCCCACGCGCACCCTCTGAGTCCGGCCACCACACCACCGGATTTACCACAAGACTTCATAATACACACATACTCCAAGCAGTTCCAGGACCTCTGCGAGAATGATCCTGGGCCGCAAGATCTCCAGGCGAACTCGTTCGCGAGCTTAGCCGTCACCGATTCCATGTCGAATTGGCTTCGCGATCCCCAGAAGCTCCAGGAGGATGTCGGCATCCAAAATTCCCAGGACGTATTCCGGACAATAAAACCCGAAGTCGACTTCGACAACTATCCGAGGCCGAAATTGCAGGTCAATTCCAAAACAATCTCCACGAAACCCGAGTTACAATTGCGCTACCTGACGGTTTCGGAAACTCTCCGACAGAAGGAGACGATCATCGGTGAATTGAAGGGGCTTGTCGGATTCCAAAGCACCTTCGTCGAGCTGGAGGGGGAGACGTATACTAAACTATGCCATCCACCTCCATTCGTCTTCTTCCACCCTCACCTCCCACTATACATCGACACAAGAAAGGAGGGGACACAATGCCGATACGTGCGACGAAGTTGTCGCCCGAACTCGATATTGGAAACCTACATCACCAATGGATCCGAATACCATTTCTGCTTCCAGACTGAACAACCACTGGCTGCCAATGCCCAGATAACACTAGGATGGGACTTCAAATTCAGGAACGGCAAGCGCTTCGTGCACCTTCTAGGAATCGAAGACGACAATGGCACTGAGCCAGAAATTACAGAGCAGGAATACGACGAGCTCAGCGACTTAATAACTAGCGTCCTTTCGGATTACGGCGGCTGTGCTTGTGACGCAGGTAACGATTGCGCCTTTGTTCGTTTCCATCGCAACTTCCGAAGCAAGCTGCAGCAGGTGCAAACACAACCCACGAAACCCAAGAAGCAACGGAAGCCAAAGCAACATGTCTCTCCCATAAGCACTGGCCATGCCACGAACAGCCGCGATGCGAGTGAAGGCAGGCAAGAGGTCTATGATGCAGAAGATGACAGCCGCTCCGCGTCTGGTTCGATCAAACCACGTAGTCGCGACATGACGCCGTTAACCGCTGGGCTCGATGCAAACGGGACTGAACTTGTTTCGGATCGTGATAAGAGGAAGCTTGCCGATATCGAGAAGACCTTTGAGCAGATGGATAAGCAGCCGCCTAGGAAGAAGAAGCGCGGGTCTGATGGGCCGATACTTCCGACACCAGCCAATGGGCACCCGCCTAATCAACGAACAAAGCACAAATCTGTCTCGCGTACGAATACGTCCATATCCACTTCGATGCAGGCGAATGGTACGACACAGTTCCAGAAGGATAAGAACAGACACTCCAGACATCCTTCGGAATCTCCGACAACAGAAGTATCGCCAAAGACGATGGGGGCAGCGTCATCGAAACCTGCATCGCGATATGGATCCGTTCCAGCTCGGTCGCGGCAGCTGTCACCTGTACGGAAGTCGAATTATGTCGATGCGGATACTCAGACCGATCCGGAACCAGATGCGTGGTATACCCAGACACCAAAGCCAAAGAAGAAGTTTGTCCCGCTTAGCCGACGCTTAGTGGAGAATCAAAGAAAGGCTTTCGCGGTACAAGAATCCCGGATCGCATCTCTAATGTCGCAAATGGAAATGTCACGGATGGAAGGCGTCGAGTCGACGGCGGGCAGTCACCCTCCGAGCCCTGAAGCCAAAACCGCTCCAAAGCCGGAGGGTGTCCCGCTTGCGAACGGCGTCAGAGTCGGCGTCGGCTCAGTGGAGCCCCCCGGCTCAGAAGACGGCAAGTCCGTCGCTGACCATGCCGAAGGGGCGGCCGATGTGCCGATGCCAGACGCGCCCTCCGCCTCCCCCGAGGCAGCCAAAGCACCTCCGCCGACATGGCCAGGGGTGCTCCACCCGCCGCCACCGGCAACGGCCAGTATCCCCGCCGACCAGAAATCCCCGGATCTCAAAATCCAGATGCCTGCCTCCGCAACGCCCTTCTCCGCTGCTGCTGCTGCTGCCGTGGCCAGTCCATCGACTGCGAGTACGCCGTTCCCGCTTTACTCCCCCGCGGGGTCGATTGCGCAGTCACCTATGGGGACGAGTTATCCATCTGCTTTTTCGCCGTCTGTGCTGAGTAGCGTGGGGCAGCATCCGCCGCCGATTAAGAAGAAGCTTAGTCTTAGTGCGTATAATGCTATGCGGAAGAAGCTGCCTGAGGCGTCGAAATCGGAAACGCCGAAGGTTGAATTGTCAAAGGCTGAACCAGCGCAAACTGAGTCTGCACAAGCTGAGCTGCCGAAAGCCGAGCCAGTGGAGCAGGAGTCGAAGAGCCTCCCTCCTCCGCCACCGACGGAGACTAAGGATGCGTCAGCAGCGCTGGTGGGAGATGGTGAGCAGAAGGGGGTGTCTGAGACGCCTGTTCCTGTTCCCACTCCTACTCCTGCAGCAGCAACAGACGCAAAGGCTAGCGAACCACAAATTTCTGAACCTGCCAAGGATACCACGACGACGGATGATAAGACATTGAGCAACGGTGATACCACCACCAGCGGCAACGACAACGCGGCGACGGCGGCTGTGTAATAACAATAACAAATGGGAATATTGAAGTTCATTCTATTTTCTTTTATGATAATTGCTAGGGAAACTCACTCACTCCTGCGGGGATGTGTATTCCTTTTTTATTACTCTTTTTTATTTTATGATGAAGGAGGCGGGAGGAGGGATTGTTTTTGTTGTTTTTCTTCTGCGCCAGCTTCTGTGCGAGTGTTGTTGTGTGGGCTTGTACACACCTGTTTGGCAATGGCAATGGCAATGGCAAAAATCGTTGGGGGGGGAGTTCTTTCTACTATTCTACCGTTTTTTTTTACACCCACCCTCTGTATTTGAAAAAGGGGGGGTTATGTTTTTTATGGCGTTCTTTTACGGGGTTTGGGATCGGATGGGGAAATTATGGGATTGGGGGCGGTATGAGTGAGGAGTGAGGCGTGTGATGGGATAGGGGTGGGTGCGCGGATGGGGGGTATCAGGGACCTCGTTGTATGTTACATAGGCTAGGCTGGCGGCGGCTGGGATTGTCGGCGAGCTGGCTGGCTGGTGTGTGGAAAGGTTGAATAAGAGCCTTGTTAATTTATGCTGCTGTGTGTGTGTGTTGTGAATGTGATTGTGATAATATGATGTGAGATGATGGGAAGTAAGGTGAGAATGGTACAGTATGCGTATATTGGCGCGGTGGTTTATGATGGGTATAACACTACAGACAGTGATACTGGGAAAAGCGTCAAGCTATATATATACATCCCCCTCCCCCTCTCCTGGGAGAACTCTAAAAATCTACAGCCTCCTCCCCTTTTCTCCCCCTTTTCTATAAACTACACCCCGCCCACCCCCTTTTCTACAAATTATCCACCGTAAAAATCAACAACGCCGCCTTATGCCTCACAAACAACCCGCCCAACCCAACAATCACCTGCATACACACAATCTCATTCAACAACCTATCCTCCCTCAACGGCCCCCTCCACACCAGCCAGAGGTTCAGGATCGTCATATTGGTCGTCTCCCTCACCTTTCCATCTTCGTCGCGGTTGACTCCCAGACATCCCACCTTCTCCAGCACCGAAATCAACAAACTCTGCAACCTATTAGGCTCCCGCGTCCACGGCGTCACGGAAGGTTCAAGGAGTCCAGAACGCGCATTAAACCGCGGCAATCTGTGCCTCGGACACGCGATCAACCGGAAGAGTTGGGGAGCGGAGTATATGAAATTCGCAATCTGCGGCAGCAAAAGCAACAGCAGCGTCTTTGAGAAATGCCCCAGGATCGCACAGGCAGCGAATACAGTCCCGGCAAAATAACAGTACGTGTCCCCCACGAACACCTTAGCGGGGTACTTGTTCTGCGTCCACAGCGCTAGGGACACGCCGATGAAAGGGAGAAGGAGGTAGAGCGACAACAGATGCGAGTCTGTGGCTGGATGAAGTGGTGGAGAAGGGGGGAGGAGGTACAAGATGTCGTTCCCGGCGAGCAGCCCAGCGATGACGAGGGATTGGCTGACTTCGATCCCGTTTATCCCCGCGAGGATGTTAATGCTGTTTGGAGCAAAAATAGCGATCGCGGCCATGTAGAGGTAGTACCCCCACCCCAAATTAAGCAGCTCGCCGAGGTAAGGGCGAAGGGGCGTGGGGACGACGACGTGGGTTACGCCGAAATCGACGAAGTAGACGATTAGGATGGGGATTGAGGCGAAGGCGGGGATGAAGAATTTGTGGCGCCATCGGATGTCGAAGAGGTCGTCGCCGATGCCGAGGATGACGACGGATTGGAGGGAGAGGAGGGCGGAGAGGTAGGATGCTAGCTAGGGGTGTGTGTTAGTGGGGGGTTTGTTCTGAGGGTTGTTGGAAAAGGGGGCGGGCGGGGTGATAACACACCTTGTTGTGAGGGAATCGGTGGAGGAATCTCCCAGTCTCGATATTCACCACCTCAACCACAACATCCCTATTTCCCCCCCCCGACGTCGCCGCCACAATATCCTTATAAAACGGGAACGGAATAAACACAATCGCCACCAACAAATACACCACCGCGCACACCGCTCCCATCGTCTCCGGAATCTCCTTCTTGTGAACTTTACTCAGATCCTTCCCCCTCAATCCCGCTTTCATGAATGTAGGACCCAGCCACCGGATCATGGCGTAGGTGGCGCTGAAGGCCATGCCGCTGAAGGCGAGGGAGGCGATGAGGGGCTCGCCATCGCCGTGGAAGGTGTTGCCGACTACAGCGATGGAGCAGAGGAAGAGGGAGAGCAGGGAGAGTTGCTCGGGGAGGGAGAGGGTGGAGGGTGGTGGCATTGCTGAGGAAGGCTAGTGGCGCATTGTATGTTGTAGTGGATTAGTGATGCGACGACTCTATTTCTTTTGCTCTGCTCTGCTGGAGATTGGGAAATGCGATGTAATGTGATAAAGAACGGCCCAGCTTATTTCCAGGACGACGTGGCTTTCTCAGCCTCGTGCACGCGCCGACGCGGCGGATTGGACTCATTGTTCAGCCTCGCGCGCTATCGGCCCAGTTCAGCCGCCTCACCACTTACCACACCCACGTCACGCGAGGGGCGTAACCTTATTGTGCAACCAACAAACTCCGCGCTCTCCAGCGCACCAGGGCGCAAATGACACCAGCAGCAGCAGCGATGGGAGAAGATCTATTCGGTGAGCCAACCGGCTTCTCGATCCAGCAGCACGGACACAAGGATATGGTCGAGGCGTCTGCTTTTAACAGCTACGGCACGAGATTTGCGCTGGGGTCCGCGGATGGGAAAATCAAGGTGTTTGATCGGTTGAGGAATGGGAGTTGGGGGCTTTGTGATACGTGGGCGGCGCATAATGCGGAGGTTTTGGAGGTGAGTTTTGGGGAGATGCTTGATGGGAGTGGGTGGGGTGGGGTGGGTGGCTGATACTGATACTGATGGTCTTGGTGTAGTTGCATTGGTTGCCGCCGACTATACATCCGAATATGCTAGGCTCAATATCGACGGATGGGAAGTTCAGGTTGTGGGCTGAAGATCCTACGATCCCTCCGCTTAATGGGAGGAGGTTTAATTCAAAAGCGAATCGCCCGATTTACGAATTGCGATCTGCGTCGAGAGCGCCGTTCCTCTCTTTCGATGTGAAGCACAACCCGGAGCTGCGTCATACATTCCTAGCCCTGCTTGATCGCGACGCCCTCTTGACGGTGTATGAGAATGACGAGCCGGAGAATATGACGAGCTGGACACAGATCGATCAATTCCTCGTCTGCGAAAAGCCGGCTAGAGGAGAGGAGGTGGCGTTCAAAGTCTCCTTCGACCCTAATCTCGAGCCGTCATATAATGCCATCCGCGAGGGTGTGCCGCGGGACTCCTTATCGCTTATTGTTGCTGGTATGAACACAGCCCGGATCTGGCGCACAAAGGTGATCTCTCATGATGTGAGTTTAGGGTCGGGGAGCAGCAGGGAATTTTATCGCGCTGCGGATTTGCCGGATCATAAAAGCTTGGTGAGGGATGTTGCTTGGGCGGCTGGGAGTATCAGGGGCTATGATATATGCGCTACTGTGTGTAAGGACGGGATAGTAAGAGTGTTTGAGGTGCGGACGCCGCCTAAGGAGGGACAGGAGGCGACGGATGCGCCGTATGGGGCGTATCCTTCTAATAAGGGGGGGAATCCTTCACGGATGAGTGTTGAGCTAAAGAATGGTCCATCGGGGATTGGGGCTGGTCTGGCTACTGTGAGGTCTGGTCCGGGTGGGAATAGGCAGTCCGGGGGGGTATCTCTGGCTGGTCAAGTTCCGCATACCGTCAAGGAGATGACGAAACTCGACGGCCATCATGGCCCTGTGTGGCGCTGCCAATTCGACGATGATGGACAGATGTTGGGGACGACTGGGGATGATGGGAAGCTCCTTTTATGGAGAAGACAACCGAATGGACAGTGGTGTTTGAATGGAGAGCTTGCGATGAAGAGGGAGCATAGGCCTATTGCTTAATATCGGCGATGGGCCTTTGTTTAGGGGGTTATACTATACCCGCTTGCCTTTGTCTGGCATGAGTGTCACATATTCTGCAATGTTTCGGGAGGCGTTGGAGCGGAGTTTCGGGATCTGAGGCCATAATATTGTACACTTGAAGTTTAATGGCTTAATTATAATTGTGTAGATACAGCAGGGAGCCATAGGGCTATAGGTTAGAAAGATGAAAGAAGATTTGTTGTACTCGCTGATGGAAATCCTCACTCATGTGCTGGCAGTAAGGTATTGGTAATATCGTGAAGACACTCAAAGTGAAACGCTGAACATCTATATTTAAGCTAAAGATCAATATAGAGGCGTTAAAGTATAAACAATAAAGTGAAAATAAATGAATGTAACTGCAATGCCCAGCAAACTAATGACGCAGAATCCCGTGTTGGAAGCGTTTTGAAATTAAAAACATTTCGGTTGGAGGTGAGGGGCTACGCTATCCCGCAAGGCTCCCAAATCCCAGCAGCCACCGCTTGCCGATTAAGGCACTCCACGTAACACCCATCGGCCCATTTGCCGTTCCCTCAGCCTTTCCATTCGTATTGCGCGTCCAGTCCAATAAGCAACAATCCTCCCCGCCCCAACATACATACACACCAGAATCCCAGCTAGGACATATTTTCGCCGTCTGCCTTGCCAAACTCGCCATACTGGATCGCAGGGTGCCTCGTTATCACTGGCGCGAACACCATGTGAACGGGATGTTCATCGATCGCCATGATGGTATTCTCCAGCCTGCTTAAGACGGGGAACGACCAGCGACGACACCGCCGATTGAGCTCTTCTGGATCGCCGGGGGGAGATACTTCGCCCAGCCCGTCGCAGAAATCGTCGGTTACGACTGTCGAAGATACGCCGTATATTGCGAGCGAGGCTCAGCTGGAGGATGTCGAGTCCGAACCGCCTGAGCTGACGGACTTAAATAACAGCCTTGCCGCCTTGGCTGCGATATTCCCGGATGTTCAGGTCGAAGTCTTTCGAGAGATGCTGAGTAGCTTTGATGAGGAGTCGAGACTGGCGGTGGTTACGGAGGCGTTGATCAAGAATAAGATGAAGTGGTCCAGGGGACGATACAAGGTGCTGGGGAAGGAAACGGCTCAGAAACCGTCTGAAGATACTGTGGAGGTGCTGCCGAAAGAAGAGAGGTTTAGAACGGATGCATATAAACTGGCAGTCAAGAATGCTGCATACAACGAGTTTAAAGGGCTATCTCACTCCACGGTTAAGGCTGTACTGGCAGAACACAACCATTCTTTCATTCGTGCTCGACCAACCCTCGCAGCTCTTCATGCAAAGTCATGGAGATTCTCTATCACGGCAATATTTAGTCGCAAGAAGGCGAACCCTGAGCAGAACCAGTTTATTGTTTGGCACTCAACGGGTCTCGGCTCGATTATCCCAACTCTGAAATCTTCTGGCTGCGTGGAGTTAGACAGGGAGTTATTTGAATCATTCATCAAGCCACTTCAGGTGCGGAGCCAAGCCGAACAGATAGAGAAGGACCATACACTCGCGCTCGAACTCAACACTGAACAAGCTGAAGAGGCCGAAGCATTACATGATTGCGAGTGTTGCTACACTTCGTCAACGTTCGAGGAGCTTTCCGCTTGCAATGACGGTGCACATTTCGTGTGCTTCCAGTGCATTAGACATGCCGCCAAGGAAGCTGTGTTTGGGCAGGGCTGGGCACGTAATGTGGACTCTCAACTTGGATCCCTCCGATGTCTGGCGCCTGTAACGGACGAGTGTCATGGCTGTATCCCACAAGAACTTGTCAATAGAGCGTTGTTAGGAGAAAAAGGAGGTGTAGATGTCATCCGGAAATTCAACGAACGACTGGCAGAGGACACTCTCCTCAAATCTCAGTTGCCTTTGGTTCGATGTCCATTCTGCAGCTACGCCGAAATAGACGACATATATCTGCCCGAGACCCAGAAGGCTTGGAATTTCCGTCAGCACAGCAACCTTTCGCTGTTTGGCTTTGCACTCTTCTTTCCTTTTATCGGGATGATACCCTTTTTAATACCTTTAATTTTACTCGCCATCCTCATTTCGTTCCTGGCAAGCTTCAACGGCAGGGTCCAGAACTTTGCACGGCGGCACATCATGGCATCCTACACACGCGTGCGCCGACACCAACGCGGCCTACGTTTCCAATGCCAGAACGAATCATGTCTCCGCTACTCCTGCATCTCCTGCTCCAAAGCCTGGTCCGACATCCACATCTGCCACGAATCCTCCCTCCTTGCACTCCGCACCCAAGTCGAGCTCGCCATGTCCCTAGCCATCAAGCGCACCTGCCCGCGCTGCAACACCAGCTTCGTCAAGTCCTCAGGCTGCAACAAGCTGACCTGCGTGTGCGGCTACCAGATGTGCTACGTCTGCCGCAAGGACATTGGGAATGGGGAAGGCTACCGCCACTTCTGCGAGCACTTCCGCCCGAATGGCGGGAAGGGCTGCATGGAGTGCGAGAAGTGCGATTTGTACCGCTGTGAGAATGATGAGGTGGTGGTGACGAAGGCGAAGGAGGATGCGGAGAGGTTGTGGTTTGAGAAGGAGGGCGGGGGGGATGAGGATCTCAAGAAGACGTTGGTGCAGAAGTATGACCCGGCGAAGGATGGGTGGGTGGGCCGCATGTGGCGGTCGAGGCCCAGCGCGGAGAGTGTGTTGGATGCGCTGGTGGAATTTGTTATTGAATGATGATTGGGATGTCTGGGCTGGGGGGTATGGGTGGGATTTGGCGTTTTGTTTGGTTGTGCATGCGATATCCGGATGGGAAGGAGGGGTACTGGTTTAAGGTGTTTTTGAGCCGGGGGCTAGAAGCCATGACTGACAGGTGTCTGTACTGAAAGATACGGGACGTTCTCTTATATGGGACGGATAATAAAACGATTTTTTATACAGTTCTTGGGGTTTGAGGAAGTGGACAATTGGTTGGAGATCTGTGATTGAACGCCTCTGCATTATAGTTGCTATGAACACTGGTATCTACAGTTCCTGCTGTTTTCTACAGCCCCTCCTCGAACTTCTAGACAGCATGAGTCTATTGCTTCCAGCTTCAAAAGGGCCACCCCCTACATATCAAAACCCCCAAAAAAAACCTTCATCCACACTATCCTTCTCTCCACGACCAAAAGATCAAAAAGAAACAAAAAAATATTGAACAGAGTGGGACTCGAACCCACGCCACTTTCGTGACCAGGAAACTATATGATAAATCACATGTATTAAGGTATAACCTTAACCTGGCGCCATAACCATCTCGGCCATCTGTCCCGGATTTGTTGAAGCGGAGGGGCTTGTTGGGTGTTTTGTGAAAGGAAAAAATTGTAGGTGGGTTCTTCAATGGCGACCCCACATGAAGTGGGGATGGTCCCTGAGTAGCCGCCCCTCAATTGTAGAGGGTACAAATGACGGTATTGAGGCGGTGGGATTATTGTAAATTATGAATATTTATTAGGCCTCGGTGTGCAGTTTATTTTATTAATCCTGTAAAATTATTTATTTCGTAGATATTATAGTGCCCACAGAACGCGTCGTGCTCGGTTAGATCTGGTTCAGCCTTGCCAACGCGTAAATTGATTTCTGGACCAAGCCTCGCGGGTCACACTTTCACCAAGTCGGCCCATCAAGCAAGGAAACGTCAGCTTCAGACACCAAGACGCTTGAAGCTCTAAATCGACCTATTGATACATCAAACAAGCGGCCTGACGACATAGTCAACCAACAGCAACCGCCCCAATGGCTGGCGGCGTACAGGGCTTCGTGAACAAAAAACACCAGCAATATGGCGGCACCGAGAACGAGACGCCTCTGTCACAGGCAGAAATTCAACAGCGCAAGACTGCTGTCCGTGACCTGGGATTGAAAGCCCCGGGACCAGCAGCTGGTCGGAGGAGCCTGTCGACTTCTGGACCCGGCGTGCCATTTCGAGATGGGGTCACTGGGCCAGCCAGAGCTGCCTCCCCACTTGCCATGCAACAGGCTGGTGCCCAGAATGGTTTTGCTACTCAAGGCAGAACTCAAGGCAATGGACAGGGCCAAGCATATACCCAAAGAGAATCTATGTGGGCTGAATCGAGTCTCGGATCTGATTCGTTGTTCACTGTTAAAGACAAGTCATTCGGTCACTTCTACAGCGATGACGAGTTGCAAGGTCAACACGTTGAGGGACAGGATCAAGATGTTGGATTATCTGACCAACGATCTGACAGTGATCCGGAAGAGGGGGAAGCTGATCAGAACATGGCCGGATACCACAATGCCAATCCCAGACAGCCGGGGATAAGCCAAGCCAGCATCCCAATGAGAGGGGTCATTACACGCCGCTTCGAACCTAAGATGCAGCAACAGCAGCGACCTGTTACGGAAACCGCCCCTTCCAACGGCAAACGGGCATCGAATGGCTCTGTAAAGAACTACAACCAGAAAACCATGCCAGGGCGTGGGCACCAAGTACAGAAAGATGGAGACCATCAGCAGGAGGTAGATGCGTTTGCTCCCTCTGAAGTCGACGAAGATACCATACACTCAATTGGTGGTAATGGTGGAAAGCATCCCCGGAAGGGTTCCAAACGGCAAGCAGAAGATATTTCCAACATTGACTTTGACCACAAGACGCTCTACGAGATGTCATACGCAGACCTCGAAAAGCAGCCATTCGACGAGGATCCAAACCAAGCCGAAAACTCCTCACTGACAGGTCTCTCCAAACCCCTCGACGACCGCATGAAGATGTTCCAAAATGCGCCAGCGGAAAATCAAGCGGCGTTTCTCGCCACGCTGTCCATCGATGAGTGGGAGGACGCGGGCGAGTGGCTCATGAAGCAGTTCGGCACTGTAATGGGAAAGGTTGCGGATGCTCGACGTGAGAGACGGAAGATTGCGGCTGAATTTGAGGAGAGGCTTGCTGCGAGGGATGCAGAGGTCAGGAATAAGATTGATGGTGTGGAAGATGCGTTGAATTTCTTGAAAGATGGAGGAAATGACTTGTTGAGGGGGAAGACGCCGATTTAGTGGCTTGTGGGATGATACTTTTTGTTATTTACAATTTGCTGGAAGGGCTTGAGGATGACATGGCATGTATTTAACTGGAAGAGCCTGAAGATGACATGGCATAAATTTAGCTGGAGCAAGCACAGAACGGTGGCGAAAAGGAGGGAGGGGCTATTGCTGCATCATATACCCATTTGCTTTATCTACAGCTTTCAATCAAATCAGAAATCATATCTGCTGCACTTCTTGCACACGTCTATCTCTTCCAACAATCAGCCTCAGCTGACTACCCTTCTTCCCCTCATCCCCCTTAAACACCCCCTTCCTCAGTTCCTCTGTGAACAGCTCATATGCGGGGTAATACCCATCCACGAACTTCACCACCTGCTCATCCGTCATCGCATTTTCCACCCCCCTCGCCTTCCTCAACACCTCCTCCTGCTCCCTCCGCCACGCATACACAAACGCCGTCTCACTCGCATCAAGGTGTATGAACGCATCCAGCATATCCGTCATAACATCATACTCCCTGAGCTTATCATTCACGAACAACAAATCCTCGAGCCGGTTCTTCCATAATGTGGAATCGGGATTCGAACGCGACGCCTCGCGCTTGGCGGCGACCTCGGAGTCTGACAGGGCGCGAAATCCGACGGACCACCCTTCGAGGATTATGACTTGCAGCTTGCGCTTGCTAGGTTCGTTGACACGGAGGGGGGTGGATGTGCGGTCGCCTTGTCCGTTGAAGGCGGATTTGTCGTAGCGGGGGATGGAGGTTTCGGTCTGGGAGCGGAGATTGGTGAAGAGGGAGCGGGCGAGGGGGATGTCGTGGGTTCCTGGGGCTGTTAGTATGGGGATAGATGAGGGGTAGGGAGGGGCATACCGGGCTCTCCGCGATGCTGGATCAGCGGGTTCGAGGGATTGGCTTCTGCTAGGGCAACTTGGTCGGCATGAGTGAGATAGAGGTCATCGAGGCTGATTATCTCAGTCACAAGGTTGCAGTCGTCGTGGAGGGTGGAGAGGAGGAGGGAGACGAGGGTGGATTTCCCGACGCCTTGGACGCCGTTGATGCCTATGAAGAAGGGGGCGGAGGGGGAGGAGGCAGCGTGGATGGCATGGCGGGCGAGGATGAAGGGGATGCAGTGGGCGCTTTTGTCGTCTATTATTTCGGCCATGTTATCATTTATGAGGGTGGTGTTGGGAGCTGGGGTTTGAGATGGAGGCGGGGGTTGTCAGGGTCTGAGAGAAGTGGTGAGCTCCACAGTGACTCTGCATTTATCCAAACGTTACAATTCCTGACCTGAAGCTTCAATGGTACAATTCTGACAATCTGTTCAAGGGCCCATAATTCCTATTCTCATATTTTCCATTGGCGGCTCTCCACGAAGGTTTGCTCGTCGACAGAGACTCGACTTGCCGTGCTTGACGGTGGGACTCAATGCGGGGTTAACAGCCTACTGGAACCCCGACTCTCCGATCCGGCCTTGGGAGACTCTAGATCCATGACGCTCATTATCGGCATCAGCGTCGCAGGATCTCATTCTCCAACTCCGAAATGATTACTGTTCAGCGTCAGAAATTATTATGGGAACATAATAATAGGACCCTAAAATAATGCACATGGCATTTCTCCAACTCCAAATTATCTCGGAGACCGCTGGCATGTGAACGCGAACGCTTAAATTTCGCAGCTTCCCCAGGTTTCGTCATGACCCCAACAGCCGGCCAATCACAACAGCCGAACGGTTTGGCCGAGGCATGTGCCGAGGTGATCTGGGACGACCACGACGAGCCGAAAACGAACAAGTAGATAAACACTTCGCTCCCGGAGACCGCGGAGTATATTTCTTGTCTTATTCTGCTCTTTCTTTCCTCATTATACCCTCAAAAGAGCTTCTTCCCTCAAAGAGCTTCTTACTACACCGGCTTCTTCCAACACCGGTTTCTTCCTACGCTGGTTTCAACTATACCCATTGAAACATGTCGGAAATCAGATACGATGGCCAGGTCGTGGTCGTAACGGGGGCAGGTGGAGGCCTTGGAAAGGCATATGCGACCTTCTTGTAAATTTCCGGCCCAAAAAATGCATACGCTTTTCCCAGTCCTTTGCTAACACCGGTCACAGTGGTTCGAGAGGTGCCAGCGTCGTGGTGAACGACTTGGGCGGATCGTTCAAGGGCGAAGGCGGAGCATCCACAAGAGTGCGTCATGTCCCATTCCCCCCTTCTCCGAGCCGAATGCTGACCAACCCCCAGGCTGCTGATGTAGTTGTCGAGGAGATCAAGGCTGCTGGCGGCAAGGCCGTTGCCAACTACGACAGTGTCACAGACGGTGAGAAGATCATCGAGACGGCCATCAACACTTTCGGCCGCATCGATGTCCTCATCAACAATGCCGGTATCCTCCGTGATATCAGCTTCAAGAACATGAAGGACCAGGACTGGGACCTGATTATCGCCGTCCACGTTAAGGGCTCATACAAGTGCGCCAGGGCCGCATGGCCGCATTTCCGCAAGCAGAAGTACGGACGTGTTATCAACACCGCCTCTGCAGCTGGTCTCTTTGGCTCCTTCGGCCAGACCAACTACTCCGCCGCCAAGCTTGCCCTGGTTGGCTTCACCGAGACCCTGGCCAAGGAGGGCGCCAAATACAACATCAAGGTCAACGTTATTGCGCCAATTGCCGCATCCCGCATGACCGAGACCGTCATGCCCCCGGACATGCTCGCAAACCTCAAGCCGGAGTGGGTTGTGCCGCTCGTGGCCACTCTCGTCGACAAGGATGCCGAGGAGACCGGTTCCATCTTCGAGGTCGGTGGTGGACACATCGCTAAGATCCGCTGGGAGAGATCCTCGGGAGCACTCCTGAAGGCTGATGATTCCTACACCGCTGGCGCCCTGCTCGCCAAGTGGGACGATGTCAACAACTTCAAGGAGGCCGAGTACCCATCTGGCCCCGCCGATTTCCTCAGCTTGTTGGACAAGTCTATGAAGCTGCCCTCCGCCCCCAAGGCTGAGGCCCTCGACTTCAGCGGAAAGGTCGTCCTCATCACCGGTGCCGGAGCTGGTATCGGCCGCGCATACGCTCTGGCATTCGCCAAGCTCGGCGCTAAGCTCGTCATCAACGACCTTGTCAACCCAGACACCGTCGTCCAGGAGATCCAGAAGCTCGGTGGCACCGCTGTCGGTGTCAAGGCACCTTGCGAGAACGGTGAGGAGGTTGTCAAGGGCGCCATTGACGCCTTCGGCCGCATTGATGTCGTCGTAAACAACGCTGGTATCTTGAGGGATAAGGCTTTCGCCAACATGGATGACAAGCTCTGGGACCCAGTCATGGATGTCCACCTCCGCGGTACCTACAAGGTCACCAAGGCCGCATGGCCATACTTCCTTAAGCAGAAGTACGGACGTGTCATTAACACTACCTCCACCTCCGGTATCTACGGAAACTTTGGCCAGGCCAACTACGCCGCTGCTGTAAGCTTATCTCCCCCCTAATCCTCAAGTTATCCTCCTAACATTCACAGAAATGCGGTATCCTTGGTTTCTCCCGCGCTCTTGCCCGTGAGGGTGCCAAGTACAACATCTACGTCAACACCATCGCCCCCAACGCCGGAACCGCCATGACCCGCACCATCATGCCCGAGGAGATGGTCCAGGCCTTCAAGCCCGACTACATAGCACCCCTCGTCGTCCTGCTCGCCAGCGACAAGACCCCCAACCCAACCGGTGGCCTCTACGAGGTCGGCTCCGGATGGGTCGGCAGCACCCGCTGGCAGCGTACCGGCGGTGCCGGCTTCCCCGTCGACGTCGTCCTTACCCCTGAGGCCGTTCGCGCGGAGTGGGCCCGCATTGTCAACTTCGACGACGGACGTGCCGACCACCCAGACAGCCCGGCTGATGGCCTCAAGAGCATCATGGCCAACATGGAGAACAAGTCTAGCAACAAGGTATGAGCCTCTTCTAGGTCCTTGTGTGAGCGCGCTGTGCGCGCGCGTGTGTCTTTCGTATCTGTCCTTTACGACGCTTCATGTACTGTACGATAGCTAGTCGCACTCAATGTCAAAATAAATGTCAAACTTATGATCAGAACCACTATCTAACACTTCTCCTTCCGTAGAAAGCCAAGAAGCCCGCCCGCAAGTCCGAGCCCAACCCCGAGATCCTCGCCGCCATCGAGGAGGCCAAGAAAGCCAAAGCCACCGGCACCGAATTCAAATACGAAGAGCGCGACGTCTCCCTCTACAACCTCGGCATCGGCGCCCTCCGCACCGAGCTCCCCTACATCTTCGAAGGCTCGCAGGACTTCCAGGCCCTCCCAACATTCGGCGTCATCCCCCCCTTCTCCGCCGAGGCCCCCTTCGACATCTCCGCCATCGTCCCCAACTTCAACCCCATGATGCTCCTCCACGGCGAGCAGTACCTCGAGATCCGTCAATTCCCCATCCCCACCTCCGCCACCCTCGTCTCCTACCCGCAGCTCATCGAGGTCGTCGACAAGGGCTCCGCCGCCGTCCTCAAGTCAGCTACCACCACCGTTGACAAGGCCACCGGCAAGGACGTCTTCTACAACGAGCAGACCGTCTTCCTCCGTGGCTCCGGCGGCTTCGGCGGCAACCCTAAGGCAGGCGACCGCGGTGCCGCCACCGCCGCTAACGCCATCCCCAAGCGCGCACCCGACGCTGTCGTCGAGGAGAAGACCACCGAGGAGCAGGCTGCTATCTACCGTCTGAGCGGTGACTACAACCCTCTTCACGTCGACCCCGAGTTCGCTGCCATGGGTGGCTTCAAGGAGCCTATCCTCCACGGACTCTGCTTCTTCGGTATTGCGGGTAAGGCGGTCTACAAGACCTATGGCGCGTTTAAGAACATCAAGGTTCGCTTTGCTGGAACTGTGACGCCTGGCCAGACCCTTGTTACGGAGATGTGGAAGGAGGGGAATAAGGTTATCTTCCAGACCAAGGTCAAGGAGACGGGCAAGTTGGCGCTGGCTAGCGCGGCGGTTGAGTTAGCTTAGAAGAACTGAGTGTAATGATTTTGTGAATGGAGTGTAGAATTAGCTTAGTTTGATGTTTAAAGAATTTCATATAAGTACTGTCACTATTGTCCTTTGAGAGAGAGAGTGGTTGCATGATTTTGATGGTTCGTCCGGTTCCATTACTTCACAACAGACGGCAATTATCAAACGCACGAACAAAGAGTCATCAAAAAAGTAAACGTCTCATTAGCCCCTCCCATCATCAGCGCATCCCTCCCCATCCTCACTCATAACAGTTGTTAGAAAACTAGGTATACACCACTCAGACACTCAACCTCCAACTGACCCTCCCCCTCCACCACGTCCCCATTCAAACAAAACATATATAATTTGCCCCCCTTCAAAGCAAAAGGTATCAAAAATAAAAACTACGTTTTTCAACCCCAATCCCCACTAAACACGCAAACACATAGCATAGGTTATGAAACCTAGCTGTTCTTCGCGTAAGCAGCGTCGATGTCCTTCTTGTATGTGTCGACGATGAGGCGACGGTTGAGCTTTTGTGCCGAGGTGACGAAGTTCTGTAAAACCCATACGTTAGTATTTTATCATTCTACAGTAATCAAAGTCCATTTGTAAATAGAAAACTTACGTTTTGGGGTGTCCACTCCTCATCCGACATAACAACACCACTGATAATCTCAATCCCCGACAACCCTCCGGAGCGACCAGCATCCTGCAGCGCCTTGAGCACCGCACCCTGCAGCTTAGCATTATGCACGAGCTGCTCGAGGTTGCCCTCCTTGATGCCAATCGACGCCGCAAGCTTCTTCAGCGCCGGCTCGGCAGGCACAATGATTGCGACGGGCTTGCTCTTCTGCTGATCGGCGTAGACGCAGATGTTGGCCACGACGGTCGCCGAGCGGTACACCGACTCCAGCTTCTCGAGCGCAATGTACTCGCCGTTCAGCGTCTTGATCAGGTTCTTCTTGCGGTCGACGATGTTGAGGTGGCCGTTGGTGTCCCACTCGCCAATGTCGCCCGTCTTGAACCAGCCGTCGGGGCCAAAGGCCGCCTTGGTCTCCTCCTCGTTCTTGTAGTACTCCTCAAACACGCTGTTCCCGCGGATCCAGATCTCACCCTGTGGCGAGGGCTTGTTGGTCGAGAAGTAGCCAGCCTCGGGGTAGTCGACGAGCTTGATCTCGATGGAGCCGGGGATGTCGCCCAGAGCCGAGTCGGTCCACTTCATGGGATCCATAAGCGCGCCCATGGCGCAGGTCTCGGTGAGACCGTAGCCGTTGATCATGGGGCTGATCGAGAGGGAGATGAAGCGCTGCGTCTCCTTGGAGATTGGCCCACCGCCGTTCAGGCAGATTCGGAGTCTGCCACCAGTGGCCTCCTTCAGCTTCTTGAATACGACCGCATCGAGGACGCCGGCGCCCGGGAGGCCGTAAGACATCATCATGCTCTTCAATGACATGGCTCCCCAGAACAGGTTCTTCACGATGGGGCTCCCGGCGTTGACCTTGGCGACAATGCCCTTCTTTACAGTCTCCCAGACAGCTGGTACTCCAACGAGAATGGTAGGCTTGCACTCGCGGATGTCGCCGTTGCAGTTCCTGACAGAGGAATCGGAGAGGGTCTTAGGGTTGCCGTAGCACATGGTTCCACCCCATCCCAGGCACGAGTTCTCAAAGACCATCTCAAGAATGTGAGCAAGTGGGAGGTATGCAAGAAGGGTGTCGCCTGGGCCAATATATCTCTCGATAATAACGTTCACGCCGGCAACTAGGCTTGGATTAGCAAACGTCAATGTGAAAACTGAGCGATTGGGGAAACTTACGTGCGGCAACGACGTTCTTGTGCTTCAACGGAACACCCTTGGGGGTGCCCGTCGATCCGGAGGTGTACATGATACAGGCGAGGTCGTCGGGAGTGGGTGGCACTGCATCGACTGGGTTCTCTGCGCCCAGCGCGATGAGCTCGTCGATGCTGAGAACGGTCAAGTGGGGGTGGGCCTCCTTCAGGCGCGCGATATGTGCTGGGTTGACGTCGTGCTCGGTGTTGTAGATGACGTGGTTGATCTCCTTGGCCTCCTTTAGCGGATTGACGATGTTGAGGAGAAGGTGGGGGTCAAGGAAGATAGCGTTAGCGCCAGTGGCCACCAGAGAGTGCTTCAGTCCCTCCTCGCCCAGGGTATCGTAGGCCGTGACGATGGGCATCGATTGCGATGCAGCACCGTGAGACATGGCCAGCCAGTGGGCGCTGGTCGCAGCGAAGATGTGTACGCGGTTGTCCTTGACCATGCCGAGCTTCCTCAGGCCAGCGCCAATGTCGATGACCATCTTCTCGTACTCGATGAAGGTGCGGTAGGTGTATCCGCTGAGCTCAAAGTATGTCCAGACCTTGTCCTGCTCGGTCTCAACGCCATCGATCATCCTCTTGATGCGCTTGGTCTCCTTGTGGGTCTTGAGCAGCTTGCGCGTGCCGATGGCCTTTGCGTTGCCATACTTGCGGGCTGCTACCTTGACAACATCGAAGAGTGTGGCAACATCGGGGAATGGACGAGTGACGAGGCGGTCCTGGAGGTCTGGGTTACGGCGAGGAAGGGTCTCGCCCTCAACAGGCGCGGCGCCCTCGACCTCTTTGGAGAATGGGGGTGACCTGACGATGCGTGGCTGGACGGTAGCCTTCTTCAGCTGCGGGTGGTCGTTGATGTGCGGGAGCTCGGAAACGACGTCCGTCATGGTGAAGGTTGTTGTGTGTGTGATGAGTGATGAGAGCTGTGGAGGCTATTTGCAAGAGGGAAATGAAGCTTCAGTTCAGAGAGCTCCTAGCAGGATCTGGAGAGAAAGACAGGTATTAGCGGGGAGAAGCTAGGCAGATGGGGGGGGTGGTTTATAGTCACTGACAGTATCAAGTGCAGATAGATGATGATGATGATGCTTGTGATGGGCCGAGGAGGAAGAGAAGGAAGGAGTAGGAGTAGTAATTGGGGAGAGGGGGTTTTGGGTAAGAGATGGAAGGAGCAAGCAATAATGGGCTCTTTGGGGAAAGGTACTTCCTTGCTCTAGTTGTTTTGGTGGGTTTACAAAGTAGATCCCTGTTTTTGGATGTTTGGGGGGGGGTGGGTAGGAGCAGTATTGAAGGGAGGTGGAGCTGTAGGAGCAGGGATGTTGGGAGTTTGTTGGGGTAACGCGATACGTTAACCCGCACTTTCCGTAGTCAGGTATGAAGTCAGCCACCACTAACTACTGCAGCTGTAGGGTGGTAGAGTGGTCTAGTCGCTTAGTTCTCGTGCCGCCTTAAAGTCTAGAGAAGAGTGTATATAATGTCTAGAATAGATCAGTGTTTACAGCAACTGTAGTTCAAGCAAAGGCGTTCTGTCACTTAGGGCTACAACTAAACAGGGTAGCTGCTTAGAGACGGAACTAGAGTGGGAAGTCCTATCAGCTTGAGTTGTTAGTAGTATGTGAATCTTTAGCAATAGAAGCCCCTCCCCTAGAGTATTATATTAGGCAGCGCGAGTAGTCGTCTAACCAGACCCCATTAGAGTAATAGAGCAGATCAAATCATTATGTCGGTTACTATGAGAGGGATGTCGGCGGCTGTAAGTGGCTATAGTGGTTATAGTGGCTGTAATGGCTGTAAGAGGCTTGGGGGCTGTGGGCTTGGGCTGGGCCTAAAGAAGGCTGGGCATAGTAACGTCAATATATTGCCGCCGTATGCTTTAGATTGTAGCTGCATATGTACTCTGGGATGTACTGTACCAGGGGCGACGGTTGTACTGTGGCTACCTAGTAGGCTCTAGGTAGAGTGAAGACTGAGATGCTATACAGAAATAGATACTCGAGTATAGTAGTGGTTCTTCTGTTTCTTCTCTAGGGGGTAATAGGAATACTGATACCTTCTACAGCCATCTCAAGCGCCCAGCTCGGTCCCTCTACCCCGCCCAAGCCATTTCTACGGCGATCACTAGTAGTCCACTTTCCTACACTATCTATAGGCAGCCTGAATTACAAAGTAAGACACTAATACGGCAAGCCACAGGTGTGCACACCTGCCCCCGGCCCTCCGCATTCTGCGCTTCTCTCTCGGCAAGAGCACCCCAGCTCAAAACAGGCGAGAGGCGGCCAGGCCACTCTTGCCGGACAAGTCACGAGACCTAAATCCGTAAACTAGGAAACGACGACACACAGCCTTGCATATACCCATCGACTCCCTATAGAAAACAGTATATAGCATCAGTTTACAGAAAAATCTCAACAATAGCCATCCCCTGTACCAACACCAACAAAATGCGGCCTTACGCCAGGGATCAATAGCGGATCTACATCTACAATTCACCCGTCATCCATCCCTATCAGCAAATCCCTCCGCCGAGCTTCCCCGTACCTAGGTAGCCGAGGCCCACGCCCGCTTGCCAAGGTCCCTCGTGGTCAATCCCTCGCTAAAACCTCGTGTGCATCGCCGAGCTACGAGTGACAAGAGGGACACAAGAAGCCGAGCCTGCACTTGGGCCTCCTGCTGTACCCAGCCGAACTCTCTTCCCCAGATCCTAGGTCGTTGGCCTAGGTAACACGTGACAAGGTTAACTTGTGGGCGGGATAAACTTTGTTCCTCATGCTAGTCCTCGGTTACACGTGACGAGGCTGCAGGCTCATGCAGCCTCGTTCACATTATCCCCTCATCGTAATCTTGATAAGAAAAAGATGCTAGGATATCTAATATCCACAGCATCACACACACATGACGGTCGAATCCCTCCTCCGAGCCCTCGGGGACGAGATTGAAGATGCGGAAGAAGGCAAGTTCTCTTTACTCTCCTTACTCTCAATCTCTTCATCCATACAAATCACTTATTCACCCCTCCTTCTCACTTTCTTCCCCTCCCCTACCCCCACCTCACTAACACCCACCCCCTTCAGAATCCTTCCTCCTCTTCTCCCAACCCATCCCCTCCCAAAACCTAGGTTTCGTCGACCAAACCGCCACCTCAATCGACCTCACCATCGCCGGCCGCGACCTCACCATCTACCAATCCCCCACTATCCTCTCCTCCACTCGTGGCGGCGGCACTACAGGCGCAGGTACGATTTTCCCCTCCTTCCCTCCCTGCTTCCTTCTCCCTCCACATAAGCCAACTAACCCCCTACAGTTCTCTGGAAAATCACCCCCCTGGTCGCAACCTGGCTCTCATCCCCCACCAACCCCTTCACCACCCACTCAGTCTTCACTCC
Organism: Pseudogymnoascus verrucosus; assembly: GCF_001662655.1. Taxonomy (NCBI): domain Eukaryota; kingdom Fungi; phylum Ascomycota; class Leotiomycetes; order Thelebolales; family Thelebolaceae; genus Pseudogymnoascus; species Pseudogymnoascus verrucosus. The sequence continues at coordinate 235,585 of NW_017263685.1, forward strand.
CTCGTCCACCGTCCTCGAACTCGGCTCCGGCATCTCGGGCGTAATCGCGCTCGCTCTATCACCCAGCGTCAGCTCCTATACACTCACAGACCAGTCCTATGTCCTAAAGTTGTTACGGCAGAATATCTCTTCCAACCTTCCCTCTCTCACTAGGAAGTCGAAACCCAGCAATAACAGTAACTCGTCGAAATCGAAAGCAAAAGCGAAATCTAAGCGCGGCGCTACACAGGCCGCTGCTACAGAGGGTGGCGAGGGTGGAGAAGGAGGGGAGGGAGACTCGAATATACAGATTAAGACACTAGACTGGGAGACAGATGAGGTAGCCGGCTTACTTCCGGGAGGAGGGAGTTTTGACGCAGTGATTGCGTGTGATTGCATATACAATGATGCCTTAATCGAGCCACTCGTACAGGCCTGTGTTGATGCCTGTCGGTTACGTGAGAGGGAACGAAAGGCCCACCGCGATAGCGACGACACGACAACAACCGCCAGCAACAGCGCCAACAACTCCAATGCCCAAACCAACAGCGGCGGCGGAGGGGGTGAAGCTGCGGAGTTGGGGAATGTAGAGGGAAAGACAGTCTGTATTATAGCGCAGCAGTTGCGCTCAGATCAGGTCTTTGAAGGGTGGCTTACGGCGTTTAAAGAGTCGTTCCGGGTGTGGAGAGTTCCGGACGAGGTTGCGGGGGTGGGATTGAGGGGCGGAGAAGGGTTCGTTGTTCACGTTGGTGTTTTGCGGTAGAGCGGAGAGTTTAAGAGGAGTTGGATGAAGGAGGTGTTGAGGGTATGTGAAATGGCTTTTTAGGTCTTATACCAATATGGCCACTGCTCCCCGGATTGCCCAAGTGAGCCTGCACCAGCGAAAGCTCGGCAAGCAGCCCGAGATCTTTCTACGTAAAGCTGGAATAGAATACAGCAATGCAGAGACAAATATATATGCTATGACAACTAGTCATCAGCCGCGACGGATGCTCCCCTAGACTTTGTTGGGGACTAGGGGAGAACCACAGAGGTAGTGACAGCATCTACATAAAAGAAATAGGCGGGGATTTACCACGTTACACGAGTTGTGTTCTGGTTCGTTACACGAGTTATGTTTCTGTTACACGAGTTGTGCTCCCGTTAGTTACACGAGCTATGTTACAGGAGTTGGGTTCTAGCCCGTTACACAAGTTGTGTCCCTACACAACTCGTGTAAAGTGCTAAAGCCCCAGCCTATGTCTTTTAACAACTCACCTACCAAATGGACTAGCCCGAAAATGGATGAGTTTAGGTTATTAGTAGTGTTATATAACAGGGTCGTATTACTTACTTGCTACCTTTCTCCTATAATATAGTAGCCCATGCCTATACATGCTCAAATAGTGTACTGCCTATAAGCTTTACTTTAATATCTTCCTACTCCATGAAATCCTCGCTACCGTATGCATTTAAGCGCACGACCTCTCCTGCTCTTAAATCTACGCTTAGTTAGAAAATGATCGATAGCCACCTGCTTATACGAACATCCTAGGACGTTACTCCGTTATTTAGCCCATCTTTAATGTAAAATATGGTGCTTGAGCGTGTTACCTATACTAGGGTAGTAATGATATATATCACCCATACTCTGCTAGTAGGGCAGAAATGATGTGCAGGAACATAACTCCTACAAAGTGATAAACCCCTTCCACATACTAGTAGTCTATCTAGCATATATTTAGACGTTGTAAGAACTATAATACATGGTATCTCTACTTTTTGCAAAGAGGGACTATATGCAATAGCTAGTGTTTATAACAACTGTAATCTTAAAGCTACAGGCAAGCCTTTTAAAACTTCGAGACCGCAAGAGTAAATTCACGTGGGACTTGTCGCTACATGTTTGTCACTTAAGATATACTTATATTCAGCCAAGTTGACTATGCCTCCATCCCCCTAACCAAACAACGCCATCCCACCAACCCTTTTTCCCATTTACCCCTCCCTCCCTTACCCAACCAGCCAACCCCCCTTAAAACACCAAACCCAAACCAGACAAACCAACCCCTCTACCAAGACTCCCACATCTGATCCCCCACCGCCACAACCCTATTAAAAAGTTCATCCCTCATCCCCACCGCCGTCAACAAAAACTCCCCCTCGCTACCCACAACCACCATCCCATCCGCGACCTCCCTCCCCGTCGCCCATCCCACAACCATCTTCCCTCCCCACCCCAACCCCCCAACCTTCTTCACCTCCTTAATCCCGCTCACATCAACACTCCACTCCTTACTCCCCCCCTCCTTCGTCCACCTCAACACCGGCTTCATACCGTCCGTGTCAAGAACAGCACACCCCCTCGACCCCTTATACCTAGCCGGGAAACTCCTCGGTCCAGCAGGGGGGAGAGGCGAAGATGGTACGACACCGAGGCGCTTCTTAGCGTGCGGTGCACCGGCTGCGGCTTTAAGTCTATCAGCACCTATCATAGTCTCCACGCCGCCGCGGACGGTGCTGCGGAGGAAGGCGACAAAGTGACGGCCACGCTTTTTGGGTTTCTCTTTCTCTTCTTTTTTGGCCAATGCCTTTTCTTTCCCCATTTCTGGTGAAGGGTTGACGGCGGCGTCTATCTCGGATTGGGAAGCATCTAGGTATGTTAGCTCATCTCTCTTGACGTCTATAATGGTAATGGGGTTAAGCAACTCACCTAAATGCTCGAGGCCCTCCCCAGCCGTCTCATGCGGAACATCGTGTAGCTCCTCGTGCCCCTCCGGCGGCGGCGGTAACGGCGCTTTATGCTTCTCCCCCACCCTGAGCAACGTAATCATCAACTGCGCATTCGTCGGGACACCCTTCAACAACGAATTCCTCAACCTCAACATACGCTGCCAATCCGGATTCTTAGCATCCAACCACTCAATCGCCCTCTCAATAATCGGCCCCCCAAAAAACCCAAACCCAACCGCAAACGAAGTCCCCTTGACAACCGCATGCGCGCTGGTAAACAATGACACGATCAGGAGCGGGGAGAGGATCGCAGCGAGCCTTATTCGCGGCGCGAGTAATGGGAATGGTGCGGTGGGAGATAAAGCGTTTGCTAGCCGTTCGTAGGTATCCGTGGTGTCAGAAATGGCGCGCATGACGGGGCGCGCTTTCGCCCACATAGCTGCTGACATGGGTTCTTTCGTTTTATCGCCCTTACCACCGTGTTTTCCTCCCGCGGCTTTCGTCTGTGCATCCGCGGCTTTGAGGGGGGCTTCAGTGGGGTCGGGGACTGCGGCGTCGAGGGTGCTTTCTTCCCCTTCGGCAGAAGAGGAGGACGAGGGAGGGGGTTGGTTCCCTTTTCCTGCTGCGCTGCTAATAACAATTGCTGAGAAAGCAGTTACGAAGTTTGAGGCTTCCTGTTCTACTGCCTCTCCAGGGTGACTTTCAGGCGCGCCGGTGAGGGAGTCATCACTCCCCAGAACCCCGGCAGCCGGACTCTGAACGCCCCCGCTTGAGGAATCAATCAACGCTAACGGCGCTGGCGGGAAAGCAATCTCTCTTGTGCTCGGCACGAGGATAAGGACCATCATGAAAGCGGCAATGGTAGGCACGAGTAGGTTATACACCCATGCCACGCCGTAGACAGCGAGGAACGCCATCGTGCGGGGTCGCTCGCGCCAGGACCGAAGACGAGCGATGTGTTTCACGGCAGTCATGGTGCCGACGATCATGGTCATGTAGAGGCGCTCTATAGTAGCGCGGAGTTTATCCGGAGAGAATTCCTCGATAGGGGAGATATTTAGATCCAGGGCGTCCATGGGCGGTGTGGGGGTTGTTTTGACATGTTGGATTTGCTGGTCAGGGGGTTAGTTGTGCTGTTGGAAAAGGGAAGGGGGTCTGTTACTTTGTTAAAACGCCGCAGGAGCACCCAGAGGTCGTCGTTAGGGAGTCCGGCGATGAGAGGGCGTGGAATGGAGCCGGAGTCGTTGTGCCATCCCAGATCGCGCACGGAGGATGCGCTGTGGGTTTGCGCGTACCCCTTTTCCTCCGGCTCAGCGGCTGCGAGGGCATGACTATCTGTTGGTAGGTCCTCTGATGTTCTGTCGACAGGTCTGACGGCCTGGATAGGTTGGAGTTGTGGGCCGATGGGGTTATCATAACTTCTCGCAGGCGCCAACGGCGCCAACGGCGCCTGCTCCCCAGCGGTAGGTGTTCCGCTTTCCATTCTGGAAACTATAAAGTTGTTCTACGTTATAATGCGTCCTCGCTTTGGGACTTGCATGTGTTTTGAGGTAATGCCAATGGGCAAGGGGGGCGCTGAGATGTTTTAATTCTCAAAGCCGGGCCCAGGCACAGGGGATGGAGGGGTTGTGATGTCATAGCTTCCGCCACATCCTTGTACTGATAGATCCAGCTACAACTCACTCCACTTTTGGATCTGGGCACGAGCCTGGGCACGATGGGAGCGAATGTGGGATTTTAGGATTGTATTGCGATTGAATTTCTAGGGCAGTATGTTTTATTTTATGGACGCAGCCCGAAATAGCCTCATTGCCCATGGTATTCTTCAAATATAGTCCTCTGCCTTCCTCACTAGCAATATCAATCTACCCACCTTCCAGCCGCCTTTCAAGCCGTTTCGCCTGGCTACTACATCTACCCGCTTTTTAATTTGGTAGGCAAGGGGTAGATATATGGTAGTTATAGTTCTGACGACCGGAATGTTTATTGTACTCAGAGTTACAAGACACCCGGAAGGCACGAGCACTCATAAAGCCAGTAAAACATTATATTCGTCAGCCGTTAGAAGCCATGCCTATGCCTATGTCCATGCCATCCAGCAATTTGTCCATTTCTTCCATCATAACCTCATAATAACCCTCCCATGACCCAGCCAAGCCCAATCCCAATCCCATGCTCATGTCCCAATCCCGCCATCCCCCATCTCCCCAATCATCTCCCTACTGCGCACCCCCATTCTTCTCCGAAAACCCCGCCTTCTCACCCTCCCCCACCCCACTCATCTGCAACGCCCTCTTCCAATCCTGCTTATCCCAGCTCTGCGTACGTCCATACTTCGGCTTCCACCCCTCCTTCCCCTCTTCCTTCCCTCCAGCCCCCTCACCAGCAGCGCGATGAGCCAGCCCTTGTGCCTGCTCTGACTTGAAGACCGCGGAGTGTGGGTCTGCGGATGTGTCGTCGAGGGGAGAGCGGAGGATGGGTGCTTGTGCGTCGGGTTCGAGGGGCGTGACGGAGAGGGGGGAGTGGGGTGTTTTGGTGGTGGAGGGGTGAGTTTGATGGGTTGACATGGTGGATTCTCGGGTTTGGATGGTGGTTTGGTATGTGATCGATATGTTGATGTGGTGTTGAAGGGTGGCGAAAGTGTGTGTTCTGGAGATAGTTAGTTGAGACGCGTCTATTTCGTTGGTTGAGTTGGAGATGAGAACGTACTGAGTAGTGGGGTTGGTGGTGGTATTATAGGTAGATTAAACAATTGATTCACTTTGAGATGGAGAGCTGGAGGAGACGTGATTGTTATACAAGAATCAGTATTTAGGGAGATTGACAACTACAAATTGTCGTATTGCCTCCTATCGAAAGCCACAAGTATCCTTGCTTCGAGACATTGGAAATACGATATACGACCAGTGACGTTGTCAGTTACGAATCAGGACTAGCGCGCGGTTACAACTGCGCTAACCATCTAGTGCGGGGAACTTTCTTCGATAAGCGTGGGAAGCCGATAAGAGCTTTCCCATAACGTTTTAGCGCAACCAGCAAACGGAAACGTCTTTTTCTCACAACAACGTTAAAGGGCCATCCCAAGTCACTCATTTATATCATCAAGTCATCGGTTTTCATCGGAATTTCTCTTTGAATTCGACCCCCTATTCTTTCTACAAGAGTTACTCTCAAGTAACTAATGTCCGCCTACACCTGCGATTATTGGAGAGACCACCGCCGCCATGGTATTGACTCGCGCGCAAACGGAAATAAAAAAATCAAACAAAAACTCCTTGGCTATGCAGCTTGGTGTGGTAATATAAACTCTGACGGTAAGGGTTCTGGCGTAGGTGCCATATTTCATATACAGTAAGTCGGATCGGTTGCCGCTCGAAATATGCAGCATTCACTTGCTTTCAATCATGGCGTTCTTGGCTTCTTCCAGTAATATTGCTGCGAAATTGTTAGTGGCTGGTCAGGAAAGAGAGGGCAAACAATGAAACATACCTTGTGTGATTTACGGCAGTTTCTCAACGACGGCTTCCTCAGCCCATCAACAACAGCAGCTCTACGGCTCTCATCCACATCTTCATCTGGGATGTAATAGTATTCGCTCTCCAGTTGTTTTCCGGCAGCATCCTTTCCTTCACGGTGAATCTCGCCGATGCAGGTCGTTGCTGTGAGAGCTCGGTGGAGTTCTTCCTTGGTCAGGCCCTTGTTCTCTGGGTGCGAATCACTGATACCCCTCAAATCCGAAGGTAAGTTGTTGAGGATGACGGACAGTGGCGTCGAGGACAGGCGGGAGAAGGCGAGCTGGTTGACTACATGGTTCACGAATGGCTTTGGCTCAGCATTATTGGTGGATTCGGATTCTGAGCGTTTTTCTGGGGAGGGAGAGGATGCAGCGGACGATGCTTGGGATGCGCGGCCAGATTCGAGTTGTGGCGTCTCACCCGCAGTGAAAGCAGCCATCCTTGAAGAGATATTCGCACCGAAGGGACCGAAAGAGTGTACAATTGGATCGTTCTCCTCATCCGGGTCCTCCTCGCTAGCCTCGCTCAACTCGCTCGATTGACTGGCGCTCAAGTCTGCAAATGGCTCGAATTCCTGTGACGATTGCAGCTTGACCTCTGGCTCTACATCGGAGCTTGCGTCTTCATAGACCTCGACTGTGGCGTTGGTGGAGTGGCTTTGGGAGAAAATATTTGGCAGATTACCACTGGCGGCATTGCCTGCTGGAGTCGGCGATTCAGGCGACACAAGGCGTTGTCCCATTCTCAAGGGGCTCGATGGCATAGCCACGCCCAGTCCGACCAAAGCACCCTGTCTCCTCGGAGAGTCCAGTTCATCCCAAGCGGAAGTGGTTTCCGAAGCAGCTTGGCGGCGTCGAGGCCACGCGACGAAAACGCGTGCATCCTGAACATCCAGCATTATTTCCGCGGATTCTGTTTCCGATGTGAAGCTGTCACCCTTCGCCAGATCCCAGCTGCGTCCATGGCAGTGCACCTTCATTCCATTCCAGCCATTGCATATTATCTCAACCTTGCTTGTTCCCAGGGATGAAGTCGCGGCAATAAAACGCGCTTTGACGTGGATTCGCGAGATGAGCTTGTTGGCCGAGAGCTGGTATTGCGAGGAATTGCTCGATCTTCCCATGAGGAACTCGTCACCATTTTCGGGAAGGACGACGGTTGGGACAGCGGAAAGTGGTGCTCGCTCGGAGTGCATGGATTGGCGTCGTTGGATCGATGGCTTGTTTTGGACCCTCGGCGGAGATGAGGACAAGATACCGGTGGTGGAAGTTGGGACCGGAGTAGGATACTTCGAGTATGCATTTCGCTGAGAAGGAGAGTAGAGTGCTTGACGTTTCGCTGGTCGTGGGAAGCCAGGCGAGGAGGATAGTGGCTCGAAAGCTGGCAGCAGGGAAGGAGCAGGCCTCTTCACGCCGGCCACTGGGGGTAGTGTTGGAAGCATGTTAACTTTGGATGGACTCTCTTCCATCATGTTCACGGTTTTCTTCCCAAGATCGGGATTTCCTCTGGTAATTGAAGTTGTGGTGGAAAGATCCTGCAACCGCGTCTCGACGCGGTACCTTGTCTGGTGGGGGCACGCGAGAAGATATGTTTTGGAGTTTGTAAGAGGTCGACGGAACAAATAATGTACAAACACGCAATGATCAAAATAGCAGATCAAAGATTAAGAAATCAGTAACAGTATGAAGAAGGTCGAGAAAGAGGTCGCGAAATAAGAGGCCGCTTGCTGGGTTTTGAGGGAGGGCTAGAGTCGCGGTCACGAAAGATTGGAGCAGTGCGAGTTATGTGAGAAGCTGGGTCCAACGCGGTACGCCCACCGCGCGCGTTTTTGCGCTAGGAAGCGACGCTCCTCCCTGCGTACACTTTATACAGCTACTTAGCAAATGTCAATTCAGGGATTAATGTGTATAAAGAAGTGAATTGTATTTATGACGGCATCCGAGAAGTTCCAGACAGTAATTAATTGGCACCGGAAAGCCCCAATTGACTCCGTGTCATCCTGTTCTCTCCGCCTATATCGTGCCAGTTCTACTACTTTTTACAGCTTCCACGGTACTGTACTGTGTCTCTGGTGTCTCTCCCTAGAGCTCCCTTTAGGATGCAAGCAGCAGGATTCACATTAACTGTCATTAAGGGGCCCAGACACCTACGCACATCTCCTGAGACGCATCTCAGATGTTCGTGATTCCACTGATTCCACAGACTCAGACGCGCCTCGGCAATCTGTTTTGCCTATTGCCTCTCCACTCCACTCTCACAGCCCCATACTACCCAACCTCCTGATCAAAAAAGTCGCGATACCTACATATTTCCCACCGCACAATACTGTACATACTGATGCACTATACGCAATTCGTGCCCTTCTTCATGTGCGATCCAAGTGCCTTGTGTGTAAAAACCACCACCGATCTCCGCCCTCTGCATGGCGGTGAGGACCCCTAAGTGTTTCTACGCGCCGATGGGACATATGCACGATTGAGACTTCGTAACCAGCTATTGGACGTCTTACCTCTGGCGCGCCATGGCCTGCAGCTGCGAACGGAAAAACCTGTAGTTTGAGTGCCCAGAAGGTCTCGCGTGTCTGATTACTAGAAGACACTTCTGTAAGACATAATTATACCTTAATGCACGTCTGTTGGTGGACTGGTGGACTGAGCTTTTTCATTGTTCGCGGTGGCTTTATGCCCAGAGAGGTCCCACTTTGCTCTTATTGAGCCTTTTCTGCGACGCGTCTTTGGGCCGATATTACGCCTGGATATGGGCCCTGTGGCTGACGAAAGGAGGATCTTCGGTCGCTTCCTCTCCGAGATTGTACGACAGTTGAGCCGGCCATGAGGAGCAACCGTAATTGAAACGGTATTTTATATAGATATCGTCCTTGTCGTGTGTTCATAATAGATATCTTGGTGATGGATCCAAAGGACAGCAAACCCCTTTTGGTGAGCTCTGCAGCAGCAACAAAGTTGATATTAGGCACGCACCTCAAAAGGGATCAATAAATGTCTTTGACCTCCTTCACTGTGCATGATGTGTGTGGAGTTATGGACGTGATGGTGAAGCTATCCACAAGGGACAAGTGACAAGGCTGAGGTTTGTTTTCGACCTGGAAGCTATTTTATCAGCCTTGCGCTAACCCCCAAATTACAGCCAACCACATACACCATCTGCGCAATCATCTTCGGTAGAAATTTCAACCACCCAAAAACTTTAAAGTTTATCATTTGAGGCCGAGATCAGAGTACTCTGATCCTAAATAACCACCCCGAATACTTCAAAATGGCACCTAAATCTACCACTCTCACCACTAAGGTGCAAACTGGATCGCCGTACCAGCTTAACTCCGCGCAGGTATTTACCAATTCCCCCCACTGAATGCTTCAGGCACACGATAAGGATCCAGATTTTCTAACATCTTTTTCTTCAGACCTTGAAAGCCTCCAAAGCTCTCATCAAGCACATCAAGACCTCGGAGAAAGGCACCGCCGAGAAATCGGGCAAGCGCGACCTCCTTGCTGGCGACGATGAAGAAGACAGCGACGACCTCGACCAAATCCCCATCTGGCTCAACATCACGACCAAGAAGCACATCGTGGACACCAAGCGCCTGAAGCCCGGCAAGATCGCCCTCCCCCACTCCCTCAACTCCTCCCCCACCTCCACCATCTGCCTCATCACCGCCGATCCCCAGCGCGCCTACAAGGACATCGTCGCCTCGCCCGCCTTCCCCGCCGAGCTGCGCGCACGTATCACCCGCGTCATCGGCCTCAAGAAGATCAAGGCCAAATACCACCAGTACGAGGCGCAGCGTCAGCTGTTCGCTGAGCACGACTTCTTCCTCGCTGATGACCGCATCATCACCCAGCTCCCAAAGACCCTCGGGAAGACCTTCTACAAGACCACCACCAAGCGCCCAATCCCAGTCAACATGCAGGCTCCCGCCCCGCGCGCGGAGGGCAAGCGCGTCCCCAAGGCCCAGCGCGAGAGCGCTGAGAAGGTCTTGATTGAGCCTAAGCTCCTGGCGAAGGAGGTCGAGAAGTCCCTGTCTGGTGCGCTGGTTGCGTTGTCGCCCAGCACGCAGACTTCAGTGCGCATTGCGGCTGCGGGATGGAAGGCACAGGATGTGGCTGAGAACGTCGAGGCGGCTGTGAAGGAGATAATCGAGAAGTTCGTGCCGCAGAAGTGGAGAGGCGTGCGCGCTCTGCACATCAAGGGCCCTACCACCGCCGCGCTGCCGATCTGGCTTGCTGATGAGCTGTGGGTTGATGAGAACGACGTGCTTGAGGATGAGGTGGAGGAGACGGAGGAGGTTGCTGAGGCGAATATTGGGAAGAAGAGGAAGCGTGTTGCGGGTGAGGAGGAGACCGAGGAGTCTAAGACCGATAAGAAGGCGAAGAAAGAGAAGAAGGTGCTTCCGGAGAGTAATGATAATAATCTGGATAAGGAGATTGCGTTGAGGAAGGAGAAGCTGAAGAAGCAGAAGTCGGAGGCGGCTAAGAGCGTTGTTGATGAGCTGCCTATCCCAGCGGCGGCGAAGGCGGAGAAGAGCAAGTCGAAGAAGCGCAAGGCGTCTGATTAGAGGGTTGTAGTATGTGGAGCCAAAAAATGGAGCAAGGCAGAAACAGGCATGTGGCGGCGTTGATGGAGTTTTGGAAGATGCTAGTTATGACAGTGTAGGTTATTTTTGCAAAGCATAAGTAGAGGAGTACAAGACATCGAAAAAGTATTCTTATAAACACAGTCGTCTTATTGCCATGCAGCGTGATTAAGTGTGAACACGCCAAGTCTGATTGTATCAACCAATAGTGCTGTAACGTCTATATTCATACCATTCTATCTACGACTCCAAAACCATCCTCCAACGTATCCCCTCAGCGTCTAGGCCTCTTAAACCCCCTCTCATGCCTCGCCCGATACCCATCCCTCTGCCCATTCCTCCCATCCCTCCTATCCTCCCTCCTCCTCTCCTCACCCGCCAACGACCTCGGTACCACCGCCGCCTCCTCCTCAACCTCAACCTCATACTCCTCAAACTCATCCCTAAAATACTCCGCCACCACCTCCTTCTCACTCCTCGCCTGCCCCCCATCAAGCATGAACCTCACCGTCCCCTCCTGCCCCCTCGCCCCGCCCCTCCTCCCCGACCCCGCCGACCTCGGGGATAGCGTCGCCGGACTCGCCACATCTCCCGCCCCCGCCCCCGCCCCCTTCCCATTAACCCTCACCTCACTCGGACTAGCCGGCGTAATCGGCGTCTTCGGCGTCTTCAGCCCCAGCCCCTTCACGGCTCCATTCCCCTTTACCTCGCTCCACTCCCCGAAGCGCGGGAGACGCAGCTCCTCAGCCTCTTGGTTGAGCGCGATGCGGATACCGATGAAGCGCTCGAGCGTGTACTGGCTCCCTAGCTTCGTCGCTTTCTGGAAATGTGTGTAGAGTTCCAGCAGGTCGAGCATGCCTTCCATGACGTGGGCGCGGGGGACGCGCCATTTGGTCTTGTCAAAGGCGGCGAGCTGGTCTTCTTGCTTGGAGAGGAGGCGACAGGAGAGCTCGAGGCAGGCGAAGGACATGGCTGAGGAGGTGACTTTTAGGGGTGCGAAGGTGCGGTAGAGGTCGAGCATCATTTTGTATGCTAGTTTCACCACGTCTTTGTCGAGCTGACACCGTCGACCTAGCTTGATGAGGTACTTTTGTGGATATCGGTTTCGGTAATCGAAGCCGCTGGCCTCGAGCATGAGGCGCTCGAGACCGATGATGGTCTTGCTCGGCCCATCGAAGACGCTGTCGTCGGGGGCTAGATGTTCGGATGGAGAGCTGGTCTTGAGGTTGTGGGCTGCGCACAGGATCTCGCGGGACTTCTTCAGCGTATCTTCAATCTTGCAGGCGGCGAAGAGAGCAGCTGCCGCGGCGTCCGTAGAGGCATATTCTGTATCGCGGTGGACGAGCCGGAACTTGTGGTAGTAGATGACGGCGGTATCGAATGTGCGGACGGGTCTGGTAGAGAGGGTGTTAGCAAATCCACAATTAACTCACAAAGAGATGAGAGGTATAGACATACAGCTGAAGCGCTCGCCGAGTATCGTCAATCCATTGTACGCCTTGGAGTCTGAATGTATCCTCCCGTTGAGGGTTTGCGCCAGTAGCGATTATCTGCCCTTGAATCTTCTGCTCAAAAACGAACGGCTTCGCAACCTGTATATAGGACGGGTGGGGGCCTAGTTTCTGGCTGTATGTGACTTCTGCTGGAGCCATAGCTGATATCATTACTCGGCCAGCTGCGGCCTGGTTGTAAATGAAGAGTGCAGTTATAAGGCTGAGACTGAGAAGTGGTTAAGAGCAAACGTGCACGGACGATTGACAAGGCTGTGCCTGTCGTGGACCCATCCCCCACACCTTGGAGGCGAATCCAGGTGCTGACGACTCATGGTCTTGGCCTACCAACTCTCCTCCTACAACTCGAGCATAATCCTCACTCCCATGCCTTCCACAACATAGAAGCCGGCCTTCAATTCCATCACATCAACTCCAATCGACCATCATCAAAACCCACCCAAAATGTTCCAACTTCCCACTCTCCTCACCCTCGCCCTCGGGCTCGCCTCCACCACCACCGCCCTCCCCGCCACCATTGACGATGACTTCATCACCCCCCTCCCCCTCATAATCTGGCACGGCCTCGGCGACTCCTTCACCAGCGCCGGCATGCAAGAAATCGGCTCCCTCGCCTCCACCATCCACCCCGGCACCTTCATCTACAACATCCACCTCGACGCCAGCGCCTATGGTGACCAGCGCGCCACCTTCTTCGGCAACCTCACCACGCAACTCGAACAAGTCTGCGCCGACCTCGCCTCCCACCCCATCCTCTCCACCGCCCCAGCCGTCGACGCGCTGGGCTTCTCGCAGGGCGGACAGTTCCTGCGCGCGTACGTGCAGCGCTGTAATCTTCCGCCCGTGAGGAGCCTGGTTACCTTCGGGAGCCAGCATAATGGGATTACGCAGTTCCAGACCTGTGGGCCGAGTGACTGGTTGTGTAAGGGCGCGAATGCGATATTGAGAGGCGGAGCGTGGTCAGCGTTCACGCAGTCGAGGTTGGTGCCAGCACAGTACTTCCGGGATCCGGAGGATATGGAGAATTACCTCGCGAACTCCAATTTCCTAGCCGATATCAATAACGAGCGGGAGGTGAAGAATGAGGAGTACGCGGCGAACTTGCGGAAGTTGGAGAACTTCGTGATGTACATGTTTGATGAGGATGTGACGGTGGTGCCGAAGGAGTCGGCGTGGTTTGCGGAGGTGAATGGCACGGAGGTCACGCCGTTGAAGGAGAGGAGCATTTATACGGAGAATTGGCTGGGGTTGAAGGAGTTGGATGAGGCGGGGAAGTTGAAGTTTTTGACGGTGGAGGGCGGGCATATGAGGTTGAATGATGAGGTGCTTAATAGCACTTTTGGGAATTTCTTTGGGCCGGAGGGCAGATCCTTCGATCATGGCAAGAAGCAGCAGGGACCTGAGGAGCTGTAGATCAGCATCCGATATGTTATAGTTATGGTGTAAGGCAAGGTCGGCGTTGTGGCTAGGTTTGGGTTATGGAGAATTGGTGTATTTGCTAAACCCAATGTTTTATCAAATGCCAGAGCGGGTTCTTCTGCGAGTGGCTTGCAGCTTACTCCGAAAATGAAAGCTGGAACAGCAAGTTATCTTTGAACCAGCTCATCTCGCATTGTTCACACTGTCTTTCACTACCCATAAGTTTTAATTTGAAGGCGTTTTATTTCTGAATATCTAGTGCATCGAAAGCGGCCCTGACAACGAGGAACCACCTACAGCTGGGAACTTGTACACCAAAATAACCCCTCCCTACCCTCCAGTAAAAGAGACACTTCCCACACGCTCACTCAATGCAACTCCCCCCATCCTCCGTCCCAAACTCTCCCTACAATTTCATAACCGACAACACGCGGCTCAATGTCCGCTGTCCGTGTCGCACCACCCTCCTCCCTCTTCGTGGCGCTTCCCATATATCCCACCAATTTTTCCACAGACACTTTGTTCCTCCCAATCCCACCCGTCCCATATATTTCGACCTGCGATAACAAAACGCAGACCATGCTCACCAACACGACCTGCGCCGACCCCAGTCCTTGTCTCTACAAAGGTGTCCTCTCCCCTCCAGACTTAGTTCGTCTTCCTGGCAGGCGCCGGGCCACGACCAGCGTATCGGCCAAGATCAGTCACATCGTGGAACTGCTTAGCCCCACCCTTGATGGTCTCCCACACCTGTCTCACGACCGGGGGAATCCCCTGACCGCCAACAAGCGAATCCACTCTCGCCGCCAGGCTCTGGAACTGGAACTTGACGAAGCTGCTCTGGGAGAGGCGAGCGCGGAGGAACGCCGTGTACAGCGTCAACAGGATCCAGGAGCCGCGGGAGAAGATGATAGCTGAGCCGAGGAGGCGGAACCACAGCACGATCTCGAGGACGGCAACGAGGCCCATGGACTGGTCATAGTAGTCCTTGACGAAGTGGCCGATGCGCTCAGCTAGCGCGGAGGGCTTGTAGACTGGCTTTGCGGAGGGCGAGGTGCCTGCTGGCGGCACGACGGTGGCGGGGGGGTTGATGGTGGGGATGAGGTTGGTGCGCGAGTAGGTCGCGACGTGGAAGACGGAGTAGACGCCGAAGGGGAGCATGGCGAGGGGGTACTGGGGGGAGAAGAGCCAGACGAGCGCCATCACTGGGGGGGAGATTAGCACATGTCCGTCTAGAGGCCAAAAAGGCCAAAAAGGCGGTCAATGACGTACCTAGGTATTGGACATTCTCGTCCGCGGCGAAGGAGAGGAGTCCTGGCTGGGCCTTGCTGCCGGGGCGGTTGCGCGCGCGGAATGCCTTGTAGACGACAATGCCGTAGGTGGCTGCGGCGGAGACGAAGGCGGTGCGGTACGAGAATTGGGCCCACGTCGAGTAGTAGTTGAAGGTGAGATATGACAAGCTGTAGCGGAGTATACAGAAGAGTAGCGACAGGTGCCTGCGAGCTTCATGTTAGCTATTTATTCCCGTTGGGGCAGCACAGCTATTTGCTGTTCTGCGGGGTATTTTTTCTGAGCTCTGGCCAGGTATCTCGGATGTGTTTTCGAGCTTTTGTGTCGCTTGGAAGCTCGAGAGGACTCGGAATAAGAAAAGTTCGACGTACCCGACAAACCAAGCAACTGAATATTCAATTAGCATGAGCGATCAAGAGTAACAGAGAGCGCATAAACGTACATTGCAGTGTCTGCGCCAGGGCCAGTAGCCTCTGGGACAACGGCAGAGCCGAGTTAGGTGGTGGAGGCATGGCGACGTGATCTGGCCTGTGTGAGCTTTCGAGTTCGGGGAAACCACGTAGCGCAGCTAGAGCAGAGTTGTAATTACCAGAAGGTTAAAGTATTTGAAAGTCGGGGAGCAGAGAGTTCGCAGGGTCTGTAGGGTGGAACGAGAGTTATGGAGGTAAGAAGAGGTGGAGGAGCGAGGCCACGAGTTTGAGGTGGTCGATGTGAGGAGGCTGGGCTGCGCAGTCTAGTCGCACAGGTTAGCTGCTGCCATTCGCTTTGCCGTCATAGGGCGATTAGGAGCGATTATGGAGCTATGGATCCCGCACACTCACCCACAATAAACCACAATAAACCACAATACTTTATTTAATATAAATTTTGTGCTTGAAGCTGAAAGGTTAATATATTTTGGGATTCTATTTGGTTATGCACGAAGGGAAAATTAAGGGCAAAGGGCAAAGGGATTAATTGCTTTTGGAGGTGTAGAACAGTGGTGCCAGCAATCGTGTGACCGCGCTGCCTTGGTCATTTATTGACATTCTTGTCTTATTCAGTATTCCGTTCCCAGTACAAGCCACTGTTTCGTCATAGGGACGCCTCAGCCACAACCGTCAATGACCGAAGTTTATGTACACTTGTCTGGACCAGAGTATGAAGTGGGGTGTACGTGGGGATCCTCTACAGCTGGACAAGCATATTAATTGTGACTATGCGTCCATGTTTTACAACAATTCTGTCTATCAGAGGAGGAAGTTGCATTGATCGAATAAACTCTTGAAATGCTTCCTTCATTAAAAAGTGTTACTCTAGGGAGTTAGTTGTAGAGAGTAGATAAGACTCAATCCCATGTGATTCCGTATATATAAGCCACAAACTACGACTGAATCCGGCACCAAATTCCAATCAACTCAAACCAAACCCCCCTCCTTGGTGATTGCCTATTGTTCACAGCGGACGTCACTATTATTAGTATTCACCTATCTCAGCCGCACCAGTCACAATTAAACTCCCATTCAAATAAGACAATCTGATTGTTCTTCTACTTCTACGGAGCGAGGAGGAGAGAGAGTAGTAACTAAGGTGAGTGATGCAGAAAACTAAAAACGACTAAAGAGAACCCCGCGATAAGGGGTATGACGTCGACTATTTACAACCAGTAACTCCCTAATTTGCCAACTCCCAGTTCCCTGCATTGGGTATTGTGTGTTTGTGTGTGTGTGAGAGAGAGTAGAGGTATTGGCGTCCATCCACCCCACTGTATGACCCACCGAACCCGCGGGGTCGAGCCAAAAATCCAGTCTTGTAAGCTCGTAGCCAGGGCCGGTTCTCACTTTAGAGCCCCACAGCTCCCATCCCATCAGTACCACCGGTGCGGAAGAACTCTGCCACGACGCCGACGGCGTATGATAGTCCACCAACCCATACGGCTCCGATCAAGAGCCTCTTGACCTTCTTCTTCCCCTTTTGCCTTCGTGCGGCTCTATCGTACCATTCCTGGTCTTTCCAGCCGGATCCTGAGCTACCGTAGGTGTGGCTTTCTTGGCCAGATTCCGTCCCGGATTTGATATGATACTCGGGAAGATCGTGGTTCACGAAACCAGTTGGGCTGGCAAAATTGCCTGTCGCGGGGCGGATGGATTGCATTCCGTCGATTGGGTTTGTCATATTTCTAGCCTGAGTTTTTGTCTCGGCTTTGGCTGCTGGACTCCCCTGAGGCGGACCATCGCGGACCTTTCTGAACACAAGCACATGTCCATCCCCAGAGGCAATTTCATAGCCCTCGTCAAGAAGCGGCGCAATATGTGGAAGGAAACTTGCTGGTTTTGATAGCCTGGGCAGGACCGAAGCTGGCGAGAGAGGCTTTCTGTGGCCGGGAGGTACGATAGATGTCGTTTCAGTGGTCAGAATGGATTTGGTGTCTGGGTTATAGGCGACAATCTTGTAGAGCGTTGGTTGCTGTTCTGCTGCGCCGTAGGAGTCCTGATATATGCTCACTAATTCCTTGACGAATGCCGACTTCAGTCTAGCCTCCTCGCCTTTGATATTTACTTTCTTGCCTTTAGATCCCTTCACTGCTTTTGCAGTTGGCGGCAAATCTGTGCCGTATGAAGAAACAAACACAAATGACTCGGGCTCTCCATCCTTAGCGCTGGAGCCAGCTTGGTCTTGCTTCAGAGATGAAGGCTCGGAGGCAGGTATCTTTCCAGCTTCACGTTTGTCTAGCTCGGCAATCTCCCTGAGGCGGGCATTTACTTTCCCACGAAGATGTCCCTGGTGGTTCAGCAATTCGCTTCTTTCAATCTCAAACTCCTGAGCACGTTCGCGCGCGGCACGGATTTTATCACTCTTTGCAACAGCTTCAATATCCTTTGAGAATTGGGTCGAGGATGCTTCAAAATCCTCTTCCATCTTTCTTCTCCTGGCCTGTTTCTCTTTCTTGGACTCTTTCCTGGAGCTCTTTATTATCTTAGACGATGTATCCTTTTCCTGCTTACCGGATGATTTTTGTTCGGCGGTGTTCGGTACCAATTGGGCAGCACGCTCAGCGTCAAAGTCTTCATCGAAGAAAAAGTTGTCATTTTCAAGCCTGGGTTCCCATTTCTGGTCAAATTCGTTAAGAGCTTTGTTGACTGGGTCTGCTGGAGGTGGGAAATGTCCATCTGGCTCGTTATGTCTGAAAGGTACGTAAGCATCAAGCTCAGGGTCCCATTTCTGATCGAACTCGTTTAGAGCCTGTTCTACAGGGTCAACTGGTGGTGGAAAATGTCCGTCTGGCTCGTTGTGTCGGAAGGGTACGTAAGCATCAAGCTCAGGATCCCATTTCTGATCGAATTCATTTAAACCCTGCTCTACAGGGTCAGGCGGTGGCGGAAAATGCCCATCTGGTTCATTGTGTCTGAAAGCGGTGTACGCTTTAAGCTCGGGATCCGATTTCTTATCAAGATCATCCAGAGCTTGGTTTACAGGGTTGGGTGGCGGTGGAATATGTCCATTTGGCTCATTGTGGCGGAAAGCTGTGTAGGCCTTAAGCTCGGGGTCCCATTCCTGGTCGAACTCATTCAAAGCTTTGTTCACGGGGTCGGGTGGTGGTGCAAATTGTCCATCCGGCTCGTTGTATCGGAACGGCTTGTAAACTCCAAGTTCATCTGCCAGCTGTCGTCTGTTTCCCAAGGTCTGCCCAGCAGAATCTGCTGACACTGGTGGGTGTCCATCTGGCTCATTGTGCCGGAAAGCCTTATAGATGCCAAGCTCTTCCTTTAGCGATCGCCCATTGTTTAGAGCCTGCTCAACAGGGTCTGGCGGCGGTGGAAAATGTCCATCTGGCTCATTATACCGGAAAGGCTTGTAGATGCCAAGTTCTTCCTCTAACGGCCGTCCATTATTCAGAGCCTGTTCAACAGGATCTGGTGGTGGTGGAAAGTGTCCATCTGGCTCGTTGTACCGGAAAGGTTGGTAGTCGCCAAGCTCCTCTTCCAACGGCCGCCCATTGCTTAGAGCCTGTTCAACAGGATCTGGCGGCGGTGGGAAATGTCCGTCTGGCTCATTGTGCTGGAAAGGTGTGTAAACCCCGAGTTCCTGCTCTACCGTGCGTCCATCCCGGTATAACTCGCTGTCTGTAACATAGGTGCCTTGACTTTGAGAAGCGGTTGTTGCCAAGCCATCAAGTGCAGTCTTAGTCGATTGTTTGGGAAGGGGTTGGGGGCCTGGGAATTGTGAGACTGGGGGTCCATGATCGTAGAATTTTTGGTTCGGGATATGGCTCGCTGGGGTGTCGGTCTGGGGGCTCAACGTGCTAGAATCTTGTTTGAAGACCTTTCGATTTGTAATTGGATCGATTTCGTATTTCAAGTTAAATAATCCGTCGCTGCTTGGGGTCCGGCCACTGTGTCCATCTGTCGTGGCCTTACGCGAGGTATTGATGGACCCTGAAGTAGCCCGGGCAAGGTTTGAGGCTGTTCGGGTGGCGTCATTCTTGAGTTTCTGCAAATTAACCCTAGATTTGTCTTCATAGAATGCGCTGCACATGAAACTCTTCATACTAGAGTTGCTGATGTGCAACCTGTGATGGCGGTTTCGGAGAAGCTTTCGATTGAGGGCTTCGATGTACGCACTCTTCGAAATCTTGTGGCACGCCTGGTGACCACGCGAGCCAGGCTGGAGGTTCCATGACCAGAATTCAAGCCTGATCCCTCGAGTCTGTTCGTGACGCCAGGGTGATCTTGAAACTGTAGTCGATATGACTGCCCTCGATGATTGAAGCTGTGGCAACAATGCCGTCCGGCCGGCCGGACCGAGATGTGACGCGATCATTGCAACGGCTGCCTCTCTTGTATCATGCTAGCAATCACAATCACTCTTTCTGTAGATGTCAGCAGTTATTCGCAATACCAAACGAGAGGGCATCAAGAAGCCAAGGACCTCGCGTTGGGTAGACAACAGAGAGAGCGCTTACCCGATCACGATGTCGATCCTTCAATGAAGCTGTCGTATCGGCTGAGATGCTGTAATACCTCAGTTCTCAGATAGGGAACGAGGGCTTATATGATTGATGGGTATGAAATTGAAGGTACTCTGTACAAGTATGTACGAGAGAAGGCAGGAACAGAGAGAAGATGTGTGTGTCAATAGAAGGGCTGAATGGTCTTGCCATGGACCTTGTAACCAATATTCGTGGTGGTCTTCCAACTGTTACTGTGACCAGCCAACACGAATGGATCGAACGGGGCGGGGTAGCCTTACTCCACACTCACGGACGCTCTTTATCCGCTAAGGTGACAAGGTACCAAGGTCCTCTTATCGGCCCAGAGATCGTATGAGGGATGAGGGGCGACTAGAGATTGCTCAAGATTAGTATACCAGTATTTGAAGCCCATAGATATTATTTATTTACCTCTGTTTATGAGTAAATGGTTTATTTATTAAGCCCAACTAATTAAAAGCCCTTTGTATTTACTATTGCTGTAATCGCCGTTTCCTTATCTCCAGTCCCTCTTTAGACTTCCGGGCGGCACGAGTACCTGGGTACTTGCGCCATACGCTTGTGTCACAATCGGTCTAGCGCACAACTATGACGGTTGGGCTGGTCACGTGCCAAATGCCAAGACCCTTTGCTTAGTGTGACGCACGCGGCGTAGGCGGGGGACGGTTCCAAATCAAAAATATACTTTTTGAACAGCTATACTATACCCTCAACTCTTCAACCCCAGCGCAACGGGACGACAAAGATATTGGCGTGCGTTATAATACTGGGCATAGATTGTATATATTCCTAGACGAACCTCGCAGACGAAACAAAGCTGTCTACCTGCCGACGACAAGGATGACGCCGATTTGAATACCCCGCAACGAGCTACCCCGAGCTACTTTTATTAACAAGGCTCGACCCCGAGCGATCTAGGCTCTTTGCGTCCTCTCTACAATATCAACCCCGCTACGATGAGCAAAAAGCAGTTCAAGTCCCAGGCCTCCAGTAGCCGGGCCGTTTTTGGCAATGGCGCTGGGTTTGGCGGGTTTGGATTAGGAGCTACAAGGAGCACGCTCTCATACCTGACAGAGCCGCCGAACCTCACCTCCATATCTGACCCGAATGTTGTAGTGGCGTTCAAGAACTTGTTGAAGAAGGATAGCACGACGAAGGCCAAGGGCTTGGAAGACCTCCGCCTACATGTCCTCTCAAGTCCGCACGAGCAGGGCGGAGGCGTGGAACAGTCTATACTGGAAGCTTGGGTGCGTCTCTTATTACGTTTAGAAGGCCAACGCCTGCAATGTACTATTTTAGTAATATATCTCATAGGTCAAATTATATCCTCGCATCTCAATAGACAATTCCCGCCGAGTACGTGAGCTGTCTCACACCTTGCAATATGAGCTTCTCAAGTCAGCCAAGAAGAGCATGGAGAAATTTATACCCAATATTGTTGGAGCCTGGTTAGCTGGGACATATGATAGGGACAGGCCAGTGTCGAAGGCAGCTTCCGATGGCTTGAACTCTTTCTTCGGCACCGAAGAGAAGATGCTCTTGTTCTGGCGGCGTTGCCAGGTCCAGATCCTTGAATTCGCACAAGAAGCTATTTTGGAAACACCCGAGACTCTTAGTGACGAGAGAACTGTGAACGCCGACGAATCCCAAGCCAAATTTGACAGGGTTGTTGGCGCGAGTCTCTCCCTTGGCATCAATCTCCTTACGAAGCTCTCCAAACAAGACATCAAAAAGCATGAGGAGGACTACAAGAAATTTATTACAGGCAACAAGATACTCTGGGGCTTCATTGCCTCCAAGGATTCATTTGTTAGACGGACTACTGCTCAACTCGTTTTGATATGTCTGGAAAAGCAACCTGACTTCATCGAAGAGGATCTTGAAACTATTGGCACCACATTTATTGATACGGGTCTTCGCAGTCCCCAGCTAAGTTCTTCGCTAGCATTTACCCATGCCCTTGGGAAACTGACAGCAACCTTTCCCTCTGTGTGGACTACATCATACAAAGGGAAGAAGGCTCCCTTGTCCCGACTTCGGCGCTTCGTCGAGAAGGGTTCTCAGCTTGGGCCTGCCGATTATTGGAAGGCTTTGAACTTTTTGCTGGCCCATTTACCTTCAGGTGTTTTACCTACAGATATTACTGGAGCTACGGATTTCCTTAAATCTCTTGGTGATGGCATATCAATTAGGGATGAGCCGAGGTTGAATATCCCGACTGCATGGATCTGCTACGTCAACACCGTGAGGCAGTTGCAAAAGCAGTTGACAGACCCCAAGGACCAAAACCAACTCCTGGTGGCCACTGTCTACCCCCTATTCGAGCATTTTATCCGACCAACACCAGAGGGTAATCGCTGGGCTACAAGCAATAGCACAGCGGCGCTTGCAAAAGCGTTCCACCTATGTGCCGCTTCTGAGGCTCGCCAGTCCGATGCACCTTTAAGCCAAGAATGGAATCGCCTTGCAAACGAAGTGATTACTGGTATTCAGACATCACTTCCTGAGCAGTCAAAGGATTTTGAGAAGTCGCAGGCATCTGTGGCCTCGGAAGCGCACCGCTGGTTTAAACTGCAAGCTGAGATTTGCAAATACTCCGGGGCTGATCGTGCGGATGCAGAATTGTATAAGCATATTCTTATTGAAGCAAGCGCTTCCATCATAAGTCGTTCTTTGGAGGTGCTTTCTGCAAGGAATGGCAAGCCATTTGGCGCTGCAGGAGCTATAGAGGGTGCTTTGCGACTTGCACCCGACGTTGTCCTGGGCTCTACATCATCGGAAGAAGCCATAACCTCATTTTTGAAGACAGAGCTTTCAAAGCTCGTGACTTCTCCATCAGCACCGTATCTTATCTCATCTCTCAAGCTGCTTTGCACATTCCCTGGACAAGAGGCCGTTTGTTTGGCAATATGGGAGTCAACCATTAGTGGCCTTATAAATCTGCCTAACAGCACGCAGCAAGCAGTTGCAGCAGAAGCTCTTATCTCGTTTGGATTCATTAGCGAAGCAGCTCAGAAAAACGACGTCGTGCAGCAATTTCTCTTCTCTTCTACGTCGAGGTTTTTGCAGAACGGGGAAGCGGAATGGCGCCGTGTATTTGAAGCGGCTATCAAGTTCAATTGCTTTAGCGATGCTATAGATGCCCGGGTACTCGATACCATCACCGATGGTTTGGACACAGAAAATGCTGGATTTTTTAATGCAGTTGATGCTTTGGAATATGTTGTTGCTCATCGCCCGCAATTGTTGGAAGAAAGGGGAACGAGACATATCACGGTAATGACGAAGTTACTTGAGCTGGGCGAATCGGGACATCCTGGAGTGGTCTCCAAAGTAGGCTCTCTTAGAGCTGATATTGGTAATATTGGAACTTCTGGTGGACTTCCGCACGATAAGGGGTCGCCCATTGTTTCTATCATTCAAGAAAATCTGGAGAGTGTGGGACCGCGATCTCTGAGCATCGATACTCTTGTGGCTCAGGCAGAAGGGGTCGCCACTTCCAACGGGACCGCATCAGTCTCGGACTTGTTCCCAGACAAAGAGAATTGGCAAGAAGCACTTCGTCCGATACTTTTCGCCTGCGGAAAAGATCTTTCGTTATCTTTGACAAATATCCTCGGTGGCACTATTGCGTTGGCTTCTCCTGATGACTCTTCGTCGTCCGCCCCAATAGAAAGGGACTTAGATGGCTACTCTGCGGCTCTCCGAATGGCAATCTACAGCTCGAAACTCGTTGCACAGGAAAACATTCTGAAGAATGTGCCAGTCAGCGTTCAGATCGACATTATCTACCTACTCTGCTTAACAGTAGAGGTTGCAAACGACCAGCTCGGACTTCGACGAGGCGATCTGCTCTGGTCATCCCTAGATGAGCCCGATATTGAAGGCGACATCCAAGATTTCATCGCAACGTCCCAACGTGCTCTCGCCAAGATTCTGGACAAATCTGATGATTGGCTCCATGGCGAGGGGTCAGACATGGGCCACGCATTGGTTTCACGTCTACTCGAGGAATCGAAGGGCAACTCAACGACCGCATTTTATGCAGGCCGTGTTCTAGCCAATGTGCTATCCAGCCTTGTCGAATCGCACGGCTGGCACATGGCGGGTGGCGAGGATTGGCTGACATCCACAGATGCGCTCAAGTCGTCTACCCCGAACGGCTTCACCGCCGTTGCAATTCTGGCGGGCCTCAAGGAGAGTCTTGGATCTAGCAAGATTGTGAATAATCTGTGCAACCGTCTTGTCAGCGATGTTACTGGTCTATCTTTAACAAGTGCTAAGGCACCTCTTCTTCTGAGCCTTATGAACGCGGCATTAGCTGTTTACGACCAAGACAGCCTCCCAGTAGCGAATAACAGACTCGTCTTCGCAGTTAAGCAGATCACTGGCTGGCTGGAACAACCAGAGATTTTACACCCGGTACTCGCAGCACAAGCTTCTCGGAGTTTACAACTGCTGTTGCCGGGTATCAGCGAGGTGTACGGCCCATACTGGCAGATTACTATCGATTTCTGTGTCGCTTTCTGGAATTCCAAGCCGGTTATGCGGAATGCTAATATCTTCCTTCCTGCAATTCATACGACTTTGAGATTGATAATTCTGCTCAGGGGTCTCGAGGAACCGAATGACGACCTCGTGGAAGCGTTGGAAGATGCCGAACACGAGATATCACAGGGGATGGTCACCCTTTTGGCCTTGAATAGACCAGAAGTGGAGACTCAACCGTGGAGAATTGTGAACGAGTTGATATACAGACAGGTCACAAAGGTGCCCTTGAAACACATTAAAGACCTCTCTGATCTCTACCCCCTCGTAGCATCAGACTTCCCAGTCATCCAATCAGCCGCCTTCGGGATCCTACACCGCGCACTCCCAGCCGCCCAAGGAGATATCTCCGTCAACGTGCTCCTCGAGAAGAAAGACGCCCAACTCCCCGAAGAACTCTGTTCCCTCCTCCTCGAAGTCCCTCAAATGGAGAACTTCCCCGACGACATCCTATCCCAGTTCCCCCCACCAATCCGCACCTACCTCCTCTCCTGGCACCTGATATTCGACGCCTTCTCCACCGCCTCCCACAAAGTCCGTAACGACTACACCACGCAACTCAAAGCCGAGAACCTCATCACTCCCCTCCTAAACCTCCTCTTCGATATCCTAGGCCACTCGGCTGGTAAGCCGCTTAACCTCGATCGCGCGCGCCTCAAATCCGACGCTATACGCGCTTATGATATGGACATTGCATCCGCCGAGCCAGACGAGTATAACATGCACTGGCTCCTAGTGCACCTCTACTACCTCTGTCTCAAATTCACCCCCGGCCTCGTCAAAAGCTGGTATCTAGAGTGTAAATCCAAGCAAACCCGTCTCGCCGTCGAATCCTGGACCGAGAAATCCTTCAGCCCCCTCGTCATCGTCGACACGCTAGATGATGTTGAGATCTGGGCCGAGGGGCTGGAAGAGCCGCCAGAGGACGAGAAGGAGTTGATTGTTAAGGTGTCGAAGAAGTCGAGGGAGGTGTATGCGGGGTATGAGGTTGATGAGATGACGATGCAGATTGCGATTCGCTTTCCGCCTATTTACCCGCTGGAGAGTATTAAAGTCGATGGTGTGAATAGGGTTGCTGTCTCGGAGAAGAAGTGGCAGAGTTGGTTGATGATTATTCAGGGCGTTATTACATTCTCCGTGCGTTACTCACCCCTCTCCCCCCTCTCCCCCCAGATAAGAAACAAACTAACACTACCACCCCAGAACGGCAGCATAACCGACGGCCTCCTCGCCTTCCGCCGCAACGTCACTGGTGCGTTGAAGGGGCAGACTGAATGCGCTATCTGCTACAGCATTGTGTCGAGTGACAAGAAGATGCCTGATAAGCGCTGTCAGACTTGCAAGCATCTGTTTCATAGCAGTTGTTTGTTTAAGTGGTTTGCGAGTAGTAACCAGAGTACGTGTCCGTTGTGTAGGAATCCGTTTAATTATGGGACGGATGTTGAGAAGAGGGCGAGGAGGAGGGGGGGCCCAGAAGTGTAGATGGGGGGTTGAGGGGCGTTTTGAGAGGGGGTAGGGGTAGATATAAATAAATCATTTGTGAAGGCTGGAGTATGTTTTGTTGCTTTGAAGACGTGTTTATCTGTGAGTTTCTGTGAAAATATGTTGCTTTATGAGATTCTGTGAAAATATATTTTTCGGTGAGTTTCTCAGATATAAAAAGCTTTGGTTGAGATCTAAGTGATCTGACTGGTCAACAGGAACTCAACAGAAGGTATTGTGTTGTGCATAATTTTATATTTTACTTTCTTTGTTTCTCCTACTCGTTTGTGCAAACGCACTTTGCGTCCTCTGTTTATCCTGCTCAGTCGTGCAAACACATTTGGCAGCTTATCTATCTACTCCAGCTTGTTGTTTCGCCCGTCTGCACCTCTCTTGCTTACAACCCCAAAGGGACCCAACTTTCTGTTTCTTCTCCTGTTTACAACCTCGTCAAGCCACCTCAGGTTCACCATCCAGCAGCATCCAACAAGTCATAATTGGTGCTTGGGTCACCACGTTTTCATTTTCACTCAGAAGCCACCATCCCATTCAAAACCTGTGGATCCACACTGTATGTTCTTTAGTGTGCACAACTGTTTTGTTGTCTATGTTACTAACTTCTCTAGATTGCTACGATGGACCAGAAAGGCAGCAACCAGATTCGGGACTTCGAGTACGACATTGGAAACTCGGACCATATTGAATTTTTGCGATTAGCCAACGAAGTTGGCTGCCTACCTCACGGCCCAGATCATCATATTTTGCAACGTGGATTGGGAAGTCAAGGTCGTTACACTATCGATGCCCTCTTTCAAGGCGAAAGCTTCAAAGTAGTTCCGCTCCTCGCCAACAACTTTGAGCATCAGCATCTCATCCACTCCGGGCTTTTTATTAAATTGTTCCCTACCACCTTTCTGGATTACCTTAAATACGGTTTGCACACTCGCGAAGTTTATTTCTCTTTGGAAGACAGCAGCTCTATTACGCTCCTTATGCAGGGTGTTGAACAGGCTCTTCGTGAAGCTTTTGATCCGTCATCTACTCAAATTGAAGTATCCCCCAAGAAAAACTTCAGTCAGTAAGTCAAAATACCCAGCACTATACAATAGCAGCTATCTAACGAGTCATAGGTTGATGGGCCGGGAGACAGTGGAGATAATTGTTGGGGAAGGAGAGGATGCAAAGGAATTTGTGGTTCATAAGGAGCTCCTCATGGACAAGGTTTCCTTCTTCAAAAAGTTGTTTGACGGCGGGTTTCTTGAATCGTCAGCGGTCTCGGCAACCCTACCTGAAGATAACCCAGACGCATTTGAAGTTTTCGTCGAATGGGTCTATTGCTCTACTGTGAAATCTCTCCATAGCGTGGGACGTTCTAAATATGATCAGGCCGACCTGGCAATCTCGACAGTTGTGCTTGCAGAGAAGTACATGCTACCTGACCTTGGTGACTGTGCCATGAGCTTTCTTGCCAAAATCGGGGAGGATTTGGTGCCAACAATGTGTCAAATGAGCACGCTCTACAACAAGACTCCATTCACATCAAAGGCACATCTGTATGCTGCGAGGACGGTTGCATGGGCTTTGGTTAAACCAGAAACCAACGGAGTGTCTAATGCTTCGATACACGATGCCTGCCAAGATAGCGACTTGTTGCTCGACGCCATCAAAGAAGTGAGAGGAACATCTGGTCCCAGTCATAAAAGTGCTCATGACCATTCAGTCTGTGACTACCACAATCACCCCGAGATGCTTCAATGTCCGTACAAGGAGTATGAACGGACTTCCAACGATCAGAACGAGTGCTCGGACTACGACCGGAGCATCAAACGGGGCAGGCACAACAGACGCGGCAGGTAAATCTAACAAAATAACCACAACCAGCACAGACAGCATAGATAGCATAGATAGCATAGCTGCTATATGCAACTAATTCAATACAGAAAGTTTTTCGCATAAGAATCTCCGTCTAAATAAATACCTGGCTCATGAGAATTTGATATCAGGTCCCGCCATATTTTGTATGAGATAAGAATGCCCTTCACAATATGCTATGCCTGGTCCCGAGCCCATTATTATTACGATTAATATACGAAGTAGTGCACCCTCTGTACTTGTAAGACGATAAATCACAGTATGTAAGAGCAGTGTGAGTGATGGATATTATATTGTGCTGTACCGCATAATTGACGCCGTTATCTGAATCTTATTTTACAGTGGCGCATGGCCTAGTACTTGTGTGAATACCCCGAAGTGGTATTCATCATACTTATTTACTATGCTCTATAAGAGGATGTCGAGATTTCGATTATAATGCCAATGGCCCTCTGAGTTAACCAGCCAGTTGGACAACTATACGATAGCAGCCATGTCTCAAAAAGCCAGTTCCAAAAGAAACAACAAGCAAGCTTCCCAAGTAAAACCCTCGTCATTGCCTCCTTTATTTAGTGAGTGAGTATTGGAACCCAATGGTAGGATATATTCGATATTCTAACAATAAAGGACATTTGGCACAGAAACCGTCCAGATCACAGTCGGCGACGATGGATTCAAGCGCACGTTTACTGTGCACAAAAATCTCCTTGCCTCAAAATCAAGATTCTTTTCCGCCATTTTCGACAGCAACTTCCTTGAAGCCGTAACATCAAACGCTTCTTTTCCCGATGACGATCCGAGCGCATTCGAAGCGCTCATGGAGTGGATTTACTACGACAGTCTGAAAACCATAGGTCTCAATAGCAACCATACACAAGAAGAGGGGCGGGAGAATATGAGAAAGATAATAGCGACATTAGGACTTGCGGATAAATATTGCATTGATGAGCTGGCGGATAGGTGTCTAACAATTCTATACCACCGCTCGAGGGAGTACGTTAGTTGCAAGTTGGACCTCGACATGATTGCCTTCATCTATGAAGAAACCGGCCCGATATCCATGGCAAGAAAGTACGCAGCATCTGAGCTAGCAGCTGCAGTTACTGCCACGTCCGTACTGGACCTAAGGGTCCGTTCGAAATCTGCTATTATTACAGCCTTGAGGATATCAGAAATCTGCAAGCAGAACCGGGATATTTTAGATGACTTATTCAAGGCTATTACAGCAAGGCCACAGTCTCCTGGGCCAACTACGGGAACATGCCAATTCCACCTGCACCCAAAGGTTGCGGTATGTCCATACCGCGGAATGGACGAAGAGGTTGCTGTCCGCCCAAAAGAAGACAGCTTGTACTGTGGCTGCGGGAGGTCAAGGTCCAGATGTAACGATAGACAAGCAAGGACTGGAAAACGGTGTCCTGCGTTTGGTAGACCGAGATAGAGATTGGCTGGTATTGATTGAACTGAAGCCAGGTAGGAGAAAGGCTTGTAGTATTTAACAACATCCGTCGTTAATTTATTTCTTCATTTTTATTATTGGTAGCTTGATAAAAATAACCCCAGGGACGGTAGCACCGTAGATCAAGAGTATGGTTTCAGGCCTAACTTCATAATTTTTGTATATATATTGAGAATATTGCTCTCATAGTTGGATAACTTCCAATGTTAAAGCTAGAAATAACGGCCTGTAGTTGGAGCTTGGTGCTATCACGTGCAAGTTAGCTACGGCAGAATCGCCCCGTTAGTCTTACCGCCCACCCCACCCTCGGTATAACGACAATACTGGGGAACGGTTGGCTTGCCGTGGAATCATATTCATGTCCGGCCGGTTCTACAGACAACGAAGCACTCCGAGTATACGACTACTTCACAACAATGCTAGACTTCGCTTTTCCTTGATACCTTATTTCTACTGAACCGAAAGACAGTACCGCCAACATAAATCGACACGGCGCATAGCCCTACCCCGCAAATATGTTGCAATTCCAAACGCAAGGCTATAACGGCTATGCCGTAAAATACTCGCCATTCTTTGATTCTAGGATTGCTGTCTCGGCATCTATGAACTTTGGACTTGTAGGCAATGGCCGACTTTATATTTTAAACCTCACACCGAATGGCATTGTTGCCGAGCAAACGTAAGTCCTGGACCACTCCGATACCCCGCGCCCATCCCACCCGACATTGCGCTTCCGGAGCTCATACTGACAATACGCACAGATATGACACACAAGACTCCCTCTTCGATACAGCCTGGTCGGAAGCGCACGAGAACCAAGTAGCTGTCGGATGCGGCGACGGCTCAGTCAAGCTCTTCGACATCTCCGTCCCACAATTCCCCGTCCAGTCGTGGCAGGAGCACAAGCGCGAGGTTTTCTCCGTATTCTGGAATCTAGTCGCCAAAGATACCTTTGCATCCTCCTCATGGGATGGAACAATCAAGATTGTATGCTCCCCAACCCCCCTTGGATTAACCTTCCAACTAACATATTCAGTGGTCACCACATCGCCCCCAATCCCTCACCACCCTCCCCACCCACTCCTGCACCTACTCCACAGCATTCAGCCCTCACTCCCCGTCCATACTCTCCTCCGTCTCCTCCGACTCCCACCTCCGCATCTTCGACCTCCGCACCCCCACCTCCGCCGCAAACCACCTCGTCTCCTCAATCCCCATCCACACCCCCCTCCCGCACGTCTCACAAATCCAACCCGTCGGCTCCAACCGCCCACCCACCGCCTTCCAGCCTTCGGAAGCACTCACCCACGACTGGAACAAGTATCGCCCCAACACCATTGCCACGGCGGGCGTTGATCGCATTATCCGTACCTTCGATATTAGGAACTACTCTGCCCCGCTTACCTTGCTCCAGGGCCATGAGTACGCGATTCGCAAGATTGCGTGGTCTCCGCATCTTCCTGATGTCCTGCTCTCGGCTTCTTATGATATGAGCTGCCGTATCTGGACGGATGGATCGAATGGTGGAGTTGGCCGCGAGCTGGGTCGCATGAACGCGCATACAGAGTTTGTCACGGGTGTGGATTGGTGCTTGTTTGGTGCTGAGGGCTGGGCGGCGAGTTGTAGTTGGGATCAGAGGGTTTTGATCTGGGATGCGAAGAGTTTCATGGGTGGACCGTAGAAGGTGTTACCAAGGAGAATGAGCTTGAAGAGGTCGGCGGAAGGAGAAGAGATCGCAGGATAGGTCTGGAAACTCTATCAATGTAAATGAGGAGAGATAGCAAGCATATGGCGTTGAGGAGTTAGGTAAAATTATAGATGGCCTTGTGAATGAGGACTTGGAGACAGACACCACCACGATTACAACGCGTGACAGATAAGATATATAGTATAAAGTAGAGTTTTCAAATTATCGGTACTATACTATGCGTACAAGTTTATATAAAAGACAAAGCTTTCCCACGCTCTGCAAATGCCCCCATATGCGTTAAAACGAGGCCAGATTCAGAACGCCAGCGCCACCCAATCATCCATCCCTTCTATGATACAATACTGTGCTCTTCAATCTCGGCCCAGATCCTCAAATCGTACAACACGTCGGTAGTCGTACACCGGGCCCATAACCCAACGGGGCTCCCCCAAAAATTTCTATAATAACAGGATCCGAAACGAACCGCCTTTTAGGAAACAAGGTGCTTAAAACGAAGCACCGAAGTCCTGTCTTCCGCCACGGTCGTTGCCGTAGCCGGAGCCGCCATCGCGACCTCCAAAGCCACGTCCGCCGTCACGTCCACCGTCACGACCTCCGAAGCCACGTCCACCGTCACGTCCACCGTCACGACCTCCGAAGCCACGTCCGCCGTCACGTCCACCGTCACGACCTCCGAAGCTACGTCCACCAAAGCCACCACCACCACCACGGCCACCAGAGCTGCGTCCTCCGAAGCCGCCGCCGCCACCACGGCCGAATCCTCCGGACCTGCCTCCGTCCATAGGTCTTGGTGCCGGCTCATCATCAATCGAGTTGTGGCCAGAAACCAATCCCCTAACTCTGCTCAGGCCCAGCTTGTTTGCAAGCCCGTGACCAATCGATGGCGGGGAGTCAAAGCCCCATCCGTAGCGAGTCCACTGGTATAAGCTATCCATCAAGCCCTGCTTATCGCTGATAGATTGGAGCGAGCCGAGTGCCGCCTGGAAGGCAGCGATTTTATCGTATCTTGAAACACGCTTGGTAGCCTCGCCGACCTGGACAAGAATCTGTGCTGCATCAGCTCCAAGCTGGGCATCCTTAGTCATGTCGATGCGGGAAGTCTCAATCGTGGTATCAGGCTTGATAGGCAGACCCTTGAGAATGCGGCGAGCCTGGTTCATCTCGATATCGGTGAAGAGTGCGTAACCCACTCCACTCTTGTCGCCACGGCCGGTACGTCCAACACGATGGATGTACTGGTCACGGTTGGGGGGAACACCGATTTGGATGACGTGAGTGACGCCGGGGAAGTCCATACCACGGGCGGTAACATCGGAGGAGACCATAATGGCGGACTTAGCGCGACGGAAGCGATCCGAGACGCGAGTACGCTGCTGTTGAGTAAGCTTGCCGTGCATCGCCGAAACCTCAGCTGGGTGAAGCGGGTGAGTGCCGTAAAGAGCGTTATCGGATTGGCTGAGGGACTCGAGAATGCCAGCGTAAAGAGTGACGTTCGCGGTAGATGGCAAGTAGACAATAGCCTTGAATGGAGGTTGGGTTGGGTCTTGTGCGACCTTTGCGATCTCCTTTGTGCAGATCTCAACGAGGGCAGGTGCAACGTTTTCGAAGCCCTTGCACGACACAACATGTTGAGGAATCCTTTCGTGGGTTGGCGCCTCATCGCTCTTGACCGTCTGCACGAACTGGAAGTCGGGCTTCAATGTGCTCCTCACAAGGCTCATCACCTCGCGCGGTACAGTGGCGGAAAAGAGAAGGGTCTGACGATCCGTGATGCTTCTGTTTGGAAGAAGGTCGAGAATGGCCTCAATATCCTTGGAGAAACCTTGGTCCAACAGGCGATCAGCCTCATCAAGGACGACGGCCTTAAGATTGGGTGCCGAAACCCTGCTGTATGGATCGGTCAGGAGATCGTTGAGACGTCCTGGAGTGGCCACAAGCAAATGGCAGCCCTGGCGCTGCATTTGGTTCAGCATCGCCCTCTTGTTGCTTCCACCAACTGCGACCTGAACCTTGATGTCGGTGCCTCTGCAGAGCTTCTGGGCCTCGACGGCGAGTTGCTCAGCAAGCTCACGGGTAGGCGACATGACAATTGCACGGATATCCGAAGCGGTTGACCTGGGGCTGCGCATCCTCTGACCCTGACCCGCAAGTTCCGGGCTGGCCTTTAAGATGTTCTGTATAACGGGAATGAGGAATCCTAGAGTCTTGCCGGTACCTGTCCTTGCTTGCGCAATACTAGTTTGTTATTAGCGTTTATCTTAAAAGTGGCAAAAGTGAGGAGGTGCATACACGTCTGTTCCCTTCAGTGTCTCGGCAATTGTAAGTTGTTGCACATCAGTCATGGTTTCATGGCCCATCGTCTGCGTGATTTCCCTGATAATCGCTGGGTGGACATGTCCTCTATCCGCAAGTTCCTGGAACTTTGTGATGATCTCGACATCTTCGTTTGACCTCGCGATAATTTCATCTTTGGGATCGAAGACCTGCTCTTGGTCGTTGTGGAAGTAGCGAGTCGCAGGCTGGGCGTGAAGAAACCTCGCTGCAATGGCAGTTTTCGGTATTTGAATCGACTTGGAGGCAAAGACAGAGGTGCGCGAGAATGGGAGTGCGCTCCTCGACGAACTCTGGGCAACTCTGCATAGCGAGGCAGCGCCTCTTCTGCAAACATTGAGCATGGTGAGGTTGGAGGTCCCTCAGGGGATATAAAGAATTAAGTTGCTAAAAATGTGACAGTGAAGAGTAAAAAGAACGAATGCCACTGTTTGATGGGCGTATAAGGAAGGTAAAGGGGTGGAATTAGAAGAGGGCGGATGGAATTTGTTGCAGATGATTGATAGAGAGGCCAATATCTTTGGCCATCCAACAACTTCTTGGGACTTTTTTGACGCTAGTGGGAAACTTTCTCCACCAACCGCTAGGAACACGCGACCGTCACGTGCTCAGGGGCGAGGCTGAGCTAGAGCCTTGTCAAGCCCAAATGAGAGGTATTTTTATGGGACGAGCCACACGGAAGAGTACTGTACGAGTGAGCTGCCCATTTAATTTTTGATAGATACTATCTATACACGAGGTTTTACATAACAGGATTTATTATTGCAAGTGAAAAATACGGTCTATATGTTTAGTTTTTCCATGGTATGGTTATGGTCCCCGTAGTGGCGGGAGCCGCTACGGTTATAAGCATTTCTTGGGTGAGCTTGTGATGATGGATACAGCTTGTCAGCTTGTCATATAATATCCTTCACGTTGGAAAATAAGCATTTAATTTTGGATGATCCCAATGACATTGCGAACTATAGCCTTGTATAGTATCCGGCTCTGGATTAATATCTTAATCCCACTATTCGAGGAGGGAAAAGGCGTGGAAGTCTAACACAGTTTCCCGCCGATCTGCTCGATTGGACAGCACAGGTCATCATCTAGTACAGCCAAAGTCTCCCAGAAGCCCAAATAAACGGTGGAGTGCCGGAAATTCTTATAAAGATTGGTCCATTGTACTGTATAATACACTGCGGCTTGACCCCGTTTCCGCCGTATTTATACGCCTGCGCCTATGCATTTTCTACCTTGATAACGCCATCCAATAACTCCCACTGCTCGCACAGAAACCGCCCTGACTCAGACACACAATCTGTAACTGGCATATCGCCCAGCCGTCTCACTGGTCCTGATGATCTTGACGACTTGTCCTCTCCTCAAACCAAGGTATCTGGCGACTGGGTCTCCCACTTGGATACGAGGCAACTGGGTGTCCTTCAGGCGGTAACGCTGCAATAACTTGGATCGCTCTTCCTTGCTTAGCAAAACGTGTTTCGGGACCAATTCGTGGTGGGTGATGTTGACGAGTAGGTCCTGTTCCAGGAAGCACTCGATTCTGGTCTCTGACGCAACGGCGGGAACAATCTTCATGGCCGCGGGTGTGATGTGGACGTGCGTGACCAGAATGCCGGTGTGGAAGTTGCCCTGGGACAGAACCTGGGCGAACGATCGCATTTGCTTGATACCAACATTGGTATCTGCGAGGAATTCGATATAGATCGTGCCCACGTCAGCCTTGGGTGGGTTTGGGTTTGCGGCAGTTGCTGGAGTAGAGTATCGCGCGACCATCTCGACACTTGGACGAGCGGTGAAGATCATCTTCTTGCGACTGTGGCTAGGTCAGCTTGAATGGGAGAAATCGAGGGTCGTATCTGCTCAAACATACTCCGGAACGCCGTCATTTGTGAATCGGTTCTTGAACTCAGCGAGAGAGATGCTCAGCTCATCTTCATTCAGCTCATAACCCTATAGACCTTGTTAGTGATTTGATGTGCCAGCTCCTCACTGCGACGACGCACTCTGTCATTGACCATCTGATGAACGGTCCTCCATGCGCGCCAAAGCCTTGCTACCTCGCGATCAGCGATATCCCTCGCTTTTTGTTGGTCTTCGTCGGCCATTGCGATGGTCAAGTAGCCAGAGGTTGAATGAAGTTGTCAAAATGCGAGTTGTTGGTGTTGGGGTGTGATTTTGCAGTTCTTTTCTGTTGATCTTCAACTTTGAGGCAACAAAAATAGTGCTGCAAGGATGCAGCCCGCTATCACGCTAGCCAAAAAGCGGGTCCGAGTGAACAGTCCCCAAAAACCGCACAGACATGCTATCAAGATTACTCGTGCCGCTCCAAAAATCTGAAGAAGGGCAGTGTTTAGCTGAAGATTTATACTAATAATTTATAGAAATTTATTATACGTATAATAAAAATCGCTTTAATTTATTCCTTTGGCTTCATTTTTTAATAACTATCAAATTGAACGTCTGAAAATGGCGAATGCCAATCGGCGACAATCCACGCGGTTCTGCCAAAGTCCACCCCCAGCCGCGCTAAGAATTTCACTCGCTTGGACTCTAAAGTTGGTAGGCGCACTCCGAGAAAAGTGTCCTTGACTTTCTGGGACCCTGCAAGCTGCACCCTTTCTTTTGGACTGCGGCAATATTTAAAGGCTCTGAAAGTGGGATTCTTTGTTTCTTACTATTCCAAGACATTTACATATTCTTGGTTTGATTTATAATAATCATTATGTCCGAAAAAACCGCCCCAGCAGCTGAGACGGTGGTCTCAGTTCTAGCAGTCACCGAGAAGAAGAGACCAGAGAAGCCTGATGATGCCGCCTTTGAGGCAGCAAAGGAGAAGGCGAAGAAGGAGCACAAGGTTGCCCAGGATAAGTTTGTATGTTGACCTCCAATTCATTATTCATAGCTTCAATTAGTCATTATACGACTTCAAGCTCTTTCCTCTTCGGGACAGTGACTGACCTTCTCCAGAACGCTGCCAAAGCAAAGTTAGAGCTCGCCCAGCCAAAGAACAAGGATGGCACCCCATCTGCTACCCAGAAGAGACGCCAAGAGCTCCAGACGAAGCTCAACGAGATCAGAAAGGAGCAGGCCGGCGGCAAAGCTGGCCGTAACCAAGTCTTTGACCAGATCAAGAAGCTCGATGAGCAATTGAAGAGCAGAATTGCCGAACAAAAGGCTGCACGCAGCCGCGTTGCATTCAAGAATGTTGATGAGATCGATCGCCAGATTGATCACCTCGAGAAGCAGGTCAACGGGGGCATGATGAAGCTGGTGGACGAGAAGAAGGCATTGACCGAGGTCTCTTCGCTCCGCAAGCAACGCAAGAACTTCGCTGGCTTTGAGGACTCGCAAAAGGGAATCGACGATGTTAAGGCCAAGATCAAGGTTCTCAGGGACTCGCTCGACGACCCAGTGGCCAAGGCCCGCAGCGACGAGTACAACAAAATCCAAGCCGAATTAGACGTTATCAAGGCCGAGCAAGACGAGGTCTTCAAGAACATCCACGCCCTCCGCTCCCAGCGCGAGGATCTCTACAAGGAATCTCAAGCAAAATACCAAGCTGTTCGCGCCATCGAGGATAACCACTGGAAGGCGAAGAAGGCCTTCCAATCCCACGAATACGAGCAACGCCAGAAGACCCGTGAGCGCATAAAGGCCGAGCAAGAGGCATTCAACCTGCTAAAGAAGCGTGAGCGTGCCGAGAAGGTCCTTGCTGAGGCCAGCGAGCCCGCCTACCTTGACGAGATCCGCCGTGCCCAGAGCTTGATCCATTACCTTGACCCCAGCACCGCCAACGAGGCCTCCAAGCCCCTTCTCGCACCCAGTGGACTCACCGCCGAGGCACAGCGCACCGTTGACGACTCCGGAATTAAGGGCATGAAGGTTGCCAAGAAGGAGGACGAGGAATACTTCGCTGGAACCGGCGGCAAGAAGGGCAAGAAGGGACGCAAGGCCGCCGCCTCCCCCGCTGCTCCAGCTCCTGGCAAATTCACCCTCCCACCAGCTGTTTTGGAAGACTGCAGCGCCATGGGCATTGAACCCCCAATGAACGCCGCTGATGTCCCAGCCGTCCTCGCCAAGGCCCAGGAGAAGCTCGCATTCTGGAGAGCCGACCAGAAGGCCCAGACCGAGAAGGTATGCCATTCGAATTCCATCCATTAACTGCTGCAAATACTAACTAACTATCCCAGAACGTCGCCAAGGCCCAGAAAGACATCGAGAAGCTCGACGCCGAGGACTCCGCCCCAGCCACCAACGGCTCCAAGAAGTCCGAGGAGTCCGTCGTCGCCACCGCCATCGAGACCGTCAAGGACACCGTCGCCGACGTCGCCGAGAAGGTCAAGGCCGTCACCGTCGGCGAGGACAAGGAGTAAACCCCCTTCTCCCGCTCACCACTACCAAACATGGCAACATCCCCGTCATTTTCGCAGTTTCAAAAAAGCATAGCGTTTTGATTCAACCCCCGCACCCCTCGAGCAAAGCGCGCCTATTACACTCATCATCAAAAACACCCCCCATTCATCCGGTTTTGTTTTCAGCGAGCATTTTCGGATCCTTGGGAGATATCCCCCACCCTCCCAACCACTCTTGTTGCGAAACTTCAGACTTTTTTATCCCTTGCATTGTGTATACTTTTTAAACGAGGAGATATATTATTTTGGGCCACATCCATAATTTTCTAGGGTCCGGTCTCGGGTCACGTATAAAATAATGGAAAGAACTGGCTTATTTCATGAATTTCGTAAAAAAAAAAAAAGACGTGTTTGACATTTCTAACTTCCCATCATAATTTGAGTGAACCCGTGTGCTATGTTATGCGTGATAAAGTCGTTAATCTCGTAAGACGATTCGTTGACTTAAAAACCTCCCTCCCTCCCTCCCTCCCTGTGTCATCCCTTTGCGCAATTTAGAAGATGTGGAATACGCATGGCGCCAGTGCTATGTTATGCTCCCCGATGCCGAACCAGACGCCCCAGCGCGAAAACATGAGTATTGCAAACATCAAAACAAGTAGAAATCCAGCCACCCGCCCACACAGACATCGATCGTCGTTACATTCCCACCCTATCTTCCAGTCCCTCAGTACCGTCCACCATACGCATACCCGCTGCTCGGCGGCGGCGGTGGTCTCCTGATGCTTCCTAGACCCGGCGTGCTCCTTCCGGCCTCCACACGCTCCTGCCTTTTCCCCTTCCCTCCTCCCCCGCTCATCTCTCGCATCCTCGCCCCCGTCAGTGCACTCAGCGGCGGGTCCTTAACGGCCGAGTCGTCGTCGCGCGGCAGGGTGAAGGTAACCAGGCTGTAGAAGTACTCGAGGACCTCGGGGTAGCGCTGCACGCTGGCGCGCCAGTCTTCGTCAATACCCCGCTTCAGTTCTGCGTTGGCGGCGGCGATCTCGGTAGGGTGTGGTCGCGTGCCGTAGTAGTAGAGTGCGCGCTCGGTCAGGTGCGCGATGTGCATTGAGTGCGAGTCGCGGCGGCGGGTGGTGAGGACGTTGAAGTACGTTAGGATGTAGTCTTGTGCGTGGCCGCGGACCCAGGCTCTGCGAGGGAAGTAAGTTAGTTGCTGGTGGGGGCGATTCTTGGAAGGGGGAGGAGGTATTACCGGATGTCGGCGAAGAAGGTGGTCATCATCCGGGTCTCAGCCTGGCGGACAGCGGTGTCGAGGCCCTTTGCCTCGCAGTCGCATTGTGCGAGCGCGGGCGACGAGCAGATCGCACAGTCGGGATCCATGGTTTCGGGCTTTTCTCGTTCTCGATATGGGTCTCGGTCTCTGGAGGCGAGAGTCAATGAAGTGAATCTACTGGAGAGATTTGGAAAGAGGTGCAAGTGAATTGGAGGCATGGGTGTTGTGGAATTGGTGTAGCGCGGGTGGTGTTTGCCAAATGGGCCATGGGGGAAGGAAGGAAGTGAGGTTGAGGTGAAGTGAGGTTCATGTGTTGAGGGCTTGTATACTGCTGGACGGACTGGGAAGGAGCCGCCAACTCACCTTCGATTATGCATCGTTGGGAGTTGAGTTGCACGTCACAGATACTGCGACGCGGCTCTGCTTGGTGAGGTAGGTACAGTGCGGTTTGGGCCAGCAAGCACAATGGGCACCTGTCGGCAAACGCGACACGACTGGACACTGTGAAGCCACGGGGGGAAGGAGCGGTGCTTGAAACAGGTATTTATGGGTATTGTAATATGCGATAAGAGGCAAAATAAGAGAACAGAAGACGGAGAAAGAGAAAGAGAGAAAGGAAGAGAAGGAGAGAAGGTATTCCTACGTGTTTGTATCCCTTTCCCACCGCTGACAGAACAGAATGCCGACGATGCAGCGGATGCAGGAGATGCAGCTGCTGTGCTGTCGTGGCTCGAGTGTCAGTTGTTTCCACTCTCCACTCGCGGTGTGCAGATTGTAACGTTAAAGGGCAAGCTTCTGCAGTATTTTCTGGATGAATTGGTGAACCGGCAGAAGGAAGAGAAGGGAGAGGTGCATTCAATTGGACCAAGGCTCTATTCGACGGCCGGTCAAAGAAGCGGTCTCATGCGTCTTATGCAGCTAAGACGCGGATACACGCATCGGTTTTTGGTTTTGGACGAGTCGGGCAGGGCACTTTGAGGGGTTCAGGTCAGGTTGTTAGGTCAGTCAGGTAGTCCAGCCCAGCGCCCCATTGTTGACTGTGGAGGTGGTGGGTTGCCGAGGGAATTGGGCCAGCCAGCTTGACACGCACGCAGTGCGGTATATGTGTATATTGTGGGCTATATATGGGCATATATGGTTAATATAATATATAGCTAATATATGGAAGTATAACAATGATGCCCGTCTTTTATATCTGACAGAAGGGGGTAGTGTGTATTGTGTATTGGGCGAGGCTCTGTGGTAGATAATAGATTTAATGGAGCATTGTGATTGGTTTAGGGGGAATTGTAGGGAGTTGTAGCGTAGTTGTAGCGTACTCAGGGCAGATAATACGCTACGGTACGCTACGGTGCGCTACTAACAATCACTACTAGTGCCAAACCACCATGGTCCTAGAATATACGGTGGCCGAGATTATTTATTCCGCAGCCTCTATCAAAAAGTCCAACGAGGAGAGCGACGACGACGCTCCTTCCACATTCACCAGTGAGTGAACCAAAGGGGCTCCTTCCCCATTCACCATGCCGCCTCGATGTCCCACAGCCTCTGGGACTCTGACGCCATTCCTCTATCCCTTCCTCTGCAGCACCACGACTCCTCGAACCCTCCCGCGCCTGGCTCAAAAATGCTTCTCCCGCCAGCAACCCCCCCGACACCTCTCGACAACCCCCAGAGCCCTCTCAGCAGACTCCGACCCTCTCTCAAGCGTCCCAGTGCACCTCAATAACCAACCCATCTCGCACCTCAACCCCCCACCCTCCGACTACGGCCGCACCATCTTCTCCGACCGCGCCACCGTCCACCTCCACGCCGGCGACGGCGGCCACGGCTGCATCTCCTTCCTGAAAGAAAAATACATCGCCGCCGGCCCCGCCAACGGCGGCGACGGCGGCTACGGGGGTAGCATCTACATCCAAGCCGTCCGGGGGGAGACCTCTCTGCACAAGCTCGCGCGCCGCAACATCATCAAAGCCGGGCGCGGCAAGAACGGGCAAGGCAAGACCCGCGGCGGCGAGCGCGGCGACGACGTCGTCATCCAGGTCCCTGTCGGCACTGTGATTCGCGAGATCGAGCGCGTGGACCCGGTCTCGAATGAGGAGCTGAAATTGCAGTTCCAGGGTGATGCGCCGGAGGGGGAGGTGCGCGAGCATGCTGGGCCGTATAAATGGGATCGCGATAAGTGGCTGCTTTACCCGGCCATTACGCCGGAAGATATTGCAACTGCTGACTTCCCGAGTCTCCCGAAAGCGCGCCGCTCTCATCTTGCTTCTGCGCAGGAGATGGCTCCGATAAACCTAGACCTTAGCCAGCCGATGGAGAAACCCATTCTCCTTGCTGCCGGCGCCGTTGGCGGTCTCGGAAACCCGCATTTCGTGTCCCAGGGTGCCTCGCGCCCGAAGTACGCCACCAAGGGCTCTGAGGGGTTGCATATCACACTCGAGCTCGAGCTGAAGCTACTCGCAGACGTAGGACTCGTCGGGCTACCCAACGCAGGCAAATCGACACTTCTGCGCGCAGTCAGCAACTCGCGCGCCCGCGTGGGCAACTGGGCTTTCACGACGCTACAGCCTAACATCGGAACTGTGGTGCTGGACAACCACAAGGGCCGCCCATTGACCGTGTCAAGCTACGAGACCGGCGAGCCACGCACGAATTACACCATTGCGGATATCCCTGGTCTAGTCAAAGACGCGCATCTCGACCGCGGCCTAGGCGTCTCCTTCCTGCGCCACGTCGAGCGCGCGCGCGTCCTCGCATTCGTAATCGACCTCGCCGCCGGCGACGCCGTGACAGCGCTGAAATCCCTCTGGCGCGAAGTCGGGATGTACGAGCGCATGAAGATCGAAGAGGAAGCCGCGAAAGAGAAGAAAGAACAGATTGTGAAATGGAGCCCCATGCAGCCTAGCCAGGACGAGGACGAGCCTCGTGGTTCGAGCTATCACGATAAAGTACCCCGTAGCGAGGATGCCGGGGGGATTGCGAGTAAACCTTGGTTTGTGGTGGCGAGTAAGGCGGATTTGGAGGGGTCGCAGGAGAATTATGCTAAGTTGAAAGAGTATTTGGAGAGGGTTACGAAGGGGGAGGAGGAGCATCCTAGTGGGCAGAAGGATGGGTATGTCAAGGACTTGGTTGCGTTGCCTATTTCTGCCATTAATGGGCATGGGGTTGATGGGATCACGAAGTTGGTTGTGGGTATGCTTAATGCGTAGACCGCGCCGGGAAGGAAGGATGGGGGATAGATGTACGATATTGTACAGTACCATAAATTTGTATATAATGTATGATAGATGTCATTAATCAGGCGAACCACATACGGTTTAAATCAACGGAGTCACAGTTGCATAGCCATGAGATTCCTATTATTGCAGTTGAATGTTATTTCCTTTATATCGCAGAAGCTATTGATGAAAACGCCTTTTTACTCTATGCGTACAATGCCCCCAAGACATTTACAATTGATCCGAACCCGCCTCCGTCTCGATAGGCGCCTCCGCAGCATCCATCTCAACATCCTCACTCTTCTCTACCACCTCGCCATTGCCATTCGCCGCCTCCGCCTCCGTCTCCGCCTCAGCAACCTCCGCCTCCGCAACAGCCGCATCCACCACCGCCGCCCTCGTCGCCGGATGATGATTATTAACCAACGGCACATTCTCGTTAAATATCCTCAACAACATCGCCGTGCGATCCTCCTTCGCCAGCATCAAATTCAAACTATGCAAGCTGCGCCACAGCGGCAGCACAATCCTCTCCTTAAACCCGTCTTCTTCATCACTAGGCTCAATACGGAGCACACAGCATCCCATCCCAATATCCCTGACGCGCTCCCCGATTTCCCCAAGCTCCTTCCAGCACCCATCCGTAACCTTGGGGAACATCTCCACCAGCAGCTTACGCAGGGTGGCGCGCTTGTAAAGGCGCACTACGCGGCCCTCGCCGACGTAGCCTTCGAGGATGGGCATACCCTCTGACTGAATGCGCCAGCGACACACGCCCTCGCCCTGGACATCCTGCTTCATGAACATACGCACGCCGCCGTGGATGAATTTAATACCCTTCCCCTCGTTCTCGACAAGGATGTCGCGGATCAGGGCAGAGGTGTAGTAGATCGTCTTCGCGGGCTCGCCGAGCGCATTGCGCACCATGAAGCGGTCGCGCGGGAAGCGCTGGGAGAGCTTGTAGAATTCCTCGATGGATTGGACTTCGGGGTGGTCGCCGGAGATGTACTTGAATGGCTCCTCGAACTGCTGTTGGTTGCGGCCCTTGG
The DNA here is from genome assembly GCF_001662655.1 of Pseudogymnoascus verrucosus. Taxonomy (NCBI): domain Eukaryota; kingdom Fungi; phylum Ascomycota; class Leotiomycetes; order Thelebolales; family Thelebolaceae; genus Pseudogymnoascus; species Pseudogymnoascus verrucosus. The sequence continues at coordinate 278,875 of NW_017263685.1, forward strand.
CTTTGACGGGTGCGGGGAGGGAGGTTGTGGCGGCGGGGGTGGTGGTCTCGGAGCGCAGGTCGCCGGGGCGAGTGGTCGCGTCGAGCTCGGCGCCTGGGGGTGGGGGGAAGTGAACCTGGCGGTTGTCGAGGCTCATGGCCTCAACTTCGGTGCCGTTGCTCTCGATCTTCGCCTTCTTTGGCGAGGATGGGGCGGCATCGCTGTCATCGAAGGCGCGCTTAGCTGGGAGAGTAGCATCTGGCTTGTCGCTGGCTTGGTTCTCGCGAGCAACAGCGGGAACGTTTGCATCCTCCAGGTCGGTTGATGTAGAACCCTCAAGGAGATCAGCAGCCTCGATCTTGGGAGCCACGTTTGCGCCTGGGGCTGGTTCTGGCTGAGCCTCGATCTCCTCGACGATGCTGATAACAGCAGGCTTTGGCTCCGACTTCTTGGCCTCAGATTCAGGCCTTGCCTTGAATTCGGTCATCTTCTGGAGAACGGTGATGAAGAAACCACCGGTATCTTGCTGATGCGCGTACACTCTCATGCAGCGCTCAAGCGGAATCTTGGCCGCCTCGCCAGTTGGAGTGAACATGCCCTCAGCAAGGCGAGCCGTGGCGTGGTTGGCGCCGCTCTTCTGGTTCTCAGCCTCGACAGATGGCCAGTCCTCCCAAACCTTACCAGACTTATCCATGATGGTCCACTTCTTGAGACCTTCCTTGCGCTTCAGTCCGACCAACTGGTCGCTGCAGTCGATCAGCTGGACCTTCTCCAATCCACCACAGCGCTCAATGGCCGAGGCAACAACTGCCTCGTTCTCGACGGGGTTCATGCTGCAGGTAGAGTAGACCACTCGTCCACCAGCCTTGAGCATCTGAAGAGCACGAACAAGAATGCGGACTTGAGTGACGTAGAGACCAAGAGCATTGCTAGGGCTCCAATCTTGCCACAGGTTGGGGTTCTTGCGGCACGTTCCGTCTCCGGAGCATGGCACATCTGCAAGAATGCGATCGAACTTGAGGTAGCGGTTCTGGGCCGGGTCCTCCTTGGTCGAAGGAAGCTTGATCGAAGGGAAAATCGTAGCGTCGTGGTTGGTAACAATCAGATTCGGGGATGAAAGGCGCTTAAGCTGATGAATCAACATGTGACTGCGCTTGTAATCGGAATCGTTGGCAATGAGGAGGCCCGTAGCCCTGCCAAAGTCCTCAGAGTCGACATTCAAATCCTCATCACCAACAACGTCGAGACCAGGGCTGATCTCTCTCCCGTCCTCCGTGGCGTGCAGGCGCAGAGCATTGCGTATCCTGGCCTCCTCCCCCTTATGAACCATCTCCAAAAGCTGAGCCGCCTTACTTCCCGGCGCCGCGCACATATCCAAAACAGTCATACCGGGCTCAATACCCATGAGAAGCGGGGGAATCATGCTGACGACCTCCTGCCTGCTGATGTTTCCGACGCTGGTCTCGGAGACCAGGTACTTCTGGAAAGCCGCAAAGGGCGGGAAGCGTCGCACGACGTTCTTCGGCGTTGTCATCCACCAGGCGAGCTCATCAGGGTACCAGGGGACTGGCTGCGGGGCCTCGACGGCCGTGCCATCGTAATGCTCGATCTTGGTGATCTCTGGGATGTAGCGCTCACGAAGCTGCTTCTGCACAGCCAAGGCATGTCTTCATCCAATATTAGCACATATACCCAAACTAAAGAAGGGTAAAAAACTACATACCCTTTGGACCCCGCGAAGCGGAAGCTGTTAGGCAAGTCCCTCCTCAGCGCCGCCCAGAACTCGACGCGCTCCTCCTGCGGCAGCTCAATGATGCTATCATAGTACCGCTCGAACTTCTCGTTGGTCTTGTCGATTTTATCGTAGCTCACACGGTTATCGCGACTATCGCGACCACCACCCCCACCTCCACGGCCTTTGCCTCTGCCACCGCCACGTCCGCCCTAGGGAGAGGTTAATTAGTTTTCCTAGAATCGCCAATTGCATGTGTGGACTTACTCTTTTGCCTCCGCGACCCATTGTAAATTCGCTGAGGGACGATTGAAAGAGACTGTAGTATTGGCGTCTGAGGGAGACCGAGCCTTTGAACATCAGGCTTTTACGACGGCGGCGCATAAAAGTTCATCGGAAGCCTTGCGCTACCCACCCGCGCTACCCCAGACCGGAAAATAGTCTCGCCGCTTACCGCAAACACGTCCAGAATCAGATCCCGTGACCTAGTTGGAATAAAAATGATATTATTCGAAGTGACTGGAAAATCCCTTGATAAATTCTTCTACCTTGGTCCTAAACCTAGTATGTAATGCCCAGTCCCCCGTTCCCCTAAGAAAAAAGCAAATCCAGTCCATGCTCTCGCGCCAAATTCGCTTGCCATTCGCCCAAAAGAAGGATACGTCAGCCTGGGTATGTGTGCTTTGATGTCCCAATAATAATCATCCTCGCTATCTTGCTCCGTCGTAGAAAATAAAAACATCTAATACTCGCGCCAAATTGTGTTCGTATTATCAATCTCCCCCTTTGCCTTTCCTTTGCCTGTCTGAGTTGGGAAACCATGGCAGTTCAGTCATCTCACGACTCCCCACGTCTCACATCTTACCAGCCAGGCGGTGGCGGCGGCGGACTATGACCACCAAACTGTCGTTGTCACAAACGGCCCAGTAGCACCTCCTTCTTCCACATACGCACGCCCAGAACGTCATAGAACCGGCCGCAGTCAACGGTCTCGAGCTTCAGACCAGGAGCAGTGTCATCCTCCTCATCACTATCGTCAGTGTTGCTGTCGTCCTGCTTCTCCTCTATGATTGTGTTACCTGTATACATGGTGGCTTTACCCTTCCCCTTATCCTTGGATTTGGGTGCAGGTTTGACCTTCCATGCGAGTCGACCCACGGTGTTACCTAGAGCCAAGTATTCCAATTTCATGCGGGGGTGGCTTGACAAGGCATCGGCAATAAACCTGGGGATCTCACGCATAACCCAATGACAAGTGTCATCGTTGCGGAAGTTTATTATATGGAGTGCTCTGAGAGAGACCAAGCCTGGAAGATATTGGTTGAAAGTATGCTATACAATATGTTAGGATTGCTCGTTAAATGTTCGTGAAGATCTGACAGATGCACCAATTGAGACGAAGCATCAAAAAGGAAATATAACATACCAGAGCAGGAGATGCAAAGCTAATACCAAGCTCTTCCAGGTTCTTTCCTTTCCGGCAAAGCAACTCCAAAAACTTCACATTCGCATCCCACGTATAGTCATTTTCATTCTTGACAGCCAGTCTCTTCAGCGAAGAAGCGTGCTTCTTGATGACATAACGCCGAATATTATCACTCGTAACCATAGTCTTGGGCGCAAAGCTGTACTCCGAACTTTTCGTGGAGCGCTCCAGGATGAATAGCTCCACCAGGTTTTCCAACTGATTCACGAACTTGAGGAAAGGAAGAGTGACGTTGTCGGTGTGGATCTTGCACAAAGGCAAAGGGGAAACTTTGTTCTCTTTCGCAAGGTAGTTCCAGAAGGGTGCTTGAGATCCGACGTTGAGCAGTGAGATGCGCTTCAGGACATGGAGATCAACAGCCCTTGACAGCACAGACGTCTTGATGGGGATGAGATATATCGATAATGACTTCAGAGTCAATCCACGAGTTTTACGGACGTAGTCGCTCATGGTATTATCCTTCTCCTCCAGTGATCGGTTATGTGCTTCGGCAGCCTCCTTTATCACCATGTATTGGAGCGAGTCGATCGCAAGATTGTTAAACCGGAATCCTTTAAGCGCTCGCGTTGCGAGTGCTATTTCAAGGATTTCTCGATGGACTTTCTCGTCAGGTTCAAGTGTAGCCGGTGCTGACGAGTCTTTAGACTCCTTGGTTTCAGTGTCTGTGGTCAGAATCTCACCAGCTGTCTCCTCTGCCACAGGTTCTGAAGTTGACTCATCCGCATCTTGGGAATCAGGTTCTGGCTCGCAAACATCAATATCATCCGGGTGAGGGCTGTCGGTGGTAGATTGGTGCGCCTTGGGATCTTTTTTACCCTCATTGTCAAACATGCCGACATATTTTTGTTCGGGTTCCGTGTTCTTGGATTTATCTTCCTCGTCTGCTTTTCCAGCGTCACTAGTATCGGACGACGCCGGTGTGGCCTTCTCAGTTCCGCTTCCAGCAGTCGACTCCTCGTCCGACCCAACTTTACCAGACTTCCCACCCAGAGTCCCCTTTTTGCCCTTCAAGTATTTCTTAGCCCCCTTCTCAACGGCCTTCATAAATTCTTTCTGTTCGGCAGTGAGATCAGACATGCCTGGAGCACCCATCAACTTCTTCGACAGTACCGCGAATTCATTGATAAATGAGTTCACAGTTTCGTCCATGCCAGCACCGGATTTCTTTTCTTCATCGCTCGCATCCGAGCCCGGCAGCTCCTTCGGCTTCGATTCTAGACCAAAAATTTGAGCTAACACAGCTTCCTGTGCCTGCTTCGCTTCAACTGCCCGGAATGCTTTGGCTGGACCAGAAGCGTCATCTGTGGAAGGAGACGCTACAGCAGGTGGAGGCGGGATCATATTGCCAAACTCATCGATTTCCTGGTCCGATTCGTCGCCCGTGTCGTCAGCAGGAGGTGGTTTCCGCGCCTTCCTTGCCAGGGCCTCTGAAAACGACAGCTGCAGTTTGTTTAATGTTGAAGATGAGTTATGAATGCAAGCCTTGATCTCTTTGACATACTCCAAACTGTCCATGTCGAGGATAGATAGAGTCTTCAGGTTCTTAAATCCCGATATTGTAGGCGGACCGTGATCTGTTTTCAGTTCGGTCGCCCGCGAGGCAAGAATGGCCTTCGCCTCGGCGTTTGTCATCTTCGTAGGTTGTGCTTCGGAACCCTCCCTAATGGCTTTCGAAACTTCGATAGTATCACCGACTGTATCATCAGGGACAAATTTGAGTGACTGCAATGGTGGTGGTCGTTGGTACAGCGACTGTCCCGAATGCATACGAAGATATAGGTGCTGCAACGCCGGGATGCTATGTAAGGACTTGTAGACCGGCCGACTCAATTCAACGCGTACATCCCACCTATACAGCATGTTAGTCACCGGCGAACCCTGGGCGACGTATGAGAGCTTCCTTACTTAAAAGTCTCCAACGCCTTCGCTTTCCGCAGCGTCAACAAAAACAGCGTATTCATGAACTTTCCGCAGCTCACATCATTGGTATAGTGCCTATAGGCTTTTTCTCCCTTCGCACCTCCACTCAGGCTCTCGAGGACAATCTCCTTCAGGTATCTCGCATAGTCGTACTCGCTCGTAACAAGCGTGTCCAGCCCAGCCGCCAGCCCATCCATATCCGACTCGTAAGTCCCATCGTCCTCATCCGGGAATATGATATGGAAATTTCGATAGATCTGCGCCGCCGCCAGATCGCGAAAGTGCTTCGAGACGAGAGACAGCGATATCAAGTCGGGCGCGGTACACTATCGCGGCACGCAGTCAGCTAGCCATCCCATCTGCCCCACGATCCCCAGATTGTACGTGGACCCCGACCCACAGCGGGGCGCCCAAGCCGTGATAAATTAATCGGCGGGGATAAACTCACCTGCTTGATTATCCCATTCTGTGTTTCCGAGGGGAGATCGAAAAAGGTCAATGATCGGGGCGCTTGCTCGGCGCTGCCCGCCTCGGGCGCAGCTATGGGGTCGGCGAAGCTCATGGCGGTGGCAGAGGCTGTCGGGGGTGGAGAGTTGGTTTCAATGTTGTTGAGATCGTGCCATTGCGACCAGGGCCCTTTGTTGGAGACGATGGCTATGGGGGTTGCTCTCTTGCTCCGTGCTTGTTTCAACGATGGCATCGTGGGGATGTTTGAGGTTGAGGTGCGCGCTTGGTAGGAGGTCCGGTTGGCAGATCGGGAAGCTATGATCCACCAGTAACCACAGCCGACTTTGGAAGGCGGTTGAGCTACCGAGAGGACTTTAGAAACTGTGCAAAAGATGAAAGACGTAAAATAAAACAGCCAGTCTAGGTAGTGAAGTTGATGGTAGTTGACTGGAAGTCAATATGGCTGCCTTTATTTCAACCAGCCAAGGTGGAGGGCGAGGTGGACAGACAAGGCTGAGCTTGGAACGAAGTAGGTCTCCTGCATGGTTGGAGACAAAGACGACGAATCCAACAGCTGCCAAGAATGGTGCTGTACGGGCCAACGCACACCTCCATTACTCATCATGAAACACATTGAACTTGCACGAAAATCGTTACTACTACGGTAGAGTTTCATTGCTCAGTATTGCGATTTAAAATATTATATTCAACTGTAGTTACGACCTTACTGTAGTGTAGATCTTTCGTAAACAGAAGTGATAGATTTAACAAACGTGGATGGGATTGTCTCCTATATCAACATAGGAACCCAACTAAACGTTACACAACGCCGACAATACTATAGCAAGCGCCCTCAATCCGTCCTCGTTTGCATTCATGGATTCGTTTATATTATCGTAATCATGGGGAGAGCTGAGCGCCGTGTCTCGGGTATCAGCATATCTGAATACCACCCACGGCCCCCATCTCTCAGGCTCCATCCCTCAGCCTCTTTGTCCTATGCTCTATGCATATCGCTGTGTCAGCGTTCCACCAAACTGCTCCAATGCCATGTGAACATGCCGGACACAACTTGCGTTACACGAGTTCCCACTCTGCCACGCCCGCAAAGCTCATGCCGCTCGTCTTCCTCCGCTCCATGAACTCTCTCTTTGTCATGCCACGTGCGTCTTGCCCGTTCATCGTGTCAATCGCGTAGAGCTTAACTGTCTCTCCCGGGCTGCCCAACTGCCTGTGTGGTATATCCACCCACCAATACATGTCGTCCCTCTCCAGCGGCACTAAATCCTCTGCATATGCATGCGTGCCGCCGATTTTAATGGCTAGTAGGTATGGCTTCGCTCCTCCGTGCCTCTCAAAGTCCCAATGTTGGCACAGTCTTGCAAACTGGAATCGTGTTGAATCTCCATCATTGAGCTCGATATTTTTCAACGGCGGCAGAATAGTCGCCTTGTCAATGCCATGGTTTTCCGTGTTATATATCTTCAGAGTCTCTACGCCTCGGTGAGGCCCAAGAATATACTCTTCCCAAGTCGGCACTCTTCTGTCTGCACGGAAAAAGTGTGCCTTATTAGTCGGGAAATGCTTAAGGCCAAAGTCCTCATTAGTGCCTGTAAATTGCGTAGCTGTGAATGCACGGTGGTACTTGTTATCTCCACCCAGAGCACCAGAGCCCCAGCATGGATCGCAAAGCTTCCATTCTCCGTCATCGATCCGCACCGCGTTCCATGCATGACCCGTGGGATTCGCAGGTGGTATCCGTTGTCCTGGCCCAGTAGCCACATAACCGTATCCTTTACCATGGCCTCCAACGACAAGACACTCCAGGCCAGCTCGGACAGCGATGGCGGCAAAGACACCGGCGTAACCTTCGCAGACACCCATACCTTTCCGAATGGTTTCATCGGGGGTCTGGGACTTGACGCGGTTCCCTAAGAAGGCGTCGACGTCGTAGTCTATGTTGAGATGACACCACATGAAGATTGCCCGGGCTTTGTCGGTGTGAGATGTAAATGGTCCACATAGGCCATCAGCTAGATAGTCTATGCTATTCCCTCTAGGTAGAGACTGGCGAGGGTACTTCGCCGCCACTTCATCCGGACCAGAGAAGTCACGGCAAATCAGACAAACTTCGTCCGAAGAAGTGGTAGCTTGCCTAGCTTTGATAGCATCTATCTGTCTCATCGATGGCTTCGAAGATGACGGGATAGGTGGTGGTGCCGAGTCTGTATTTCCGGATGGCCGACTTGGCATAGGCGGTGGTGCTCCATCTCTTCCTGCGCTTGTGGCAGGTCGCCTTGGCATAGGTGGAGGTGCATCGTCTTCATCACGGAATCCCCGTACATTAGACCGTGATCGCGATGGCAATGCCGGTGCCTGACTAGGCCGTGATGGTAACGCAGGGCGAGAGGATTCGTTCTCGCCTTGACGCGTAATCCGGGGAATGGCTGGGGACGACTGGGTGGAAGTCAATTGTCCCCGAGCAGCTAGCCGTGCCTTCTCTTCCGCCTGCTCTCTCCGCGACGGAGGCAAAACAGGCAAAGGGGCCTCATCCAATCGCGGCGGCAGTTTCCGTACAGCGTTCGTATCAATAGACGATGCACTCGATTTGCTGCCACCGTACGAGAAGCCAGATTGTGTAGAATAGTTCGACCTAAACGATTCGTTCGAGGCCTTTCGCACAACTAATTGTTCCGAAGGTCGTCTTGCTGGCAGAGCTGGCAAGTTCAGCGATTGTTGTGAGCTCTTCCGCGATGGAAGTGGTGGGGGTTTCTTGAGGTTTCGTTCGGACAGTCGAGGGTTCCGCTCCTTCAACTCGCGATCAAGCACTGGCGGTGGTAACACGTCTTTTGGTGCAGCAGGCTCGTTTCCGATATTTCTATTAGCTGTCGGAATAGCTGGAACTGCATTGCTTCGAAAGTCGTTCAGAGGGCGGGAGGGTTTCGGGACTGGTGGAGGAGGAGGTCGCTTTCCAACAAGCGCCACGGTGTTGTTCTGACTCGGTGCTGGGCCATTCTGTGATAGACCGCTTTGGTCTGCTGCTTGTGACTGCTTCAAGGCAGCAATTCGCTGTGCCAGCGTCTGGAATTGTGGTTCTTCCGCGTCGCCCATCGTGGATTATGGAGTCGGACTGTATTTTGGGGTTCGGTTTCTGAGCGGGGTAGAGGATGAGCTGGTAAACGAGTGTCGTGTTCGTCGAGATGTTGCACACCAAGCCCACGCACGTATGCCAAGGTCTTGTATGCAGGTAAATTAAAAGAACGAGAATGAGGACGAAAGAATGAAGAATAGTGGTAGAGACGCGGAGAGGGAAATATACTGCCGTCGTTGTTTCTCGCTGCCAAGTATTCATAGCCCTGCTAGAGGACTCACAGTAGGCAGATAAGGCTGTGTGCGAACTAGCCCCTCCGCCAGCGACCCGCAACGAACATCAGTTCCTTGTAGTTCCTTGCTAATACCCGACAGCGATCCTATCAAACTCACTTCCCCAACACGCCATTCCGTGCGCTAAATCTATTTATTACCACCCACGTTCCTGGGGCCGATGTGCTGTGCCGCATATCCACTGACGGCCCAATCCGGGGTTGGAATTGGGCTGGAGAGTATGCACATACAATATATTATTTATAGCGGCTATTTTGCTAGGAAGGTCATGGTCTCGGTGAGCCAAGTGGGAATTAGGAGGGGAAGGAGCTAGCGGATGTTTCATATAATGAGGATGTTGGTATTGTCAAACGCTGAACTACATACAGTACATACAAACCTGCGCCATCACCAGAAATGGAGGATTCAAATCCCTTGCTAAATTTGAGCAAGATCAACCCTTCAAACTAGGCCACTCCATACACTGCATTTGCCTCCAAAAGATCGACGGCTTCGCCACGGAAATACATATCATTGACCCTCCAAGGTTGGACCAAAGAAGAGCGGCCGTCTCTTTCCGAAGAAATCGCAAGGGTTAAATCTCCAGACTGACCGATACTTCCTGGATAGCCAGTAAGCAACTAGATATATCACGAATTGCGGTACTGGAGGAAATTTTTCGCCTCCTTTAAATCCCTTGTCATGCGATCCAACGACAAGCGGATATAGCTCGTCCTATAAACGGTCAGTACAGATCATACTGTTGTATTCCAAGAGCTTGCTAGAACACATACCTTCTTGAAATCCGCATTCTTTATCACGTTCTCGAACTCCATATAGACCGTGTGCATTTTCTTCTCGTCATACTTGTCCAGCGAGAGTAGAGTTGGGATCTCATCTGCCAAGTGCAGCGTCAGTTTCGGCGCAAACCCGTCGATGAGCTGGCGGAATTTGTCGGCTTCGAAGCGCTCCTCGGATTTGGCGTCCAGGCAGTCCTTGACGTATTTCACCCAAATGTCGAAGCCTGGGGCGAACTCGTGGTGCTGCACGACGTTGGCAGCCATCATTCCCTCGACGCCAGACTCGCGCTCGAAGCCGGGGAATAGGATTTCTTCTTCACACTCATGGTGATGCTAGGGACTGTCAATACAGAGCTTTTTCACCGAGACGGGGAGAACCGTACGTGAATCCATTCGATCCTATTAAGTCAGAAGCCATTCCACATCTTTGAGTCGGGGTACCTACCAAAATTTGGCATATAAGAGGAGGTCACCGCTATCAGCCTCTGATTTGAGATACGGCGCCTGCAGATACATCGCGTTCAAGGAGCGAATCATGGCATTATGGGCAAGCACCATTTCGTTTGCAATATGGTACACAGTCGGGTTAACCTTCACATCTCTCATCACCATAGTTGGGATTATCTTGAAGGGCTGATCCGCCCATATTTCGGCCATTATGAGAGAGCAAGGGGGGGTGTTGGTTTGCAAAAGAGACCAGAAGACGGAATAGGAATCGACAAGCAGGTAGGGCCAACAGAGTGAGGAAGATGTCAAACGGAAACCTACATTGCAGACGGGATGCACTTGCCTTAAATACAGCTTCGTCAATGGCAATGTTATGGGCGGCTGAGAATAGGATCCACCTAGTTTGAATGCCATGGCGTCGACAGTTTACATTAATTTAAGGAGCTGAAGCTGATCCTTTGCATCTCATATAGACCAATGGCGCTGATCGTGAGTAATCCAAGATTACCATTGGTGGCATACCAATACTCCAACAAGTTTTCTGAAGATGTACGTCAAACTCCTCAACGAAATCCCTATATAAAGCATACGAACGCGGGCTTAGCGCGGTGAGCTATACCCCAGCACGCTTCCAGACCATCCAAGTGCTGAATCCCAAAGGATCATAAGCTTCCAATAGCACGAGGTAAGGGGTGGCAGGCTTGGCAGAAACGTGATTTGACAGGCCGCTGGTGGTATTTAGTGCTGACACGGTCCATAAAAATACGTGTAAGCTCCAACGCGTCTCACCTCAGACGACGAAATTGGCTTCGTTGGCAAATTCCAAATCATACGGAGCGAGCTATCCCTATCGGCCCATCACCACGATAAGATCTATCGCGTGCGTGGTATCACGTGGTATCAGCTGGGCCGGAATACCGGTAGGGGCGAAACGACAAAGCTTAAATTTAATAGGATGATTTAGCTATAACTGTCGAATAACGTTTTTGCCTATTTCGTCTCTGTTAAGATTTATATTGGGTTTATGAAGTAGGGTTATTTAAAATTGAGAAACTAATACTAGCTTTCAGGCCGATGGAAATTATTATTTGTTATTTTAGTTGTGGTTTTAATGAACTATCATCAAAAATTATAGCCCGAGTTACTCAGAGCATTTCTTCCCCTTAGAACTGCCGTGAATATCACCACTATGAACATCTACTCACGGGACATGCGAGCGACACAATTACTGATCGTATAACTTGTCAGCTTACGGCTCGATAGCACTTATCGCCTATGATATCCGAGATATTTGTCAATCAAGCCTACTAAAAGAGCCTAGAGGGGCATTATGCGGGGTAAGCGGGGTTAGACCGTTCGTATAGTCCGATTTGTATGGAGACCTCGGCGGGTGGCACATGTATAAAGGAGGGGAAAAGGTGCTAAATCCAACACTCTTCTTCTACATCATACCATTCTACCATATTCACCACCGAGATCCATCAATCACCATGTCTCCTCCATCCGCAACCGGTTTTGAAACCGCCACGATAGCGTTGCAGTCCCAAGATGGAGTCGACACCGCCGCCGCAGCCATGGGCTCTAAATTCCCCACCCCCCGCAAGTTCGACGACAAACTCAAGGAGCGCGAATACCTCAAAGGCCGCCTCATCCTCGCCTACCGCATCTTCGCCAAACTAGGCTACGACGAAGGCGTCGCCGGCCACATCACCCTTCGCGTGCGCCCCCTCCCCCTTCCACCTCCCCAAAGCCGCAACTAACCGGCCCCAGGACCCCGTAGAGCCGACCTCCTTCTGGGTCAACCCCTTTGGCGTCGCCTGGCCTCTCCTCAAAGCCTCAGACCTCATCCTCGTCAACGCGGCCGGTGAGATCGTCGACGGCGGCCCCGTCCGCCTCCTCAACAAAGCAGCCTACATGATCCACCACGCCGTCCACACCGCGCGCCCAGAGGTAAACTGCGTCGCGCACTCTCACTCCATCTACGGTCGCACCTTCTGCGCGCTCGGTCGCGAACTTGACATCATCACCCAGGACGCATGCGCCTTCTACAACGACCACGCGCTGTACGACTCATTCAAAGGCGTAGTGCTCGGTGAGGAGGAGGGGCAGGAGATCGCTGCTGCGTTGGGTGGGAAGAAGGCGGCGCTGCTGCAGAACCATGGGTTGTTGACTTGTGGGTTGAGTATTGAGTCGACGGTGTTCTGGTTCACGTCGCTGGAGAAGTGTTGTCATGCGCAGCTGATGGCGGATGCGGCGGCGGGGGGGAGGGGTGGGGTGACGGTTAAGGTTAATGATAAGGAGGCGGAGTTTACGGGGAAGGCTATTGGGACGGAGACTGCGGGGTGGTTTAGTGCGTTGCCCGCGTTTGCTGTGATGGAGAAGGAGGTGGAGGAGGGTTATGATCAATAGGTATCATTCTGATTAATGTACAATCAAATGTTCTCCATGTTAAGATTGAAGGCCAACAGGAATCATTGTTTTTGTTCTATTTGTGAGGAACGGGCGTATCAGTTGTAGTCCTGAGTGGCTGAACACCCCTATTTTAATCACGGCCACTATACTTGGTGGTCAGTCCAGTTGGGCGCTTAAAAATATAAAGCCATACTAAATTTATCAGGTGAGAATGAGCACTTTCACAGTTTGGTACCTGAACTAGCCCCCTGAGTCACCAGAATAGCGCTGTCAAATACCAAAATTATGGCCTCATTCTTAGAGAAGTGTGTGAATAGTCTTCCCACTTGCTTCAAACTCCACGCCGTAGCATCGTCGGCTCCCCATCTTCCCCTTGACTCACCGGAATAGCACCTGTCAATCCCTATGACGATGGACTAATTCTAATAGTGTTAAAATAATAAATAATCCCCTAGCTTCCCCAGCTGTGCTTATAATTCTACGTTGTGCTCCATCGATTCTCATTCTGCCTTCACAATCCTATATACAGCCATCTACGATTATTTGGTCTCATCACCACATACACTTATTTATACTCAGTTTCCAAACAAAATATCCTTACATCAAAATGAATACTCTAAAGCGCAGATCCAGGCATTCTGCTCAACGCCATCTCCAAACTCAGCCCACAGCACTAGAATCGCCCTTCCTCAAGCTCCCACTCGAACTCATATACCTCACAGCAAGCCACCTCCCCACCGAATCAGTGGCATGCTTGAGTCTATGCAATCATTATCTTTATTCAAGCCTCAAAACAGAATACCACCTCAAGACGGAGTCTATCTTCACGATCGATAACCTGCATCCTCCCAGAGACGCCGACTCCATAGTAATGAACGCCTTCCTCCATCTCCTAGAACGAGACCTACCCCTCCACATCATCTGTCCCCACTGCAACAAACTACACTTCACACCCCTCGCCGAGCGGCACCTGGTAACAGAGCGATATTCTCCAACAACCAGCAAGACCTGGTCAAAATGCCGGACCCGGGACTCCCTCAGCCAGGGCGTACGCTACACGCCGCCTCGTTTCAGCTCAACCATCTTCCTCATGGCCATGAAAACCCACCGCCGCGGCTGCGACACCAGCCCGCTCCTCGACCTACTCTCCTACAAAAAGATAGAGAGCTGCGCGGGGTTCACGCAACTCCACATCTCCGAAGCGCGGATCCGGAACGACAGCCTCCTCATCCGCGACCAGAAAGTCTTCATGCTCCCGGCGTCAAGGAAAAACCCCTTCACATTGTTCGGAGAATTCGGCTTCTGTCGCCATTGCGTGCTTCACAGCACGGACGATCTGCTCTGCTGCGGGATCTACGTCCCGACGGTTGAGGAAATGGACAACTACGTGAGTAGGGAGGGGATTATATATTGCAACTATTGCCATACGGAGCTGCGCATCGATTTCAAGAGCTATGGGAAGGCGGGTAACGCGATGTTCGTCACGCGTTGGATGGATATCGGCGAGGGCCGCGATGTCGATGATGTTAAGTGGAGGGTTCGACTTGGTGGAGGTAATGAGTGGCTGTGGGACGAAGTTATATATCCGCGTGGTTCGATCTGTGATGCTTTTGAGGGAGGCGAGGATTTTGAGTTTGATTTGATCATGACTAAGAAAGATGAGATGGAGTTGTTCGCGAGGCGCCCTTTGGTGGCGCTTGCAAGTGAGAGAGGTCAAGGAAAGGTGGAACCGAGTCATATGATTATTGATGGCAGGATTGTTAGGGTGCCCTCTACAGAAATCGGCCGCTGTTGCGATCATAGCCATCAGCAGTATAGACACCGTCCCTTTTGAATAATAGCAGAGAAACTGTTCTTTACAGATAGCAAAATAGAAATCGTTTCTTAAAAATGGAAAAATAGAAACAATTCCTTGAAAATGGCACGATGGAGACTGCTGTTTACAAACACCACGACAGTTTCCAAACTAATCTTCACAGATAGTATTCTCTATACCCCTATTTAAATATTCCAACCCCCCTTCTTCCCCCCATCCATCATAATCGCTACATATGCATCCATAATGCAGGGTATACTTTATCTTCCCCGCCTTCCCACCAAAAACGCCAAACAGGTTATGCCACCCTCCCATAACGCCAAACCACAAATCCGCCGTCATTTAAATCACAAAAAGCAGCCCACCCACATCATTAAGATCCATCCCCTCCTCCCTCCTCCTCCTCCTCCCCCTACTAGCCTCCGCATTGGGATTACTATTATTCGCTCCACCACCCTGCGGACCCGACGGCACCGACGTCCTCCTCCCATCCCTCGCACCAAGACTCTGCATCTCCACCCCCCTCTCCTCTCTCTTCTTAAAACTCCACCCTTTCAACAAGCCCCCCTCGCTCCCCCTCCTAGCCAACGCCCCCTGCGCTGCCTGCGCCGCCGTCATCGGCGGCCCATCTTCCATCAACCCGCCCACATCCTGTAGAAACACCGCCGCGCCCCCTGTATTTGCGGGGTCATCCAGCGGCCCCGCCACAGGGGCCGGGAAACTATCAAACGGCGATGCGCTCCGCCGCCTCGGCGGAACCATCGCCGACCCCCTCCGCGACAGGGTTGGACCAGCTAGGCTTCCTTTCCGCGAAGGGCCTTTGCGTTTATTAACTGGCGGCGGCGGCGGCGGCGACTCCGGACCCAGAAGGCCGCCGACGTCGAAGAAACTGTCGTCTCGGCGGTTCGTAGACGGGACATGGCGGGGATCATAGTCGCCCACCGTCTCGACGTCCGACACGTCGCTGCGTCGCTGCGAGGGGAAGCGCCAACTCCTGTCCACGCCTCCACCCGGCTCTGCGACCGGCGCGGGTCGTGCTATGGATGCGCCGCTCTCAGGGCGGAGGTCGGCGTCGACGCCGATGCCGAGGCCGCGGACGAGTTCTTCGTCGCTGCCCCACTGTTTGAATGCTACTGCGCCGGGGCCATAGACGCGGCCACGGCGGGAGGAGATGGTGCGCTCCATGGAGCCTGCGGAGCCGAGCTTGTACTTGGGTTTCTTGACGCCCTTGTCGCGGACGAAGGAGCCGATGACTAAGGCGTTGGCGACGGCGGTGGCGAAGAGGATCTCGATGCTGGCCCAAATGGAGCGGTAGTGTTGTGCACCCTGGTGACGGATGACGTAGGGGACGCGGGAGAGGGTGATGCCGATGGGGATTAGGGAGAGGCCGAAGAGGATGGTGAGCATGGTTTTGCGGGAGAGCGGCATGTGGGAGTTGAAGATGAGGGGGATGGGGAAGATGACGAGGAGGAGGTCGGTCGTTACGTTGGCTACGGCCATGGTGATGAGTTGGGCGTAGCCTTGTCGGCATTGGGGCCCGGGGTCGGGGACGACCTGCCAGTAGTGTGTGACGGGCCGGCACTCGACGAGGTCGGCGATCACGACGGCAATCATGGTTGCGCCGAGGTAGTAGTACATGAGCCGTAAGACGAGCTCGTGCGTTGAGCGCCAGATGTTTTGTGTGAGGCGCTTCAGGAATTCAGCAATAGAGAGTTTGAGCATCCACAGGCTATAAGTGGGCGGTTAGCAAAGTTCTCATATGGTGGCCAAAACGGCTGATGCGCGGGAGGGGGTTTTTGGGGTGAGAATAAACTCAAAATGGAGAGGCCACTCACGAAGCAGCATAAAATATCCTACTCCCCAGCACCAACCGGCTGCCTATCTCCCTGTGTGATATATTTAGCTGGCTCAACCCATCTGTGATAACATTATTCGTGCCATAGAGCAGCACAACATGGACCAAGGCCATCCTTGCCAGTATGGGTATGATGCAAAGAGAAGCGATGATGTCCTCGGGGAACAGCTTCTCAGTTCGGATATAGCGCCCCGTAACGCGGAACATGATGATAGTTACGGCGAACATGGTGCACCACCAGCACACAATCAGCGTGGCCTTGTCTTCGTTGAAGTTGCGCGCCGGCGGCGGCGCCGTCCAGAACGTCGTCATGACCACGGTTTCGGTGGCGGCGTCGGTGTTGTCTGCCCTCCCGCCTCCACCGGGAGACAGGCGGGTGGTGAGGGTGGTCGCAGGCGGTGTTTATGGGGGGCAATGCTCGCGTGAGGGTTCGTGGGATTCCGTATTTCTCTTTCGTCGGGGTACTTGGCGGGGGAAAAGGCGCAGGCGCAGAGTAGTTTGCGGTGGCGGCGTTGGAAGGCGGATGGACGTCGGTGTTGAACGGCGGCGTCGACGAGATCAATGGGGGTTCTCGGTGGTGATATTCGAGGGTTGAGGTCGGCATGCGACAGGAGATTGGGGAAGTGTGAGCAGAGGCACTCCATGCTATTGCAGTAGGGCAAGATGTGGAGAGAAGGCTGGGCCCAAAAAAGTAAGAGTGAGATAGGCGTTTTTGTTAGTCAAGTAGGGTGGAGTCCCATCACGGTCTCTGGTGGGGAGGTAGGTGGGTCAGCGAGATATCCGAGAGCTCTGCATGGTTGACGTCGATGGGAGCGAGGGAGGGAAGGACCAGGGACTGTCGATCCTAGGGCTCGAGGATAGCACTGGAGCAATATAGGAAGTGGGCTGTACCTGCGAGTAGCGGCAGGGTAGATAAGAGTATGAGGCGATGTCGAGATGCAGGGTAGTTTGAGCGGGCGTTGAGTGGCGTCGGGGGGGGGGGTGAGATGAGAGAAGCCGAGGGAGATAGTACAGAGTGAGTACGGGCAAGTACAAAGAAGGGGAAAACTGGGGGAGATAGTAGGAGCACAAGCAGTTGTAAGAGCCGTATTAGGCGCCGGGGCAGAGTAGCACAAAGGAGGAGGAAAGAAGGAGAAGGAAGGAGGCGACTCGAGGACCATGCACACACGACCAGCGATAACGAGGCTTAGGCTGACTGACCTGACACTGGCAACCACTTCCTGCGGCCGCATATAAAAAGGCAAGTGCGGTGAGAGAATTCGGTGCCGACTGGTCAAAGGCTGTGCGTAAGATGGTAATAATGGGGTAATAAAAGGGTAATAAAAGGTGGTACTCGAGTAGGAGTAGGTAGTATAAGTAAGTGAGTAAGTAACTGGTAAGGCGGGCTGGAGGGGAGGAGGCGTTGTATTGGAAAGTTGACAGGGTTATCGGGGTCTGGTTGTTCTGTGCAAAAACTGGGTTTTTGGTGAATGAAAAGGCGGGAACCTGGTTCGCCCAGGGAAGGAAGGGACGAGTGGTGGGATGGGGATGAGGGTGTGGGATAGTTCGGCTCGGTACTTAGATTGTCGCGTGTGATAACACGCAAAATTAAGTACCTGACCCCACCTGTCCCACACTTTTTCACTTTGGTCCCTGCGCTATTTTGCATGTACCATAACTCGAGTACACAGCCTCTACCCCCAGTGGCGAAGCCGAATGATAAGGAGAATGCGCCAGCAATGCGCCAGAAATGCGCCAACAGAGATGAGACCATGGATGTTGTATCGTTGTTGTATCCTCATACACGGTCCTGAAAGCCCATACAGAGTCATGAACAACTCATCTGTATGCAAGGACGACAACAGCCTTGCCCTGTTGCCTTGCTGCCTTGCCTCGAGGTTCTTGTTGTCCCCAATACCGGCAGGCATCAATATAATACCTATGCATCACGCACCGTATCAGCCAGCGTTATCATGAACCGCATCCCCCCAGCCTCCTCGTACTTATCGCTCACCTCACATAACTCTCACTCACCGTCGCCGGGCACTCCCTCGGTCTCCTTAGTCTCGATATGCATGGATGTGGGAATCCTCTGTGCCTCTTCGGCCTATTTCCGAACTATGACGATGGCCTGTGGTCGAGGTTGGAGAAGTCCTTTCCCTCCCGCTGACCCGTCCACGACCCGTGGAAATAGACAAACCACAAACCACAGACCTCCGGAGGATCTCCGGAGACTGCTATAGACCACCAAGAGAACACTGACTAACAGCAACAAGCATCCCATCAAAGCGCAAAGAGTGGCTTGACACCAGTAACCATACTCACAATCACCACTTCCCCTTTTCCTTCCTCCTTGGCCCCCTTCCCCATTTTTCACCCGTCACCCGTACACTTCCCCATCCCCGATCCACCAGTCCCCAAAGGGAAGGTCGTTCCCAACTCCACGGGTCTAATCGGGAAAGGGAGGGGGAGGAGTGGAGAAAAGCAAAGGCCTTGCGCACGTGCTCTTCTTGGATTGCGTAGATAAGTACTCCCTTCCTACGGAGTATGCCATGTCCAATTCCAACGTAGTTCGCGGTACGTACCTCTCATCGAGCAACTGGCGCGCACCTTATTAGATTCCCCTGCCCTGTGCGATCCATCCAGCAGTCATCCAGGCCACCAAGAGGGTTGATGTGGTGTACCATGGTGTAGAATACCAGACGAGGAGGAGCGAGAGCGACGTGTGACAGTGACGCGCCGAGGACAATCGGGGTACTATTGGACACCAAAAGCTGTAATCACCGAACCCTGAGACATTCCATTCCCCGAAGATGCGCCACGCCAATAAAACACGGCTTCCAGAAGGCCTCGTCTCCCGTCCCTAATGTCTCGGGAAAGCCATGACATACCATGGCGGCGTGGCATGGCGTGTGTGTGCGTTCATGTCGCGCGCGCCACGCGCTTTTCATGTCAAGTCTGTCACCTCAACCTGTCGATCAATGTGACAGAACCCCAACAAGCAACAGTGGCAGGTTGCTGTTGTGCAGTACCGACTCCACCTGCTGCGAGTATGTCCTCCTCGGTGCATGTGATGATAATCCGCATATCGATATCAGGAGTGTGTCTTGAGATAGCACGACATGTGAGGACCATCCCGTAGAGTATGTAAACAAAACCCCCCCAGGCGGCTGCTACGCTCGAACCACACCGAGATCGGGGAGAGGTTTCGTTCATGCACGCGCGCGATATGTTTAGCGGGATTCAGCTGCCTAATGCGGAGCCTGGAGGCGTCAGTCTGTGCCGTGCCGTGCGGAGGTTGGGCTGGGGGTCGACGGGTGAGCGGGTGGTAGAGGTCCCTTCTTGTCTGTGGTGGTGTGTTCGCGTTTTGGAACTGCGGTTGGACGTCTTGTCAGTTTGTCGTGGCTGAACTGGTCTGGGCTGGACTCGATTTCCTCAAGGTTTACTCGAATTTGAACGGTTGGTATCGTACTGTCATGCCTGTGCAGTATCATTGCAAGGTTGAATCCGGAGCAACCCGCAGACGCCCAACGCGGGATTAGACGATCCAACACCCTCTCCCGTGCTGTGGCTTGATCAATACTGTTGTTGTGTTTTAGGTAAGTTGGAGCATCACCTATTTCGAGATCTGGTGCGGGTGCTGTAATAGGCAACTCGCTGCATGATCCTTCGGCTGTCGCTTGTGCTGGGTGATCTGCGACGCATCCTTGAGGTATTTTTGGCGATGGGGGTGGGGATTGGAGATGTGATGTGATACGATAATCTGGAGTGTGATGGGGTAGCTGTGGTGTTGGTGTTAGGGATCTGTGGAGGGAAGGAGGAATTGAGGGTTTTGGGAGCTTGAGGTGTTCCCCATGGGGTTTTGTGAGGCATAAACCAATACCGCGTTTTTTGGCTTAGTATGAGCACACGCATATATCACATTGATTGATATTATAACATTCAATTAAGACTTGAAACATTGGCCTCGGTAAGTTTTGGCTTTTTAGATGTACGTTTCTTTAGATTTGACGTATCTGATTCTCTGTGGAAACATGAATGTGACGACCTCATAGCGTCGCTTACAGGGAGACAAAGGGGGTTTGATAAGTGGCAGCGCTACAAGTAATAGAACAGATTAGGGGTCCAATGGTGAACTTACTACAGTTGGTCGTTGTCTCTGCTGATGACAGTATCAAAATCATACCTTTAGACCTGCGAGCTGGCATATGCACCATAGCCAACGTAACCAATCCAGCCCTCCAGAGACGACTATTTATCCGTCGAGAGCCTCAAAGTAAGCGTGCACTTCAGCTGCACTAACCTGCATCCCCCAGCAGCGCGTGATAATATCCCCACAAGCAATTTCCGTTACATCAGGGAAGGTGCGTGATCCATATAGCTCCTCGACCTCATTGCTAGGGGTATCTTTGTAGGGATATGCGTCTGTCATGATGAAGTAGATCAGCGAGCCAAGACCAAACACATCTTCTTCAAACCTAGGAGGCGCATCCCAGTCAGAAACCGGATATCGGAACGGCGTCCCTGCAACAGCAGACGCCGCAGATCTAGCTAGAGATCCCCCCTCAAAGTCCGCAATTTTCAGGTGAAGATCACCGTCAAGCAGAAAGTTCCGCGGCGAGATATCGCAGTGTATAACGCCCGCAGCTTGCAGTACGCTTAACCCCTCACTTGCCTGCTTCGCCCACCGCTGCCGTAACTGGGGCGTCAAGCTCTCCGAATTCGTAGTGATGTAATCCTTCAGCATGCCATTCTCGAGGTACTCCATCGTAAGGCAGCAGGTCTTCAGATCCCAGGAGACAATCCCTGAGATACGGGGATGCAAACCAACGGCATCGTAGATACGAGCCTCGAGCCTCATGTCTTGACAGTGCGCTTCGAAATAGCGCTGGTCTAGATCAGGTAGGGGCGTCTTGACCACGTCGCCGGAGGGCAGGCGTTCGAGCCGCGCAGTCACGCCCCATCCGATCTGTTTCCCCTTGGTTATGTATGCGACTTCGCCGGGCTTGAGTTGGGGGGGCGTGAATTGAGGCCTGGAGGGGGGTAGGCGCGTCGTTCCCAGGGGCCGGGGATGGGGATGTAGGAAGATGTATGTCCGCACTATTCAGGATTCCTTCTCTATTACGAATAGAGGAGGGAATCCCCACCAATGTTTAGTTCACAATGTTCTTTCCAGCGATATATTGAGCACCCAGATCGTCAACTAAACTAAGCATTTCTCAAGCAAATTTTGATCCAGTTGCTGCTCGCACTAGACTTCTTACATACCGAATGCCATATCATCCACACAGGTTAGTTTGCTCTTCTCACCATGCTTTAGAAAACATACTAACAAAATGCTAGATATAAAAGAGGAGAATATCTTGCGCGGTTTAGCCGATTCATCTATCGTGGAACAACTAGACGCGGAAGAAATCGCAGAACTGAGCTTTTATAAAAGCATCAACGGGTACAATATCTACAGAAGCGCAAATTTTGGTATTCCAAAGAGGTTTGGCCGGTCAATCCTGTGTGACTTCTCTCTCGCTCGAAACGGACAGGTTGAGCACTGTCATGACATCCAGCCGGATCCTTACCGGGCTCCAGAAGTCCTTCTAGAGATGCCATGGGGCTATCCTGTGGATATATGGAACGTCGGGGTTATGGTGCGCGATTTCCCTTCAAATATCTAATATTACAATGCGTCGTGGTGAAACTAACGGGACTTCTAGATTTGGGATATGTTTGAGAATAGACGTATGTTCGATGGGCTGGACCCAGAGACTGGCAAGTATGAGAACCGCTTCCAACTTGCCAGCATTGTTGGTCTTTTGGGACCTCCACCCCCCGAGTTCCTCCAGCGAGGCGAATACAGCTCCGTTTACTTCGATGATAAAGGTAAGCCCCTGATTCTAAGAACGTGCATTTACGGATCTAATACACATACGACAGGGAACTGGAAGTGTGTGAATCCTGTCCTACTAGTGTTTTGGGAGGATTGTGAGAGAAATCTCCATGGCTCTAATAAGAAGGACTTTCTCGACTTCGTCCGCAAAATGGTTAGATGGACACCAGAATCAAGAGCGTCGCCCGAGGAGCTATTGCAAGATCCTTGGCTTCTTGGAGATGTGGAAGAATAGAGGCTATCCCCCTTTCTCCCAAGCATGTCAAGGTCAGGGGCCAAAATTTAACATATTTCACAGCCTCTGTCTGCGTCATATGTTTTCTTTGAAAGGTAATCTGCTACCACAAGACGGCCAGTCCTTACTCCTGACGACAGACTTGCCATAGCATAGTGGCGAGGTTGTTCCTAATCTACTGTTGCCGAAACCGCTCTGAAAGAGAACTGATAATTTGAGCTTGAATACCGATACCCATATGCGAGTACTCAAGTACCCCCAAAAGTGCTGGCATATTAAGATATAACTTAATAGATAACATTATTGAAACCAATTTAGCTCTCATTATCTGCATCGTCACCGCTGTCCTCGTTTTCTGATGATGTCTTATTTCAGACCGCAGGCTATTTGTAGATCTGCTGACCGGCTATCTGTTATGGCCTCCATCATGGGAAGAAATAGTAAGTATTGTAGTTATATGACTCCCTCCCGCTCATATCCCCTTGGGCATTCCGCCTAAAAGCGCCATGTCCCATTCGCCTTAAAACAAACCCAAAAAATCAAGGACCATGTCAACAAACAAGGTCATACCACCTCTTCCACCTAGGCCACTCCTCCTTCTCCTCCCTCTCCGCCTTCAACAGCTTGTCTAGATTCAACTCCCGCCTCCCTGTCTGGAGATCCATATCCCTTGCCCTCCACACCTTGGTCTTATGCCGGTATTTATAGACCCCATACATGATCAGCACGGTCGGGGCAGTCAGGTACGCTAAAAAAAAGCTCCTCAGTTGCCCCCTTATGCCAATCTCGCCGTAATTAATGGGCCACGCGCCCGTCCAGAACTGCGCCACCAGGACAAACACATTGAAGATGAATCCCACCCAGCTCCCCACTAAGCCCGGCTGCGACACGAATGCTAGCTCGTTGAGGCTGTGGCCCTGCAATGCCCAGGCACGCCGGAATCGGATGTGCGACAGGCAGATGGAGCCCCAGGTAAAGATGCTAGAGAGGCCGGAGAAGGAGAGCATCCAGTTCAGCACCGTGCCCTGCTGCCCGCTTTCAACAGCGTAGGCTATAAAGCCCACAGCGCAGGCGATAGCGATGGCAACGATGGGACGGCCTTTGCGGTCAACGTAGCCTAAGATCTTTGGTGCGTGGCCCTGGTCAGCTAGCGCAGCTAGAGTGCGGGTGCTGCCAAAAACAGCGCTGTTACCGACGGATACTATGGCGATTAAGATCACGGCGTTCATCACAGAGGGTAGGACGGCGATGCCGGCGTCTTCAATGGCGATAACGAAAGGCGAGGCGCTACCGTTAGCATTGGCGGAGCCTTCGTTGAAAAGCCGCTCGTCGTCATGTGGCACTAGGAGACCCACAACTGTCAAGCTCACGATGTAAAATAAGGTGATACGCCAGAAAACCTGCTTGATGGCCGTTGGTAGGCTCTTTCTCGGGTTTGCCGTCTCCGCTGATGCGAGGCCTATTAATTCCGTGCCCGCGAAAGCAAATGCAGCGGTTATCATGACAGAGCAGAGGCCCTTAAAACCGTTGTTAAAGGGACCCGGGTCGACCCAGAATTCCCCGCCGATGTAGCCGCCGTCGGGGTTGCCGGCGCAGTTGATAATGATGCCGAGGATGACGAAGCCAATCACCGCGACAATTTTAACGACGGAGAAAAGGAACTCGGCTTCGCCATAGCCTTTGACGCCAAAGAGGTTTATAGAGATAATGAGAACGAGAAAAATCGTAACAAAGATGGAGCGTGGGAGCGTGGTATTCCAGTAACCCATAGTTACGCTAGCGGCGACAATCTCGAGCGGGAGAACGATGAGCCATTGCGTTGCATAGCTTGTGTTGTTAGTAACCTTTACCCCTAGCAAGTCAACGGATATAGGACTTACGCCCAGCCCATGGCGAATCCCCATGCCGGATCAAGAAATCTTGTCGAATACGCAGAGAAAGAGCCAGCTACTGGATATAAGACGGCCATCTCACCTAGAGCATGCACCGTACAAAATAGCATGCTCCCAATAAGTGAGAAGGCGATTAGTACTGATGCTGGCCCACCCTCATGCAGCATCCTTCCACTCGTAACAAACAATCCAGCTCCTATTTCCTAGTTAGCTTCTTCCATTTCTTGCTACACTCCCATCACAGCATCCTAACTGACCAACACTCCCTCCAATTGCAATCATCTGCAGATGTCTTCCCTTCAACTTTCTTGCTAGTGCTGTGTTCGCTGTCGCTATTACCGCCATATGCGGATCCAAGGCACCATGGTGGTCAGTGGAATTAATAGACTGACTAATGGAACGTTGGCGATTTGGGTCCCTCTTGAAGCTATCCACGAACCTCTGAGATAAACTCGGATGCTGGTCCCTGTCAACTCTATACCAGGGTTCGCCGCTGGAGTAGTTCGTTGAGCTGTTGTAGTAACTCTGCGCGTTAGAGGTGAGACGGGAGGGGCTTGAGAACTCTTCAGGGTACTCATGGTGCGAGGGGAGCGAGTGGAGCGAGTATGACTTAGGCATTGTGGAGGTTGGTTCGGTGGAGGCTAGGAGATGATGGTAATGCTTTGAGAGTCTTGGGAGGGAGTTTGTAGTTCAGCTATGCGGTGTGTATTAGGTGTATGTAACCGGACGTCACGCCGAATATATCTGTCAAACGTCGAATGGGTATTGAAAGGAGACACAGTACATGCAAAGGTACACCGTAGTAGATACCGTAAAGGGGCCAATTCTCCAAAGTCGCATAAGGAGTTGAGCTTAGCCAAAACAGCAATTCCTCTGTCGCTGGGTTCGCTGCAGCAGAGATTGGTCATTCTATTCGCTGTGTCACACACGCATGAGCTCCAAGACGTCTGTCCTGCACTATCTTCTACTCGTTGAGACGAGTGTGAACAACGAATTGCCCCTCGCTGAAGTAGATCCAAGAGCTGTACAGGTCGTACGTAATGTCTGCCGTATCAAAGGCTACAGCTCCTTGCAATCCGCCGCCGTCAATACCGGAAAGAGAGCAGAAAAAGCGATTGAGAGAGTTTGAGAGGGTGGCGACCAGAATTATAGTTTTGGACGAACGAGATCTTATACTGTTGGACCGAGTCGACAAGAAACGCGACGAGTATTGGGGAAGGTATCTTGGGGTAGGTGCGTTGCTTTTACGCTTTGATCTTAGTCGCCGTCGCTACCAAAGGAATGCCACTAAACCCCTCAAAGCTCGGACCTAACTGTAGAATCCACAACTTATCTTTGTATCTACTTATAATGGATTCCAATTATGGAAGTAGATCCAAAGATAAGAAAGCAACAAACAACGTCCTAATTATTACGATAATAACGCCAAACTGACATGAAAATGTTGCTTCGCCTCACTCACCCCACTCACCCAGCTCACTCCCCGGCTCACCCAGCTCACCCTCGCTCACCCGTCGCTTCACCCTTCAGACGGCAAGGGGCCGCCCCGATTTTGCGCTATGACTATTGGCACGATTGAGACTATTATCCATAAGATACGCGAGCTTGTGTATGTCAGAGCGGACGGACAGGATGCCCCATTCTGTTGAGCCTATGGTCGTATGTGAGAGTTGTGTGTATGTCGGGGACTAAATACTCTGTTGGTTGAGTAAATGGGCGCTCTCTCTGCTCACTTACAGATCTACGGCAACGACTGTTTCCCCTAACCTCAGAATATAAGTATAGCTTCCCCCCCTTCTTTTACAAGAGAACATCGTTATAGAAAGTGTCACAATCTTAATACAGCAAAATTGAGACCCTTTTGTTTTCAGAGGACAGGGCAACAGATTATATTTTAAGTATGTTCGCTCGCTACCTTCCATGCCCTATAGAAAAATGGATATACATCGCTCAGGCAGATTTCTTACCGCGAGCCATCGAGGCTACATATGAGCCGGCTGGACTGAAATCCACGAAGCCGTGTTTCTTGTATAGGGGTGCACCCGCCTTGCTGGCGTCCACGTAGGCAGCTACGTCGTTTTCGTCAGCCAAGTCGCAGCCCCATTTGACGAGCATCGCGCCAGCTCCACGCTTTTGATAATCGGGATGGGTGCCTACGGTATCCAGGTCTGCCTCATACCGAAAGTTAGCAACCAACTCTCTAAATACTCAATTACCCGAGCCATGAGGGTGGGAGGGCTCATTCCATACAGTAGTTCTTCTCGTCGCCCATGACACGCTTCCTCTCACTTTCTAGCCCCGAAACAAACGCCTCACATTCCTCCTGAGGACAGTCCGGATGCCACGGCGGGAAGCGACGGCCACGCTCTTCAGGCATAGCCAGGTCCCAGATGCCAAAGGCAACGATTCGCGGCCGGCCTTGCTCATCCTTCGATTCGGGGTCGACTATCCGTAGGTATTTGGTATCGGGCCTAGTCTGGAAGTTTCCCAGATGCCAGTCACGGTGCCACTCGCGCATGCCGGGAGTGTCGGGGAGTAGCTTCCTCATTGTCGGTTGCGTGAAGGCCGCAAACCAGACATCAATGATGGCTGGGACATCTTCCGCGGTAGCCAGCTCGAGCACGAGAGAGTTGGTAGTTGATGCCATATTGGATGGTGTTTCAGCCTGCATGAATGCGCGTCCCGCCATGCCGTGCCGAGTTTGTTCAAGTGTACAATGGTTAATTGGCACGGGAAATGGCTGTTTGATAGAAGGGGAATCAAATGGAAGGGGGTTGATGCGAACAGATATATTGTTAAACAGGTGAGGGGCTACAGTCAGCACAGATAGGGAGGGGTTCACATATCGCACTTGATAATAGACTTGTGCATATATACGAGTTAAGCTCGTAATCACTAATCCTAACACATATAGCTTCTTTTTTAGTTAACAGATCTCGACCAATAAACCTTTAATCAACCCACAAAAAGGATCGTATAACTCTAGTGCACTGGGCCTGTAAAGATGGCTATTTTACAGTGTTAGAAGTGCTACAACTCCGTACGACCTTCCTAAATTGT
The DNA here is from genome assembly GCF_001662655.1 of Pseudogymnoascus verrucosus. Lineage (NCBI taxonomy): Eukaryota > Fungi > Ascomycota > Leotiomycetes > Thelebolales > Thelebolaceae > Pseudogymnoascus > Pseudogymnoascus verrucosus. The sequence goes on from NW_017263685.1 coordinate 306,182, forward strand.
ATGAATATTCAATAGTGAATAAGTGCGCTGCATAAAATAGCGATGTAAGCTGTCTCTTTTAGTAGCCTTTTTGCCTTCGCATTGTTAAACGGAGCTTATTGATTGTATCCCTAAGTGATTGAACGACCTTACTTGAGTTATAGTTGCTGTAATCGTTGTTGTTTATAAACAGCCCCTCTATAGATTTTAGGTGGCACCTACGAACGACTACCCCACTAAAATCTAAATTAATTGATCCATCGTTTTAAGGTTTGGCACAAGGCCTCCAACCTCAACCCCACCAACCTCAAAAACTAGACCCCACCAACACTCCCCAGCACTATGCCGAAAATATAGCTTCAAGGAATCCCTAACAATATCTGCCGGAGCCCATCCAGATCCCAAAAATGGATGCCGCGGAGGACGACAGAGATATCAAGCTCCAAAAGCTAAGCTCCACCTTCATCGCCGACTTCGAACTCTCCCTTCAGCCCTTCCTCTACCGCACCACTGCAGATGGAACCGCAAAAGTTCGCCGCAACGTGCGCGCGCGTGAAGCTGACCGTCTCGTCGGCCTGGTACCTCCCCTTCACCCTCCCAGCTATCCCCAGCCAGTTGACCTTTGTATCTAGCTCGAACCCTTTCAAGAGCTCCCCCAGCTGCTTGACCCGCACCTGGGCCGGTTCCTGCCCGTGCTAGCGGACGCGCTACTAGCGTACCTGCGTGCGCCGCCGCTGAAGAAGGGCGTGGAGCGGCCGCAGCTCGTGACGCTTTCGCAGGCGATTTGCAGGCTGCTGTATACGTTTTGTAAGATCCGAGGAGAGAAGGTCGTGGTAAGGTTCTTTGGGGCAGAGACGAGGAATCTGGAGTTGTTGCTTAATACTGTTGAGGATGCCGAGAGGAGCGAGGAGACAGGGAAGGGAGATGAAGAGGTGAAAGAGTGGACGTGGGAGGAAAGGTACATTTGCTTGCTGTGGCTGTCGCATTTGCTGTTGGCGCCGTTTGATTTATCAACCATTTCGTCGGCAGGCACAGGGGACGCGAAGAGGCCGGAGATAGCGAACTTGGTATGGCCGGAGAAGCTTCCAAGTGTGGCAGAGCGGGCCATCCCACTGGCGATCAAGTATCTGGGAGCGGCAGGGAAAGAGAGGGATGCGGCGAAGGCGCTACTGGTGCGCATTTCTATGAGGCGGGATATGCAAGCACTGGCGCTACTGGATGCGCTTGTACAGTGGGCCATGGCATGTTTGAAGTCGTCGACAACGTTGGCGTCGAACTCATCATACTACTACATTGGTGTGCTGTCCTATCTAGCCGGGATCCTGATCTCGTCGCTCAGCACGGCGGATATGGATCCGTACCTCCTCAAGGTCTTCCGTACGGTGCAGAATATTTCGGATGAGGAGAATGTTGCATTCAAGATTGTGCATGCGTCCGCGATTGCGAGGAAGACCGTTATCAAGGTCCTCCGCACTATTGCCGTTCTGGCGCTGAGGAGAGAATACTCATCCAAAGGGAACGAGGTGATCACAAACGAGATTGTCGAGTCTACAGTCGGCTATCTCTTGGACGCCCTGGCTGATAACGACACCCCCGTCCGCTTGGCAGCCAGCAAAGCCCTCTCAGTCATAACACTCAAGCTCGCCCCTGACTTGGCTTCCCAAGTCGTCTCCGCCGTCCTCGAGTCCCTCACCACTAACATTCTCTGGACCACCCTCCCCGACGGCACAAAGACTCAGGACCTCACTGCCGTCAATCCCCAAGAATGGCACGGTCTCATCCTCACTCTCTCCCACCTCCTCTACCGCAAATCCCCGCCCCCCGACTCCCTCGCTCTCATCCTTCATGCCCTCCTTACCGGCCTCACATTCGAGCGCCGGTCCACTTCCGGCAGCTCAGTCGGTACTAACGTCCGCGACGCAGCATGCTTCGGCATCTGGGCCCTTGCCCGCCGCTACACCACCCGCGAGCTACAGGATGTCGTCACCGCCGAGGTCGGTGCTGCCACAGCTCACACCGGAGAAAAATCAATAATCCAGATCCTGGCCACTGAGCTTGTCGTCGCCGCCTCCTATGATTCGGCAGGGAATATCCGTCGTGGTGCATCGGCCGCACTGCAGGAGTTAATTGGACGACACCCGGATATTGTCACTGAGGGCATTGCGGTCGTGCAGGTGGTGGATTATCACGCTGTTGCTCTGCGATCGAGAGCTATTCTTGAGGTTGCACCTGCGGCGGCCAGACTGGGGGATTGTTATGCAGACGCTCTGATGCGAGCGTTGTTTGGGTGGCGCGGGGTGGGGAGTGGAGATGCGAAGTCGAGAAGGACTGTGGCTGGGGGTGTAGGAGAACTGGTGAAGTTGTTCGCTGGGAGTGGGAAAGAGAAGCCGTGGCGGAGGGTACAGGAGTTGATTGAACAAATTGACAGACAGCTGGGAAATTTGAAGCCCAGGGCTATAGATGAGAGGCATGGGCTGGTGCTGGTGATGGCTGCAGCTGCTGGGGCGCTTCCTGCGCTGTTGGACGCCAATTCTGCGAAAGAGTGGGAGGATCTACTAGATGCGGTGAAAGCGATTCTACGAGTTGTTTTATCGACACTGAAGAGTGCTATGGCATCGACATCTCGGAGGCCTGAACTTGGCCTTGAGGCTACATGCAGGCTGATTGTGGCTGCATGTCCGATAATTAGGATGGAAAGGGTGCTTGGTCATGCTGGTATAGATATAGTGGCTTGGGAGAAGATTTTGCACAACAAAACTTCCCTAAAATGTATCCCAGACGATTCATTCGACTCAACTGAGGTACGAGAGATCGTCGGAACCTCGGGATCCCTCATCGACGCCTCCCTCCGTCTCACCGACCTAGACACCATCGAAGCCGCCGTTGCCGCCGCAACAAGCCTAACTCTCATCATCCCCACCGCCGCCAGCGAATCTCTTATCCACTCCTGGGCCGTCGCCGTCACAGACCATTCAAGTCGCACCCGCCACCCAGGCTACCTCTTTGTTCTCGCCAGCGTCTTCACCCACACCCAGTCGCAAGACGCGATCTGTGCCCTCATCTTGGGCCAATGGCAACAGGCGACGAACATCGTGGACCGTGTGTCCATCTTGCAGTGCCTCAACCGCGCGCAGATCTTGGATTCCCACACTGCGCGCTTCATCCCGTTGATTGCCGAGGGACTGGATGACTATACGACGGATGCCCGCGGGGATATCGGGTCTCTTGCACGCATTGAAGCGCTGAAGGCGACGAGTAAGGCTTTTGCTACGATCCCATGTGATGCACAAAGTGGTGCTATGGTACAGGATGGCAATGAAGACTGGTTTGCCGACGAGGACCTCTTCGGCTCCCTTTACAGCCGCACGCTGCGTCTCGCAGCAGAGAAACTTGACAAAGTCCGCGGCGAAGCACAAACCGCGCTGGCCATCCTAATCCAGGATCCCATGTATGTTTCCACCCTTCCTCCTTAAGCACAAACTTAGAACTAACCCCCCAAAGCCAACACGCAGCCTTCACCTCCTCCCAGCATGCAACCCGCGTCTACTTCCGTCACCTCCTCGACCTCCAACTACCCTCATCCGTCTCCTGGCTCTCCACCGCCTCTATCCATCCACACCAACGCTGGACCGCCCATCTCTTCGATGGCTACGTTAGTGCCGCCGACTCCGGTGCCGAGGGCCTCATCCGCGCCTCCCGCGCCGCCCTAAACGACTTCTGCTTCGCCGCCCCCGCCAACCGTGAGCTCGTCTGCAACGCACTAGTCGGGTCCGTGAAACGCCTCCACGACGCCGGGGACGAGCGGGTGCTGCTCCCTGCGATGTCGGTAGTTGCGTTTCTGTTCGATGTGGGGATCTTAGAAGGAGGGGAGAAAGGGTTGAGGGGATTGTTTTTAGCGACGCAGCGAGCGCATTTTAAGAGCGGGAGTGTGAGGAAGTTGGAGGTTGCTGTGAGGGTTTATGGGGGATTGTTAGGGGTGGGGGAGGAGGAGAGGGAGGTGGAGAAGGTGCTGGTGAGGATGCTGAGGCATCCGTTTCCTGGCGTGAGGAAGGCGGTGGAGGATGTATTGTGGGTTGGCAGGGGAGTGGGGAAGGGCGGGGTGGGGGTTCAGGGGGTGAAGAAGGCATTGGAGGAGAAGTGGGAGAGTGGTGGTGAGTGATGCTGGGGTTATCCTCGGGAAAGCTGTATAAAGTTGGCGCAGTCAAGATTTATTAAAATAACATCCTAGTTTAATTCTATGCCATGAAGTACTGGCGCTGATTAGCTAACCCGGTTTGCTCTTGTCCGCTGTAAGGATCGTCAGAAACCCATACGGTTTATCAAACCAATCTTCCCAGCCCATCTTTCCCGAGGACCAGAATCTCTCAAGAGCATAATTGCAAACGGACGCCGCCGCGCAGCATCCGTTCGTGTGCGACTCCCGTCGGCTCTCCAGACGAAGCTGAAGGTTCGTAGCCGGCACCACGGACAGGTGGGAGTTCGACTTTGCCGGCCGACCTCTCGGGAAGATTCCGTCTTCGAGGCCAGGGGCATTTAAAGTCCGCCCCCAAGACCCCTATAACAATATTAGCCCATTCTCTAATCGAAATTAAAGGTCGCAAAGGCGCTAAAATTCCGTGGAGCGCGGGCGCGCTGTTCCGTGACCAGTGTCTCCAGTAATTCGACCATCCGATCATCCACTTCGGCACGGCGTCGTCCCTGGCGTACAAGTCGGCGGAGGTCCTTCGCTATCAACCGTTGCATCCAGTCCTTGTTTACCTGCCTGGCAGTCGGCTTGGGGGAGGAACCACGGGCAACAGTTGCATTAACGATTATCGTAGGGCGTAGAGCTTTGGCCGTCTCACCGTTAGGCCGAAAGAACGCCCAAGTTTGCAAAAGAGCGTGGGGTGTCGCACAAAATCCGAGGACCAGGGCGGCGGCGGCGAGGGTGGTTTCAACGATGTCCCGAACGGACCACATTGCGAGCGAGAGTGTGTGGATGTAAACGAGCGTGCGCGAAGAGGAGAAGAGAAGGGAAAAGGGAAATCCACAACAAGACGGGGATATATATGGCACGGTGGCATAGCATTTTAGGAAAGAGCAACGGATAGATGATAATGTGCATTTAGTTGTAGAAGGCATAACTCATAGCATCGTCGCTTCCTCACTTAGAATTTAGGGACGAGCCTGCCGTTTCTAACCATATAACCTATTCCAACTTCTTTACCTAATACGGTAACATTAATGGGCCATGACCAATAGCTCGGCGTGCGTAGGTCCTTCTTATCCTTCTCGGTCAGAAGGGAATCAAACTTAAATTCGGTGTTCTGCTCAAAGGCGGCACAGATGGAACCTCGCTGATACGTGAGTTTTTTCCGCCGTTCAGAACCATCGAGTCGAATTCTCCGCTTAAAGTCATTTGAATCTCGCCCCTGTCCTAAATCCATCCATATTGTGATAAACAGCGCGTTTCCCGCCTTCCCATAGCTCTTAAAATCAACTCTAAACTCGGTGTGGCAATGCTGGCAATATATTATACCTTGCTTGTTCTCATATCCGTGAATTTCGTCAACTTGCGGGACCCGAATCCCCCACCAGTATAGGTCTGTCATCTCCGCAAGGGGTATATGACGACAGATTCCAAAGCCACCACACCATGGGAGAGGAGTTTTCTCTGTATCTGGAATCATGAATACCTTCTGCTCACGAACGAAAAGCGAGCCGTCGCAATTCGAGCCGTTCCAATTCGAGCCATCGCAATTCGAGCTGTCGCAAATCGAGCCGTGGTAAATCCGCGCTTCAGCCGTGTGGAGTTCCACAAAGCCTATCTGATATTTCTCTAGATTTCTATAGGACAATAGGCGTAGAAGAGTGGTAGTGTCTTTCCCTTGTCTGTGGGATTTCATAGCCATGCGGAAGATGGTCGAAGAGAATCCGCCTGGAATTCCACCAATGTAATGGCCCTTTGAATCTGCAATTCGACACTTCAACGAATCTTTTCTAACGGGCGAATATAATTGGGATGCCAGGTGACGTTCAGCGAAAGGCATATAATGTAGTTTATTGCATTCCGGGCAGACGATGTGAGCTGGTAAATCTCGTTCTAGTAAATGGAGGAATCTGTTCATGACAGAGTATTCAGCTTTTTTAAGAGGCTGTAGATACATCATCGTAAGACATGAATATAGGTGAAGACACGATAGACTTAAACTTGCAACTGATTCGAGCGGTAGAGAGCTTGCTATGTGGTAGATGAGTTCTAGTGGGAGCTCCCGGAAAGGCGACGATTCTAGTGCGCTCGGTCGAACTATGGGGAGAGCTGGGTCCGTTTTGGAGAGATGCCATCCAAGACGCTCAAATATGCGAAAAACTAAATCCATTTCGAAGTATAATGCCGTGAAAGTATGCCGTGCAAGGCAAAGGTCAGAAATGGTAATTGTGCAATAGCATCCGGACTTCTGGTAGAAATATGGAAAGTTGCCGAAGCCACCACATGGCGTGGGTTATAACCACTACTATGGGATGTATGTGGACTATTTATACATCATTCGAAGAATAAGACCATGATTTTAACGTTTGGTGGCGCTATTTTAGTAAGTTAGGGGGGGCTCGTTCCAAGTAAGTATTAAACTTAAAATGATAATTCTAACCTAAGAAAATTAGTATGACATGATTTATCTATTCACTGCCGAGAAAGTAAGGGGTTATACGCACATAGTGGTATAGATTAATATTTCAGTGTTGTAGTATAGCTTAGACTTTGGACTTCCCCACTAAAGGAAACTAAATAGCGCTCAATTATTTACCGCCACAATAATAAGTTAGTTCCTCAGAGAAGAGCGAAAGTAATAATTTTGACGAAAGTAATACTCTTAAATATGGCCAGACATTTATATCTAAGGCTTATGGAGGAATTTTTACAGCCTGAAGAGGCACTATACTATATGTACCCAGTGCTGAGGGATATTATGATACGACACATGACAAAACACTAAAACAAAATCAATTTATGGTTATTGTCAACTCCTGTCCTCGTTACATATCAGTTATACATGTTGTCGTTACATATCCTGGGTATACCCAATCCAACTCCATCGCCGCTAATAATACATGGTAAAAACATAACCCAAAGCGCCCGCCCACTAACTCCGTCTCTGAAGTCTCAATCCTACCTTCTCCTCCTCAAGCAAATACCCCTTCCTCCTATCTACCTCCTGCACACCTGCCACCATCTTCTCGAACTTCTTCTTCCGCTCCCTGCCGCCCTCCCCATTAAACGTCATCTTCACATGATTCAACTTCTCCTTCTGACCTCCTCCTCGAGGATCATTATAATGTGCCCCCAGAGCCGCCAAATTCACCATGCCACCTCTCCACCACTCCGCCAGAAGCGCACCTGTACCAAATCGTTTCGCAGGCCCCATAATAGAGGCGTGCGTGCATGGAGTGCCACCTTTCTGACATGAACAGTTCCTCTTATCCAGCACGGCTTTGAGCGCTCCAATAGGGATCTTGAGCAGGGTAAGCCCACCGCCGCTATCACCCATCTCTCCCTGCGACATACGCGAGGGGGGCAGCTTCTCAGGGCGAAGGAACATCACCACGAGCGGCTCGCGCAGGGATTCGAAGATAAAGGCCTCGGTGTTGCTGTCGCGCGGGTCGGAAAGCGAGGTTACGTCTGCAATGGTGGTTGCCGCGCTACGAACTGAGAAAGAGGTGGCTCTTGACGACTGGAAGGAACTTTTCGAGGAGAAGAAGATAGATTTGCGTGGCGAAGAAAGGCGGGCCGATGAATCGTTGGAGGATTGACGGCGGGCCGTTGCCATGGAGGCATTGGAATTGGATGGTGGGCGTATGGTACTTGCTGACGTCGCGTGGGAGGGATTATCGTAGGGAACGGGCAAGGGGCTCTGTGCAGGAACGCTGGGCGAGAAACTCCAGATCTGGATGCGCGCCTTGTAGTGTGTTGGCTTGTCGGCCATGACAATCACGTCGACGTCAATGATGTCGTCGACGATACGGTAGCCTGTAATGGCTTCCTGAAAGCTGTAGAGAGATTGATATGTCTGGAAACTAAGGAGGTTGTCGTGCGTGGGCATGCCGGATGTGTAGAGTCCGATATCCATACCAGAGGTCTGATTTTGAGGATCTGCATAGATAGGACTGAGAGTAACGGTACGGAGGTTAATTTCTCGACTGTACTATCTGTTAGCGTGGGTAGTATAAAAATCGTAGGAGGGGGCACTTGCGATCGTAATTCTCTAGTTCGCTCCAATGCAGAGGTCTCTTTAGTGATCATTTCCAGGATAGTCTCGGTCTGGCGGAGTAATACAAGAGACCTTTGTCGTTCGGGGTTCAAGTGTACCAGCGGAGTCCGCAAAATTGTCTTCATATCGTCAATTTCCGATGCATGAGGACGGTCATAACTGCGCACAGGTATAGGCCAGGTCAGAAAGGCCTCTTCTCCGAGTAGGCCTAGAGACATTTCGTCCGGTTCGTTTTTAACCCTGTACAGGTTTACTGGCCTATCCGAGTGTTGATTGAAGGCGTACAAACACTTCTTCGCCAGGTCTTCAACAAAGTATTTCAGAAGCTGGTTACCACGTGCGCAAGAGTCCACGTATTCGGCGCTGCTTTCGATTTTCTGGATGAGCCAGATGCTTCGCATCATACCAACATATTGTCTGGGCCACTGTGTTGGAGAGGCTGGCTGGACACCACGTGAACGCGACAGCCTGGCAGCCGCAGCCTCTTCCTCATAATGCTGAAGGAATGCATTGATGCCATCATGCATTGGGAATGTATCACCAGATGCAGCTCTTGGTTTGGCATCTATAGATAGCTTTTCAAATCTGTGGAGTAAATATGGTGGTATGACGATCTGCTGGCATCGAACATCTTCCTGGGCGCCAATCGTTCGGGCATCTCCAAGTATAAGCTCCTTGATCTGACCCAGTACTAGTAGCATGGCTTCGCCATAGTGAATCACCAGAGACTGGATATCGAGGAGTAGTTTTCTGTTGAATTGTTAGCAGCATGTTTTAAAAGTACGGATGATAGGAACGTACAGCTCAAGAGGTTTCAGTAGTGCGATGATCTTGATATTATGAAACATGACCTTCTTGTGAAGTATTGTAACTTCGTCCTGGACAAATCCGTTCCAGATTATATTGCAGATGAAACCACCCTTCTCTTCGAAGCAGTCTCGACGTGTTAACAGCCGCGAACATTCCTGAACAGTAGTGTAGGGATCGTCGAGTATTGCGTTGAGATCTCTAGTATCATAAAAGCTGGAGGTACCTGGGATAGGACACGGTGGAATGCTTTGGACTTTTTCGAAGATTATTTCCAGTTGATGGAGATTTGTATGCAGGGCGTGGACCGATTGGCCGAATTCGGTATATTGAGTGTCTGGAAAGAACAGAGGTCAGACAGATAGTCCACAATATCATCCACAAAGCAAGTCGAACTCTAGAAAATAAGAATGCGAGGAGTTTGTTTGGTATTATTCCAGTGCTTACTTGAGTTATAGATTTCTGTGAAGCCATACTGATAGAGTTTAAGCGTGAAGTTCGCACACTTCGCGATATCGCTAATGCTAATGAAGGACATCGTCGTGGCACGCGCTATTCAGCGCCCAATAAGTGTGTTTCGCAGTTATGGAGTATAGTTTTGATAAGATCAGCAGAATGTCTGGGATGGGTGCGTCGACTGTTTTAAGTATGACTTGGGGCGGAGCAATCCAGTTGAAGGCAAGGCAGCTGCAGGTTCATGGATACAAATTAAACAACATGCATGTCATTCAGCTCTAGTCGAACACGATCCGAGTCACTGGTAACCTCAGGCAAGGGTAAAAAGGAAATATAATAGAGCCATATGCAGGGACTCGCGTCCGTCACAGAGGAGGAAACCAACTCCGTGGGTGGGTGATAAGGCTGGCGGCTCGGTGAAGACGGAAGCAACGAGGGAGAAAATTGGCAATATGTCTGCGTAACCTTTGCGCAGCTGCTTCGTATTTAGGAAGGGTGGCGCGTGTAAGCGGTCTTGTGAGGAGGAAGGAACGCCTGGATGTGTGCCTCCCTTATCTCTTATTCTTGACCGACTTGTATTGCGGGAGAGACAGGGTATTTTTGGCGCCCGTGGTGTATGGCACTTGTGCCGCTGTCGTCCTGTTCCAAGAGGGGCTGTGAAGAGCTACCGAGGAAGAGAATCGATGACGAGCATGCCATTTGTCCTGGCCTTATCTCATCCACCGGCCCGTGACGACGCAATGGTGGTCATGGTGGGTGGACACAGTGTTTCGAAACGAGCTTCTGCCTTGCCTTGCACTGTACACTTACACTACTGCACTACTACTGCATTACTCCAGTCCGAATGGGAAGTGAGGCTGCTGTGAGGCTGTGAAGGTGCAGGGCCAAGGCGACGTAGATGCTTATGATTGACGGGAAGCTTGACGGGGAGCCGGCTGTTAGCACGCGACATCAATATTAACCGGATTAGCTGCATCAACCCCATACATACCCCACACCCAATCAGGAATAGTTACGCGACTCAGCTTTTAATATTGAAAAATGACCAGCCCTTGAAAGGCTGAAGAAGCGCCAGATCTAGTGAGTGCTGCTCGAATAGTATTTTTTATAATTATATCATTTAACTAAGATTTATGCATCAATTGTGGATGGTTTCTTGGAAATTACCATACTCGCTCGCCGTATCATACATAGCCGAGCATGCACTCATCACCCATATACGACATATCATGTGGCACGCATTCACACCGGTGCGTCAATTGCTTCCTCTTCTGTCCCAGCCTTCTCCCTCCCACCCTACTGGAACTGTCACTACCGGGATAGTTAGTAGCTAAACTGTTATCAGGGACGGGACACCCTCGAGGCTGTGCACGCACCTCAACTTATCACTTGTGGTCAACCCGTGGTGAGGCTCTCCAGCCTCCCAGCCTCGTACAAGCGTGGACGCCACGAAACAAATTCAATATGTGTAGCGCCCTGACGTGTAGGTATATTCTATATCTACCTCGCCTGTCCCGCTTGTGCTGGCCTTCTATGCACCCTGTAGTCTCATTTGCACACATGCCTCGGATCTGACATGTCGATACCGATCGAGCAAGGCTCGAATATACCAATGACCGAATACTCCTACTCCAACTCGCCCTCTCCTTTTAGCGTAGCTAAAAGCTACGACGATGGCCGCAGCGTAGACAGTGTCAGTCCCATACCTACTAACCCCCAGGCTAAGAACCGGGAGTCGAATACGCCGGCTTATGGAAATGGAGTCCCGGCTACTGCCCCCAATCAACCGGGTGGCATGGGCCTGGCGCCCGAAGATGAATTCTTGCTCAACGAAGCCGATGTCCATGCGAAGGCTGTTGCAAAGCCAATGCGACTGGGCTCTCTAACAGTGATGTGCTTGATTTTTAACCGCATGATTGGTGAGTTTTGAGAACTTTCAGTCTGAGGCACTGAATGAAGAAGACTCGTTCTAACGTTCTGAGAAGGCACGGGTATTTTTCGGACGCCAGCTGTGGTCTATAGTTATACACAGTCCCGAGATATCAGTATGGCTTGGTGGGCATTGGGCGCTGTTTCTGCCATAGCCGGTATTCTGGTGTACATGGAACTCGGCCTCACCATTCCCATATACAGGATTGGCGGCATAGAAGTCTCGGTCCCGCGAAGCGGAGGAGAACTCAACTACGTTTGTCTCCTCCTAGTTATTGACAAGTTCCAGTACTAACATGGTGCCTAGCTAAAACACATCTTCAGAAAGCCCGCCTTTTTCACCACTTGCGTGTTCGGCATTGCTTTCATTCTCCTCGGCCATGTGGCTATGAATGCGATCGCTTTTGCAACCTCTGTCATGGAAGCATCAGGCCAAATCAACCACCCTAACAGTGAAGCCGCTATTAGGGGAATCGCCATATGCACAGCGTTCGCTGCCTGCTTCATCCACGGCGTTTGGCGCCAAGGTGGCATCATCCTCAACAATATCCTTGCTACCGTCAAAATTGCCATCCTCATCTTTATGTTTATTCTCGGCATGCTCGCCACAAGGGATGATATCTTCCCCCCTGTATCCGCCACCCAGTTCCCCCCGACCCCCTCGCGAGAATCAAGAGCCAGCGCCTACACCTACGCCGAGGCATTCCTCGCCATCATCTTCGCATTCGGCGGCTTTAATCAGGCCAACTACGTTATCGGGGAAGTGGATGACCCAAGACGCCGCTACAAATGGCCCGCATTCTCTGCCGTCGTGATCGTCTCCATACTCTACCTCTTAGTCAACGGCGCCTACTTCGCCGCCGTCCCCGTCGAGTATTTCTCCGCCGAAGACCCCTTCAACGTCGCCCACCGCCTCTTTCTCTTCACCCTAGGCACCATCTCACCCGCCTGGGAGGCCCGCGCGCCGAAACTACTATCGGCATTCATGGCCGTCTCCAGCCTCGGCAACATCATAGTCATGACCTACACCGCCGCGCGCGTCAAGCAAGAAATCGCCAAAGAAGGCATCCTCCCCTTCCGCAGCCTCCTCTCGCGCTCCTACCCCTCAGTCCGCATCCCAATCCGCGCCCTCTGGGGTTCCAAGCGCCCAACCCTCCGCGAAGATGTCCCACTCCCCGCTCTCGTCCTTCACTTCTCCGTCTCCGTAATTCTTATCCTCGCGACCTGGCGCCTCTCCACATCCGCCACCTACACCCTCCTAGTCGACCTGTACTCCTACACCGTCGATGCTGCCTTCGGCGCTTTCATCGGCTTCGGGCTGCTGTATATGCGCTTCCTCTCCAGCCGCGGATGGGCCGCCCAGTCCCGCGCTAGTGGATTCCAGGTCCCCGCCTATGTCAGTGGCCCTGCGGCACTCTTTTTCGCCATCGCGAATACGTTCCCTATAGCGGCGAAGTGGGTGCCTCCCGACATGGCAACGAAGGCGTTACTGTTGGTTCCGTGGTTCACGACGGGGACTGTGGGGACGGTGATTATGGTCGTTGGGGTGCTGTGGTGGGCGGCCTTCCGGTGGGTGGTGCCGAAGGTGGGAAGGGGAAGGGTGGGAAGGTTTTTGATGGTGACGAGGAAGTTGTGGTTGACGGAGAGGGATGGGTATAAGGTGCTTGAATATGAGGATATTGAGTTTAGATGGGTGACGAGGGATGGAGAAGACGTGGCCGGGCCGTGGATGGAGAGGCAGGTGGTGGCGGGTAGGGGGGAGACGGAGAGGAGGATGGCGGCCGATGGGAATCTATAGTGGTTAAAAGGGTAGAGGGGGTGGCGGAAGATGGACCAGGAGTTCCATGTAATTTGTACGTACTTAGCGTTTTGGATACCCTTTTAATAGACAGCAGTTTTAAGCGTTTCATGCCTACATGTCTTGATCATAAACCTGGCATGTTATCGGCGTTTATCTTAAACTAATGCACGTGATGCAACTGCGGTTTATGAGATATCTCGTCTATACTACCAGTGTAAAGTAGATTATCCGCAACCATCAGGAGCCAAGATGTTCCTCCCATCCGATATGTGGGGTTTGTTTCAGCGGCTCCAGTTTATCAAATAGAGACGGACATACGTGGGCCGTTGAGCGCAACGGGTGGACTTGCTGTATTTATCAATTGTAACTTTTTTATTGGGCGCCCTTCGAGAATGGCATTCTAGGAAGGGCGGCCCCGACCATCCGATCGTGTCGATGTTTATACTCGGATGCATGTACGTACTCTATACTCGGTGCATTTATATATGGAAATTTCAACACGGGATAGCTGGACTCGGCAGCTCGTCAGTCAAACGCAGCTATCACCGAAACCCGCTCACCCCGTCAAACGAGCACGTTTCGTATGAATAACCCAACACGGCAATTCGTACGTCGAATACTGTGACAACCGAACTCGCATACTCCATAAAGAAACAGTTTTCATATGAATAGCCCGATTTGGCAATTTATGAAGTTGAAGTCCGTCCCCTTCTTGGAACAGCGCAACCGAGCTCCTGCAAGCGAACTCCGTTCCTGGGACGGAAGTGGGAACATAGGTCCGACGGAAGTCGGCATACTCATGGGCCGTCCCAAGAAGGCCAAGCAATTTCGACCGTGGCGCAGCCAACTTTTATCAGTTCTATCCAGTCCACGTCCAATCCTGTCTATCACCGAGGAAATCGCGGCGTAGCAACATCCTAGCAAGTGCCGTCGCTGGCTTCCCCTCCACTCTAAAAAATCACACTTGCACCGTCTGCTAGCATCTGGAAACCATGTGGGTAAATGTCTCCCGTTTACAGCCAACCGCGGAGGTGGGGAATCCCCGATCCTTTCCACCAGGGGCCTAATTCAACGTCAAAATTACAATCTACTACTCTTCCACCTGCTTGTTCCCTGTTGACCTTCGTGGCCGCGCGTCAATGTTTTCCAGATGTGCTACTAGATCCGCTCTGCTAGCACTTTGTCTGCCCTAGGGCCTTCTTATCTGTCCCATCACCCGCTGTCACGGTTCCAGTAACCTGAATTTTGTACTGTGTTGTACTCTACCTTCGTTTTGTTGCCGTTTGGAGCGACACACGTGATTCGCGATGGGCTTCCTCAAACAGGTCTGGACTCTGACGGCGAAGAATCTGTTGATCGCTGTCAGGCGGCATCCCCTGCCGACGTCCATCCGGACGTTCATCCTGCCCGTGGCTTTTATGATATTCCTGACCTATTCGCGCTTCCTCTTCGCCCAGCCAAACGTCTTTGGTATCGGACCTCCCCGCCCCATACGCTCCCTGGAAGATGGCATGGCAGCTGCGACCAATGGGAGGGATAAGGTCATATTTATCGACAATGGGCTCAATGGCGGCGACATTGATCGCGTCATTGATGCCGTCTCGGCTCCTATTATTGCGGCGGGGAGAAATGTCACTCGGCTCCCCGATGGAACGGATTTGGCCAAGATATGTCGGACGAGCTTCAGGGGCATTACTAAGTGCTATGGAGCCGTTGAGTTTGCCTCGTCGCCATCCGAGGGTCCGTATGGACGCTGGAACTACTCCCTACGGTTCGACGGCGCCCTTGGCAGTATTGTTAACATGCAGCGCGGCGACAATGATCACCAGATCTATGCACTACCTCTGCAACGGGCAGTCGACTCAGCTATTGCGAGCGTGAACACGACTATTGACCACTCAAAGCTACCCAAGACTGTTATGGAGTACCCCTACACGACTATCACAGAGGAGGAGCGCAAGAAACTTCTCCGGACGAAGTTCCAACGGACTATCATTACCGCTCTTGGGATCGCATTTCTTCTGGCTATGGTCGGAGTCGTTTATCACCTCAGCGGCTTCATGGCCACGGAACGAGACATTGGTATGTCCCAACTGATCGAGGCCATGATGCCGAACGAGAAGCGCTGGCAGCCTCAGATTGCCAGGCTGTTGTCCTACCATCTATCCTTCACCATCATGTATGCCCCTGGCTGGTTTGTTATGGGAGTTGTTCTCAGCTTTGGCTTGTTTACCGCCACCTCTGCGGAGATCACAATTTTATACCATATCCTCCTGGGACTTTCGCTCACATCATGGTCATACATGGGCGGGGCTTTCTTCAAGAGAGCTCAGCTCAGTGGGATCACCATTACCATCATCACTCTGGTGCTCGGGATTATAGCCCAAGCTTTCGGTTCAAAGACGGGCAGTGGAGGGATGGTTATGGTGCTAAGCGCCCTCTTTGCCCCCTGCAACTACGTCTGGTTCATGATGTATATCGCCCGCTTCGAAGAGCACGAAATTCCAGCGAATCTGAACCAGAATGCGCCTGATCTGTGGAAAACAAAGGGTACATGGTTCTTCGTTTTTCTCTTCATACAGATATTTGCGTACGCTGCCATTGGTGTGTTTGTGGAGCGATGGCTACATGGCACACAATCTAAGGGGCGCACTACTGTCAAGGAGAACATGGGGACTGGGCTCGCACAGCATACTGTCGAGCTATCGGAATTTACCAAGGAATATCCCGCGAAGTTTATGAGGCGGATGTTCCGTCGCTCTAAAGGTACTACGGTTATGGCAGTCAATGGACTGAGTCTTTCTGCTTCGAAGGGAGAGATTATGGTATTGCTTGGCGCCAATGGGTCGGGAAAGAGTACAACCTTGGATGCTATTGCTGGCATGAACCCAGTTACAAGCGGAACAATCACTGTTAATGGAACTGGTGGCATTGGAATATGTCCTCAGAAGAACGTTCTTTGGCCTGAGTTAACGGCGAGAGACCATATTCGCATCTTCAGCAATCTCAAATCGACCGGAGCTTCTCCCACCAAAGAAGAAAACGCAGAACTGATACGGAGTGTTGATCTGGACCGGAAGATAGACGCCAAATCCCATACTCTGAGCGGTGGTCAGAAGCGAAAACTGCAGCTCGGAATGATGTTGACGGGAGGGAGCGCGGTGTGCTGTGTGGACGAAGTCTCTAGTGGATTAGATCCGCTCAGTCGAAGGAAGATCTGGGATATCCTGCTTGCGGAGCGTGGAGCACGCACCATTATCTTGACAACTCATTTCTTGGACGAAGCTGATCTGCTAGCTGATCGTATTGCGATTCTTTCCAAGGGAACGCTTCGTGCCGAAGGTTCATCTGTCGAGCTCAAAAACAAGCTCGGCGGTGGTTACCGTGTTCATCTCCATACCACGTCCGTCGACAGGGAAGTGCCTGCCATTGATGGCATAACTGCAGTTAAACAGTTTGATCAGATTACATACAAAGCAGCCACCTCGAGCCAGGCAGCCCTTATCGTCAAGACGCTCGAGAGCCACGGTATCGAGGATTACGAGCTTTCAGGTCCCACTATCGAAGACGTATTTTTGCAGCTGGCAGACGAGATCCGCCACGAATCCGAGACAATCGCTGGAGCTGCACCCCCGGCCACTGCTGCAACTGGTGCAAGTGATGTCCGCCTTGTGGGTGATAGAAACGAACCCGTACTTGCGACGCCATCAAGTGATAACCAAAGTCTGGATCTGATGCAAGGGAGGCCAATAGGGCTTGTGAGGCAAGGTTGGGTCATGTTCCGAAAGCGCCTGACTCTCATCCGCCGCAACTTTTTGCCTCCCCTGGCGGTCTTCTTCATTCCAATTATCTGTGCAAGCTTAGTTACACGGCTCGTTAAGGACCAGAAAACACCCACTTGCTCTCCTGTTACGGCGAAAGATGCGAAGTTTGAAACTATTTCGAACCAATATGTCTACGACCTCATCGTTGGCCCGTCGAGCAAATTTGTGGGTACAAGTGCTGCTGCATTCTTTGGGAAGCTATTCCAGGGGCTTCCTGAGGCTAGCCTCATTGCCAATTATATTACGGATGACAACTTGCACATCATGCCGACCTACTCCGATTTTAACAAGTACATTGATGTGAACCATCAGAACGTCACACCAGGAGGCTTTTGGCTGGGCAACGCTGACTCGGCGCCCACGATAACATATCAAGCATCCCACTATTTATATAGCGCCATTTTCGCACAGAACATCTTGGGCTCGCTGATGAGCAATATCACGGTCACCACTCAGTTCAGAGACTTCGAGAGCCCATGGCAGCCTGGCACTGGTAATTCGCTGCAGCTGGTTGTGTACTTCGGACTTGTCTGTGCTGCCGTCCCGGCTTTCTTCTCTCTATACCCTACTTTGGAGCGCCTGAGACACGTCAGAGGTCTTGAATACTCGAATGGAGTTCGCCCCGCGCCGCTGTGGTTCGCCTACCTCATCTTTGACTGGGTGGTTTTCCTCGTGTCCTTGTTGATTGTCACCGTTATCTTTGCTGCCCTAAGCAAGGTCTGGTATCACATCCCGTACCTGTTTGTCGTCCTCCTCTTTTACTCCCTAGCATCCATCCAGATGGCGTACATTGTTTCGCTATATGCCAGGGGTCAACTTGCATCATTTGCCATTGCGGCAGGCAGCCAAGCCATATTTTTCCTACTGTATCTGATTGCATTTATGTCTGTCAACACCTTCCTGCCTGTGGACAAGGTTGATAAAGCCGCTCTTGTCGTCCACTACACGATATCGCTTGTCACACCGATGGGAAGTCTTGTCAGAGCGCTATTTGTGTCGATGAACCTTTTCCAGACAACCTGCGTTGGGTTTGAACTCTCACCGAACCCGGGGAGCATGAATATGTACGGTGCGCCGATCCTATACCTTGCAGTGCAGTCTGTCGTATTCTTCCTGTACCTGCTGTGGCATGACAGCGACTCCGTTGTTTCGCGAATCCGAGGATCGCGACAGAAGCTCCCAGAATCGGATGAGGTCGAATTAGACGACCGCGCAGATAAACTGTCTAGAGTTGATACCGGGAACAGTGATGGCCTGCGCGTGCGCCATCTCACGAAGTCCTTCAAGAAGTTCACAGCAGTTGAGAACCTGTCATTTGCCGTCGAAAGAGGCGAAGTATTTGCGCTCCTCGGACCAAACGGCGCAGGAAAATCAACAACCATCTCTCTTATCCGCGGCGACATCCGGCCTTCCAAGAACGGCGGCAACATCTACGTCGACGACATCCTCATCAGCAAGCACCGCGCCAAGGCCCGCCTCCACCTCGGCGTCTGCCCTCAATTCGACGCCATCGACCAACTCACCGTTGCCGAACACCTCCGCTTCTACGCGCGCGTCCGCGGCGTCCCAGACATCGAACATAATGTTGCCGCTATTACTACTGCAGTCGGTCTCGACGCCTTCTCCCACCGCATGGCCGCCAAGCTCTCTGGCGGCAACAAGCGCAAGCTCTCCCTCGGCATCGCGCTCATGGGTAACCCCTCTGTCCTCCTCCTCGACGAGCCTAGCTCGGGTATGGACGCTGCCGCAAAGCGTGTCATGTGGCGCACCCTTGCCAATGTGTCGGCGGGCCGTGCTATCCTGCTTACGACGCATAGTATGGAGGAGGCGGGTGCGCTGGCGTCTCGCGCGGGTATCATGGCAAAGCGCATGCTTGCTCTTGGTACAACGGATCATCTGCGCCGCGCTCATGGTGACGCATATCACGTCCATCTCGTCACCACAACGGCGCCACATACGAGCCCAAGGGAGATGGCCGAGCTGCGCGATTGGGTAGTCAACGAATTTCCCGGCGCCAGCATCGAAGAGAAGACGTACCACGGACAACTGCGCTTCTCTGTGCCAACAGCATCCTTAACATCCGATGCGGCATCCGGTGTTACCGATGAGATCGAAGGCGGTGGCGAGCCGGTGGGGAAGAAGGCTGCCAGCGGGATAGGGGCGCTGATCATGGCGTTGGAGGAGCGGAAGGCGGAGTTGGGGCTGGAGTATTACTCGGTTAGTCCGACGACACTGGATCAGGTTTTCTTGGCGATTGTGACGAAGAATAATGTGGAGGAGGAGAATTATGCAGCGCCGAAGAGGGGGCTGGGGATTTGGGAGAAGATACCCTGGGGGAAGAAGAAAGCTGTTGAGGGCAGCCCTGTAAAATAGTGGATGCGTAGGAGGATATAGAGGTGGAGTTGGATATTAGGGTGGGGGATGTTACGCATCGGACTGTAAACAGATGTTTCATAGAGAATTCAAACAGTATAATCAGTATAAATTTCTTGTCATATCCGCATAGATAACAATTATACGATGCCGCCGGAATTGCCATATGCCATGAATAGCCAACACGTCTATCTCTATCGCAGCCACTACTGTGGTGGTGGCTTAGGAAACCCGTTTTCAAACTGCGTAGCCCCATCCACGCAATTCACCCAGCTGGGCCTTCTCGAGGTAAACGACTCCACTTTAGGAGTCAGCTTCTCAAACGCATCGCCGTCTAAGACGCCCATCTTGACAACGACTATCTCCGTCCGCATCGGCGTCAGTGTCCACATTGTGGAGCCGCAGTTACTGCAGAAATTGACGTATGCAGGATTTCCACTGCCGCCCTTGGCCTCGAACACTTTCGCCTCCCCAGAGACGATAGTAAATGCAGACTTTTGGAATATCGCGTTTGTCGAATACGCAGACCCTGTCGACTTTCGACAGTTGTTGCAGTGGCAGAGACCCTGCGAGCCGTGGTAAGATTTAGGCACTTATATGTCGGCAGCACCTAAATACTCACTATTATGTCTGGCTCCCCTTGCATCTCAATCTTAATCGCGCTGCATTTGCAGCTTCCAGTGTACGTAGCTGCCATGTCGAGGAAGGGTGGTTTAAAGGCAATTGATTACGGTTAAGGAAGATCAAAGGTAGCAAAGAAGGCCGATAGAGAAACAAAGGATGCCAATCCCCCAAAACATATATACATACATGGCGAAGCTAGTGCTTACAGACACTACTATAGCACGTGGACAAACCGCGGAGCTACCACTCGGTTATGAACGTGTGTTTAGAGACCCGCTAATGGGAATTTTAGGAGCGGGTATGTCCGTCCCTTCCGTCCCTTCCGTCCCTTATGTCTGCTTCCCATACTACATGGATGTTCGTATAAACGAGTGTAAGAACAAGAGCAAGGAGGGACAGTAAGCAGATAACGGAGTGCGTCACTCGATTGTACCTACCTGAAAGGTATGACCGAGCACACGACCAGATACTAGAGTGATAGGTTTCAGACCCGCTTTAAGGTTTATCACCAAGTAATTAGATCTAAAGTGCGGGGAATGTTGACTATCAGTACTATGACAGGTAGTTATAACAAGTCTGTAAATCCTTCAAGATTCAGATAACCAGGGATAGAACACTTGGCTTCCAATTTAAGAAAGTCTCAACTATCATTAATCGTTTGGAAATCATGATAAAAAAAAAGGATTAGATAATAACGGAGGTTTGTCGAAATATATAAGAAGCAGACTTGGCTACGCCATATCTAAGAACAATAGCAAAGTTGAAATTGCCAAAAGGTCTTCTCTCAAAGCAACACAGCTTAGCCACCCAACTTCCAATTATACCCAAGTCGTCACCATCAAGTCTAGCAACATGAAGCTCCTCTTTCCTACAGCCTTTGTATTCCTTGGCTTCACTATCGCACTCGCAGTGCTTGAGCCAGAAGCTGCTAGCAATCTTGTGAGTAGATAAAATTATTGAGGATTTGTAGTCCCCAGCTAATGTCATTTCTAAAGATTAAGAAAGCCACGTGTAGGCCTGGAGGTGCTTACTGTGTTGCGAACTCTTTACGCTGCTCAAATGCTTGCATTGGTGCCACTAGACCAACTGGCGGATACTGTTCCTAGGCAGAGCCAGGGGAAGAACAATATCTCATGTTTACAGGCTCATGGTTTCACGATTACAGAGGCTGCATTGTCTGTTGGTAGTTTGCTGCAGAATGGCACCGGGGGTGATTATATCAATCGTAGACCTATTATATTACTATCAAATCAAAACTATCTACGATTTCTAAACAAGAAGATGGCAAACCTGCATATAAGAACAGTACCCCCCTCCCAGCTCACAAAGTCTTTCTCTTTCCCTCCCTCCCAAATAGCGTCCCTTCCCGGTTGGTAGGTTATTCCCTTCTATTGTACAGAGACCCATACTCTCATACCCAACAACCCATCAGTTCATTATCACAGGAGTTCTTCCATTCCAAGTGTTCTTCTCAACAGCATCCACCAGACATCCCGCCACACTAGCCCTAGAGATCCCTCCCAAGCCGGCGAAGACACCCAGTCCCTTCCCATTGTCCGTTCCATCGTCGCTAATATATCGAACTGGCGCCTTTTTGGACATAGTGAGTCTTGCTGGCCTCAACATCACAAAATCCAACCCGCTCTTCTTCAGTATCTCGTCGACCTGGTCGTGGTCTTTGAACGAATGCCCAAGGCTGGTGTGGGAAATTGCCCATCTCATGATGAAGGTGATGTTTGGGAAGGAAGACCCAACCCCAAAGGAGGCCATTGTCACAATTTTGGAAACCCCATGCCTCTTCATTGCGGGGATGAGGTTTTCGTGTGCATCGGCCATGATTCGAGATCCCTTTTCCATGGGAGACCCAAGAGTAACAATCACGGCAGTTGGAGGGTCGCCTTGAACTGCGTTGAAAGCCTTTTCGATGTCCGAAGCCTCTGCTGGCGTTCCCTTCACGACATCCAGGCCTTTCTGGGCTGGAATTACAGTCGGGTTCCGAACCAAGGCTGTAACCGTGTGGCCGCGCTGCAATGCCTCATCAATGACGAGACGACCGGTTTGCCCACTGCCGCCAAGAAGAAGGATACGCATATTGAAGATTTTGTTGTATTGTTGTGTTGTTGTGTTGTCGTACGATACTGAGCGTTCCCAATTGGTATGTGGCGGTTTTGTTTAAGAATGTGAGACAATGTTTTGCGTGAAACTTTGAACTTTGTTCGGAGAGGTAGATGATGAACTGGATATTTTGGAAACGATATATAACCGGCGAGAGCCCATCAGGTATATATAGCTGTGGAATAAACTTTATGGAGGGTGTCTGGCCTTCGGGCATAAACTAGCTCCCGTCGTAGAAACGCATTTCAACAGACACTTGTCATTAATCTGTTCCTACAACGCGGCCCAGCTTCTACCTAGTCAATGATTGCTCAGCGCTCGTAAACTGACGCAAGCTTTGATTATCAATCTCTCTGTTACAGAAACTTACTAAAAGACAGCATTTTCACTCCGTTGTTCTGTGGTAGTCGCTATTTTTGACGGGATATAAGACAGTTACCACGTGATAAATTAATTGCCATTGGTCTAAGTCTACGAGCTCTCCGATTGGTGCACGTGATATACTGCTTGTCATTGGTCCAAATGTACGAGCTGTCAGCATCTCACTGATTAATAAGATATCGCCACAGCCATTTGTGCATAATAGGCGCAGCGCAGTTGGTGCTGACTTCCCTGCTGACTACACAAATAAGTCATGAGCCCAAAATATCTACAACTACATCACCTACGTAAGCATCTGATAAATGCTAGAATGTTAAGCAACTCCCGTGTCTGATTAGATATGAACTCCGAGGGGAATGCAAACAAGAATTCGCAGCAGGTTTAGCCATGGATGGCGTTTCTATCACCAAGTTCTCCCGAACGGGGGCCCCTAAATCAAAGGGGGGTTGCGCCACGTGCAGGTATCCTGCCCCTTTCACCCTCGGGTTTGTTGGCATGCCGCGTCTAACAGGGATTGTAGAAATCGAAGGGTCAAATGCGACGAAGGAAAGCCATATTGTATCCGCTGTGTCAAAGCCAAGCGAACGTGCGGTGGATATAACCCTGTAAAGGGGCGCTCGCGGCAGGACAACGGGCATACCGCCCCCCTTCAATACGCTCTAATAAAACCCAAGAAGCTACCACTACTGCAAGCGGCAGCTAGCTCCCTTACACTGCGTGCACCCTCCTCTGCCTTCCTCGGAGAATCTGAGATTGAGAAGCGCTACTTCAGCTACTTCCAAGAGACGGCTACTACAGGCCTTGATGGCACCTGGGGCTGGTCTCTATGGAACTCGTTAATGCTGCAGAGTAGCCACCAAGAGCCGTTCGTCCGGCATTCTATCATCGCTATCGGCGCCTTGTTAAAGTCGCATGAAGCAGCGTACCTAGCTGGCGTGGGTCCACGTTCCGTTGTCGTCCCGTATATAGCGAGACTGCACCGCAGCTTTGCGTTATCAAAGTATGACACGGCTGTTAAGTCGATGCGGAAAGCTATGAGTGTGGGGATGAGTAGTCCGCGCCAAACCTTACTTGGGTGCATCCTCGTCGTCTGCTTCGAGATGCTTATTGGGAATAGCTACCTTGCCATCAAGCATGCACATTCCGGGACTTCAATCCTTGAGCAATGGCGAACGCAAACGCTTACGCCTATACAAGAAGAGCGCCCACTACTCTCTCCTGCCCCGTTGGTCGTTGAGGACGAAATTGTTGAGGCTTTCCGAAGCCTTAGCATCCAGATCACAACATTGGGGAATGATAACGCTGCCATTTATACTAAGAAAACAGCGAACTACGACTGGGTCAATAGCACGGCGCCTCTAACATGCACCGACCTCCGTGAGACACATGTCTATCTCAACGAAATCGTCTGCCGTGTCTACCACTTCATTACCACGATCCCGATTCCCTCTGGATCCATTGTGTCCCCGAAGAAACTCGACTACGAACCTCTTCAAGAAGACTCCTCAGTGATGACAAACATGGTCATCTATAGAACCGCATTTGAGGTCACCGAAAATGTCAGAGCTCAGCAAGGGCATCTTGCTCAAGAGATATCGAATTGGATGCGACTGTTTAAGCCACTTCTTGAAAGCCTATGTGTTAAGGAGAAGGCTAATGGGGCAACATTCAACTGCGCTTCTCATGTGGCGGCAATGATGCATATTCAGGCCATCGCAACTATGATACTAACTGCGGGCGTGCTGGTCACGAACGAGATGGAGTATGATAAGTTTGATACTCTATTCCTAGAACTCGTTGATCTAGCTACGCTCATTGTTAAACTGAGGCAACAAAGCAAGAAGGGTAATTCTTGGGTGGGAGGACCTTGGATTGATATTGGTCTTACGCCACAGCTCTTTGTGGTTGTGACACGATGTCGCGATCCAATTATACGACGAAGGGCGATAAAGTTATTGGAGGGGTGGTATATCGAAGGGTTCTGGGATCCGGCGTTAATTGCGCAGATTGGATTGTTTATTATGGAAGTGGAAGAGGAAGGTCTAGAGGAGGTGGACTTCGGATGGGGGAAGCAATCCATCATTCCGGAGTGGTCGAGGGCAGTAATATCACGGATTAGTGAGGACTCGCAGAAACGGACTGCATTGATACAGTGTGTACTTAAGAGCGGTGGAGCGGATGGGGGTCCGGTTTGGAGGGAGAAGTATGTGGAGTGGTGATCCTTGGCGTAGCATACATTCCAATCTTGGCAGTAATAATTTTTGAATATTTGAGAGGCTCTTATGCAGAAAGAGGCTCTTATGCAGAAGTCGACGGCCCGGTGTCCACCGGAATAGATCCCCAACTTCCGTCGATTTGCGGCAGGGTTATTAAGTGCGGGGTGGACATAATGCGGGGTGCGGAGAAATATAGATTGCTGTGGGGTAACAACCGCACTGGCAAAAGCTACGTTTCACTTAAACATAAATTATTTGGACAGGCTGAAAGCACAAAGTAGACACGTCTCCATACCCTCTCAAAATGTCGCTTTGCGGAGAATAAACACCATGGCCTCCCCCTCGAGGCACAAGCAGAATCGCAAAGGTCGATCCTTCATCAAACTCAGCAACATTTATACATTCCCGTGAGCCCATAAGCCACACCGCAAACATGGACACTCTCAATGTCTCCCACCAGCGGGAGTACATGGCGCAGATGGCGCGGCAGCGCGAAGCGCTTCTCGCCGCCTCTGCCCGTGCCGGCAAGGCGCCAGCTAAAAAGTCACGCGAAGACGTGCTATCTACCTTCAAGAAGCAGGCGAAGCGCGCAGAGAAGGGACGCATGCAAGCCATTCGCAGCTCTGAGACGCAAATCCAATCTACATTCGTGCCGCCTGCGTACGCGGCGTGCGTACTTCCCGTGGCGGATCTGGAGAAGATGGGGGTTGATGAGTTGAGGTTGGAGACGCATCATCGGGGACGGTATGTGCTGTTGCGGGCAGTGGCGGGGCCGAGTCGGATGACCGCACTGGTGGGAGTTGGGGAGGACGAGGAGGGAAGGGTGGTGAGAGTGCAAATCTATCAGCAGGGGGATGAGAATGAGGTGTGGAAGGTTGGGGGGGTGGTGGTGGTGAAGGAGCCGTATTTTAAGGAGAGTGGGGATGGGGATACGGGGATTCGAGTTGATCATATGGGTGATGTGATGGCATTGCCCGCAAATCATCCGTTGGTGCCAGAGAAGTGGAGGAAGGGGGTTGATGCTGTGTTGGTACGGGAGTGGGTAGATAGGGCGGCAGAGGCGATAAAGGGAGAGAGGTACTGGGAGGCACTTGACCAGTATGTTCCCCCTTTAGACGGCGATTGGACCACAGCTAACAAATTTCTAGGTGCAAATCTGCTTTGCTTGCCTCACCTCCTCCAACACCCGAGGAGGCCACTGAGATCAAACTCAAACTCGCTGCAGCCTACCTCAAAGTCGGTTACTTCGAAGCTGCCGAATCGGCCATTGACAGCGTCGATCCCACCCCCGAATCCCTGAAACTACAAGCAGAAGCTTTCTACAACCTCGCACGGTATGATGAGTGTATGGCATCCCTGGGCAAACTTCCCGAGCAAGACTCTACTCTGCTTGAGAAGGCCAAAACGCGTCTTGTAGAGCAAGAGACTGGCGCCTACGACTTCCGAAGCATCTTCACCGAGCTCTCAACCCTCAACCCTCCAACTGTCGACCGAGCAACTTACATCGGACCTGTTGATATTAGGGTTTCACCAGGCAAAGGACGTGGGCTATTCACGACCCGTGCCGTCGAGGCTGGGGAGCTCCTCATGTGCGAGAAGGCATTCGCATATAGCTTCTTCGACCAATCCGCGCCAGCAGAGATGCACAAGACCAAACTCTCCATGGTCTTCAACACCGAGGAAGGAAGCATCATCTTCGGGACCTTAGGCACGCTAATCACCGAAGCCGTACAAAAGGTGGCGCGAAACCCATCACTGCACGATTTCGTCTCCAGCCTATACCACGGGAGCTACAAAGCCCCCACCGTGAACCAAATCGACGACCACCCCGTCATCGACACCTTCCTTATCGAGCGCATAATATCTCACAACTGCTTCGGCTGCCCCCCAACCTCGCTCATGGCCCACGTCACCCCCGGCCCCCCCAAACGCGCCTACTCCTCCGGACTCTGGCCCCTCTGCGCAACACTAAACCACTCCTGCCTCCCCACCGCACGCCGGTCCTTCATTGGCGACCTGCAAGTCGTGCGCGCCACCCGCGACCTCCCCGCAGACACTGAGCTTGTCTGGGCGTATAACGAGGTCTCTGAGGACCCGGCACAGACGCGTAGCGCGCTCGCGAATTGGGGGTTCGTGTGTAGCTGCAGTCTTTGTACCGAGGCGATGCGGACGCCGGAGAAGGTTAGGAAGCGGAGAGAGCTGCTGAGGACGGATCTGCGCGCGTGTGTGATGGTGAAGAATCCGGATGATATTGATGTGCCGAAGGCGGAGAGGCTGGTTGCTGCGGTGGAGGCGACGTACAAGGCGAAGCCAGTAGAGGCGCCGCGCGAGTCGATGTGTGGACTACAGCTGATGATTACGAGAGTGCATAAGAACCGCGGTGAGGCAGCTAAGGTGGTGGGGGCAGCGCTAAAGGTGTTAAGGTTGCTGGGGTTTGAGGTGAAAGGGGCAAAGGTTCCGAGGGGAAAAGAGGAGTTTGAGGTTGTGAAATGGGGTTATATGGCGCATGGGGTTGTGGAGACGTGGGTGCAGTTATGGGTTGCGTATGCGACTGTGGCCCCGGAGTTGTGTGCGGATGCAGAGAGATGTGCGAGGATTTGCTATAAGATTTGTGTTGGAGAAGATGAGACTTTTGATGATAGTTACGGGAGGAAAGCGAGGAAAGCTATGGAGGATGATGCGGCAGCGGCGCCAGGAGTTTCGACGGCTTGAAGCATGGTGATGGCGTTATGGCAGCTGGGCGCATGTTGAAGAGTTGGGTGTTCTGATAGTTTCAACGGGGTTTAGCGGAATTGAGAGTGAATATTTCTTAATATACAAACAACGGAGTTTATTATCCAAAGGTCCCAACACAGGAATGCCAGACAACCCTTTGTGAACGACCAAAAAATAGAATTGTAATAATTAAATTTTGTATAGTAATATAACTGTGGTGCCAACCGCCTGAGGGTATAACTGTCGAAGTCCATTTAATTGTCGTATCACCCACCGTTATCAAAGGATTATTGAGGCGTTAATCAGGTTTTGGCAAAATGGTGGCCCTGGATCTGTGTTGTAAGTGGCAAGTAGGACAATAGAACCGGCGTAATTGTATACCGTATCTCAGACTCAGTGTGTCAGATCTTATTAAATCTTACCTTCCGGATCTGGGAGCTGTGATCGACATCAGATGCCAATGTCATCCCTGTCACTGGAGCCTAAAGTGAGAACCCCGCAACAACAATACTTCTTAAAATCCCCCTCCCATAACCAACATCCAAGAAAGCTTCATTATTGCTATTATAAGTTCAGACTATAAAGTCTTTTTATAAGTTAATTATAACCCCAGCAAGCCCAGAACAAACCACCATGGCGGCACTTCCAACAACGCCCTTCACTCTCGCTGGCGGCTGCTTTTGCAAAGCCGTCACGTACACCGTCTCTGTCCCCGACGTCGCATCCCGCCCTACTCTTCCTAAACCCCCAAAGTTTCCTCTGGGGCCTCAAACCGAGGACTGTGAACGCCTCCCTATCATTTCTATAGACCACTGCAACAGCTGTCGCCGCATCGCCGGCACCGTGATCCAGAGCTGGTTTATATGTCTCCAGAGCTGGACCACCTTC
The DNA here is from genome assembly GCF_001662655.1 of Pseudogymnoascus verrucosus. Taxonomy (NCBI): domain Eukaryota; kingdom Fungi; phylum Ascomycota; class Leotiomycetes; order Thelebolales; family Thelebolaceae; genus Pseudogymnoascus; species Pseudogymnoascus verrucosus. The sequence goes on from NW_017263685.1 coordinate 334,536, forward strand.
TATCTCTTGCCCCGTTTCACATCAACCAGAACCGGTGCCAGTGCCGAGATTTTGAGGGTCCGTACCACGGCAGAAGCCCTGATACCCGACAAGGATATCCTAGAGACGACGTATCTGAGCTACTTCTCCAGTTCGAAGGATGTGCACAGGACGTTCTGCGGGCGGTGTGGCACGGGGCTCACGTATCATTACTCGGGAGAAGATGATGAGATGGCGGCGGAGGATAAGTGGGGGCCGTATTTTGATATCGCGCTTGGAACGTTGGATGAGGAGAGCACGAAGGTGGAGGGTTTGAGGCCAACGAGGCATGGGCATTGTGACGATGGGATTGGATGGGTGAAGGAGATGGTCGAACTGTGGGGGATCGCAGGGTCGATGAGAGAAGGTTGATAAGGGGTGAGGAATGTTTTGTAGTCAGAATGGAAGTTGTTTTACATTTATTCCAAACATGGCCGTGAAGTGTTTGCTTGTTCTATGCTTCTCTTAGTTCTCGCCATTCCTTCACAGGTGCCGCCTGTTGGCCCCAGGGAGAACCTAAGGCCTCAGTTTCTGAGTGTTTGCACTCGGAGGTGAGTGCCTGTTGCCAGCAGGGGAAACAAGGGGGATTTCGTGTCGAGCAGCGTTCGCTTGCCGCCTCCGCCCCTTTGTTTCCCCTTATCCCCTCCCACACCCCTTATCCCCAGGCATGAAATATGACCCAGCCAAAAGGTTATAAGGTCGCCTAACCCCCATACTTTCAACAAAAAATTGGTGTTTGGCGCAGTGGTAAGCCCATTGTAAACTTCCACATAAACCTGGGTCTAGCACGTCCAGTGGGATACAAACCTTCCACCGGTTCGAATCCGGTACATTCCATTACTTTTTTACTTTTTTTACTTTGTTCAGTTGATTGAATCATACTATCCTCATTGATTTGTATTTGGAAGACAGCTTCCACAAGTCGGGCACCTCATACCCCTTCGGACTGTTTTTTTTGTACCATTTATCATTATTCATCCAAAGGTCAATCAATACACGTATAATATAGTATTTCATGAGTTCTAAATACCAGTTCCGAAGATTTTCTTTTATATCGCCCTACACACAGATGACGTTCTCCAAACATCCATCACAGATATAGTCTGGACAAAAACTTAGCGGCGTTTCTATCAAGAATCCATGATATTATCCCTTTCTTCTGTTTGAGCCTTTCTTCTACGTGAACCTTTCTTCTACGTGAACATTTCTTCTACGTGAACATTTCTTCCACTTGAGCGATGTTTCCATCAACCTTGTCGCTTCTTTCAACTTTCAAATAAACAACAAGAGCAGTGGCGAGGTGTCATCCATAACACAAGTAATACAAGGCATATCAGCGCCCCCATGACCTTGAAGGCCTGTTTCATGTGCACATTTACAATCATTGGCGGTATCTTCTTTGGATATGATGTGGAATGGACAAGTGTTCTTGCGATGCCTTACTTCATCCACCAGCACACTAGCATGGCCTACACAACTACACAGTGTTCACGATGCGTTTCTTGTTCAGTGCACTCAGTTGAGGATTCACGTACTTACATATAGAAGAAAATATTCTACGGAACCTCGCATTCTGGTTTGTGTAGTTCCGTTGCGGTTGGTTTATTTAATCTCATGTTTGATAACAAATATGTAGTCGACATAGGAATATTCTATTACAAATAAAAAACAAACCACACGTAGCTCAGGATTAATGCCATCAATTTAAACTGAAGAACTTATCAATTCAGCTCCATTTATCAATACCTGGTTTACGGACTGAATGTCTAGGTTATTGAGCGTCTTTAGTTAAATTGGAGTTGCTGTAACCGCTGTCGTTAGCGTGCAAATGTTAATTGTACAGTACTGTATAATAAAAGGCATGGTATCACTGCATCTGCATGGCATTACCGCATCACCACATCGCACTTCTACTCCAACAATTACTGTAATTCTAATTTCCTGTAGACTGATCAAAGATTAAATAGAAGCTCAAAATTAAATAAATAAATCTCAAGGCCAAAATAATTGCTGAACGGAACAACCTGTGCCATAAGACCGACGCATGGTACAGCCGCCTTAGCGCGCCAAGCCATGCAATCGACGGGGCGCCGACGACCATGGACGACGTCGTGCGCTCGGACCACCTCAGCCACGGGCGACATGGACGCTGTCGTCTGGCGTTTAGATTTGTACTTCTTCTCATTTCCTCATCACACGCGCTTCGTGCAGAGAGGCGTAACACGCGTTTGATCCCATGGGCGATTGCGAGGTTTTTCATCAGGACGACGACATTGGAGGACCTTTTCTATTTGTTTGAGGGGAGTTTGGTGTGTACGAAGTGTTCATAGAAGGTCGACCCACGATTGAAGAAGAGGTGGATTGATATATCTCATCACTAGCAACAAGTTGGTCGAAGAACCAGATCACCAAGATGTCGACCGATAAGACAGCCAAGTATAGGACGGAGATCCAGCAGGTTAGTGGACGTTTCGATCTTTGCTATTGTGTCGAGGAGCGTGCTCGACACAAGTGAATTTCACCGCTTCGTTGCTCGGCTTTTAGCAAACTAGATATTCCTGGCGGGTCTCCTTGTTGCTTATTGCTTTTCCCCGTCACTGTTCTCATTCTTTACGTTACAAGCTCCCCACGCTTCGCTTCACGCGGACAGCACCCACAATGGCTCGCAAGGGTAAAGCAACTCTGTTGCTCAAGGAGTCTGTCTCCGACTTTGAAGACCCTGAGACAGCCTATAACCTATAAGGCATTACAAAACTACAAGAAGTGGATTGCTAACCAAGTATTTAAATAGATGATGTACGTCTCTGGTGAGACCGGCGAACCATCACCAGAAACAACTGGAATGGTCGAGGAGATTGTGCGCCAGCAAGTCATCGAAATGGTATGCAATATTCATTGATCGATCTATTGATCTACACCCCTCTTTGAATGCAACCTAACACCTTCCAGCTCCGCACCTGCACTGAGAACGCCGCCCGCCGCGGCTCCAAGTCCATCACCACGGACGACCTCATCTTCCTGATCCGCCACGATGCCGCCAAAGTCTCCCGCCTCCGCACCTTCCTCTCCTGGAAAGACGTGCGCAAAAACGTCAAGGACTCAGACGACAAAGGCAACGAAGCCGACATCGGCACGGGCGACGAACCCGTCGCAGCCGTCGCCGCCACCGGCCCCGTCGACGTCTCCAAGAAGAACAAGAAAGCCAAGGTCGGCCTCCCCTGGGAGATCGCCTCCCTCTACTCCCAGGAGGTCCCCGAGCGCGACGACGAAGACGACGAGGATGAGGAGGAAATGAACTACGCTACCCTCCAGCGTCTCAAGAAGGCTGATGAGCGCACAAAGGCCATGACCAAGGAGGAGTACGTCACTTGGTCTGAGTACCGTCAGGCGTCCTTCACCTTCCGCAAGGGCAAGCGTTTCCGCGAGTGGGCTGGCTTCGGGACCATCACCGAGTCCAAGCCTAATGACGATATTGTCGACATCCTCGGCTTCTTGACCTTTGAGATCGTGCAGACCCTCACTGAGGAGGCCCTGCGTATCAAGGAGCAGGAGGACCTCTACAAAGAGAAGAGCGGCGTTGAGGACCAGGGCAAGAAGCGCAAGGCTGTCAAGGGACTCTTCGATCCCCCTGCGGTTGGCAAGTCCCCTGTTGAGCCAAGACACGTTCAGGAGGCTTTCCGCAGACTTCAGGTGCGCCCGAAGAAGTCTCGCGCTATGCTGAATGGTACGAGGGGCCTGAACAGGACTCCGCTCAAGCTCGTAAGTGACCCTTTGTTGCTTCATCTGGAATATACTGACTATTGCGTAGTTTTGAACTGGCACAGTCCGTCTGGGACAGTTCTTCTAGCACGGTTCTTCCAGGACAGCTCTTCTGGCACGGTTCGTTCACAGTTCTCCTGGCCCAGTTCTTCTGGCTCAGTTCTCCTGGCGCAGTTCCTCTGCTGGGTGTCCTGCTTTTATTGATTTTGACTTCGGCGTGAAGGATGGACATGGGGCCTAATGGTACGGGGACTTCATGGCGTTTATTTTGCGTGTTACTGTTCATAGGATGGATTATGACAAGATGGTTTTACAGAGGTTCACATGCGTATTACTCTGCATGATAGGTCATGGCGCCAATGAACTCATTATATACACTGGTGTGCTATGTGCCTCGTTGCGTGACTGTCTTATTTCGCCACTGCTATATCTGCTCAATTCATAAACATCATCAATTATCCCAACCCAACCCAGCGCTCCAACTCCAACGCCATCAAATGCACAACAATCCCCCCTCATTCCCGCTACCCCAGTCCAACCCCCTACTCCTCCCCCGTCTCCCTAATCCTCCTCTCCTCCTCCCCCTCCAAAAAATCCCATCCCCCAAACGCCCCCTCCGTCTCCCTCTGCTCCCTCGCCCCCCAAACAACCAAATAATGCCTCCCCAACAACCGCCACTCCTCCTCCTCATCAAACATCTGCATCTGTCCCAACCTCACCTTCTCCTCGTCCTCAATCCAATTATCCCACAGCCAGCTGATACTCGCGCCTTCTTGGAACATATCCAGCCCTGCTGCGCGCAGGCGCTCGAGTTGGGCGTCGAGAGAGTCGTAGGTGGAGATGGAGGGCATGGCGAGGTTGCGCGCGGCGAGGTTGGAGGTCATGACGCGCCCGAAGGCGGAGGTGGGGTTCGTGGGCTCGTAGATCACGGTTCCTATCGTTGGGATGCGGGAGGTGAAGAAGTTGAGCACCGCGTCTGCCTGTTCTGTCGTGAGGTAACATAGACAGCACTCCGAGACAAGCAGCGTCGGCAGGTCGGTGCGTATATTATCGATCTCCGCTGGCAGACTTCGCAGGTCCACCGGGTGAAAGAGGTACCCAGCCTTCTTCTCACCATCCGTGAAGTACCCCCACATCTTCTTCTCCGGCTCATGATCCGGCACCGCGCGCAGGGCGTTGAACTCGCTCCCCGGCGGCGCGAGCTTGTCTGAGCGATTGACGAAGGCGAGTTTGTTGGCGGAGATGATGGGGAAGTCGAGCTCGTGGTAGAGGATCTGGTCTTTGTGGCCCCGGTCGAGGTAGCGGAAGTAGCGCGTGTCGGTGCCGGCGCCGAGGGAGATGATTTGCACGTTTTGCGAGGGGTGCGCGTTGATGAAGTTTTCGATGAGGCGGTCGAGTACTATGGTGCGGACATAGGTTCCTGGGGGGTGAGAGTGTTAGTGGGGGGGTCGTCAAGGCATTGGGAGGGGGGATGGGGAAGCACCTCTGTTTATGATGGGCATGCGCAGGGCAGGAGAATCAGTGCCTAAGTCAGCGACGAATTCGCTCACATAAGGGTCCTCCAAATAGCCACAGGCCACTGCACTACGTCTGGAACCGTTGGCGTCAGTATCTGTCTCGCGGATCATTTTGTCCCTGTCTGGCCCCGCGCCTCTTGCGCTGGAGGACCCCCCTCTACCGCGTCCACCGCCGCGCGAGCGATTCCCGCGCATGGAGAGGAGATTGGGGATTTCAGGTGCAGCCATGATGGCTGTGAGGGTATCTTGTGAAAACAAATAATTACAAAGAAATAGAGGGTTATGGGGAAGTAATGTTGGTCAATTCCGGATGGAAGGAATTGGGGGTCTCGTCTGGAGCTTGATGGAGCTTGTTACAGCTACTGTGTACAGCTACTGTGGTGGGGTCGTTATCGATAACGGAGGGGTGGGATAACTAAATTCCAGGTCACGGGTAATTTACAGACAAACAGTTGTATCACGTGATGAAGGATATAATCTGGTATCACGTGATAAAGCATGTGGTTGTACTGGAACTTCCACAATGCAACCACAACAAGCCATCTCATTTCCCTTTACGGCCCATTTTCGGTCATGAGCGTTTCCCGTCAAAGCCACAGCTCCACGCCTCTCCACAGCTTCACGCTTCACTCAAAGGTCACTCTAAGGGGTTACAACTCTTCGATTCCACGACTCCACGATTCCACAGGCTCAGAATCCACCGCTCCAGCTCCGCAGCTCTGCCGGTCAATGCTGGATATCCATAATGTGGACTCAGGTGGATGACCTGTACGGTCTGGACTATACGCGTTCGAGCCGTGCGCGCGCCGTCCTCAGCTCTTCTCCGAAGTTCAAGCGCCGATCGCGACATATAAGGAATAAGGAAAACCTTGGTATACCGAAAATATAAGTGCAATCTCCTCCAAAACTCTTCTTCCGGACCCCATTGTTTGAGAGTAACTACTTACAGGATTCAGGGCTTCAAGGGTTATGCGAGACAATGCCAGTCAATATGCGCATTTGGACGAAACATACATGATGTACTCCATACTTACTCCTCACACACGCTTCAAAAGTATTTCATTATTCCATTAATCTCATTTTTGGTGGAACGCGTGGCCCAATCACGGAAATCCCTTATTAGTCCCCTTGTGCGGGACCTTGCATCTTATTCGATTTCGCTGGTTATGGCCCGTCCAGAGACAGAACTAGTGGGTGACAAACTAATGGTGCAGAAGTTAGCGCCAGGTACAGGTACCGGCTGGTGGGACAACTCAGGGACAACACAGCAAGTAGGGCTTTCACTTGTCTGCCTTGTCGAAGTTGGTCGGAATTGCCAAATATGGACTGTTTGCGACTCGTTACTGCCCAATAGTGAATGGCTCCTTCCTTCCGTTGCTCCCCGGCGCCTTTTCGCTGAAATCCTGCGATCCTATTTATCCCCATTATTGCCATTAATGCCAATTGGTGACCGGAGTCGTTTCTCATCTTATTTCTGGGCACACACGGGAACACACGCACCACACGCACAGGCTCCCCTGGTCCCCTACCCCCTGTACTTCATGGACAGGTCCAGGCGGGACCAAGTGGATTGCCCTGTCTGAACTGTGGGAACTGTGGGAACAACACAGAGTGTGGAAATGGATCGAAACAGCCCCATCACGGCCCGTGACTGGCTGGTTGTCACAGAGAGACAGCTCAGAGCTTTCATCTCGGTTTTTATCGAATCGCCACTTCTCATCTCCATCCCGTCTCCCTCCCGTCCCCATATTCTGTCGCTTCTTCCCCATCTGCACTTCTGTCTCAATCCATCATCACATTCGTTACTATATCATCATCGCATCGCCGTCGCTCTTCGCACGAAAATCAAGACGAGAAATTTCGCACGCAAGCAAGCTCGAAGAAAAGCTACCACTAAGGTCGATCGGCGGGCAAGATCAACCGAAATCAGCGCCGTCCCACGAGCTCTTGGCCGCGATCCTCGCCCTAGCACCTGGCGATAGCACCAACACCACGCGACGATGAGATTCTTGGAGCAGAAGGCTGCCGTCGGCGCCGCTATTGTATTGCTGGCAGCTGCGTCTGAAGCAAGGCACTCTCACAACAGGCCGATGCAATTGGAGACTCTCGAGAGGAGACATGGACATGGACACAGTCACAAGAACGCGCACTCTTCGAGAGCAGAGCACGAGGACCAGCCGGCTTTGGATAAGCGTGATATTTGCTCGTTCCCATTGACCGCCGGTCTGGTTGCTGTTACTCCTGGCTCTCAAAATGCTGGGTGGGCGATGAGCCCCGACCAGCCTTGCACTGCGGGCAAATTCTGCCCCTATGCGTGCCCACCTGGACAACTCATGGGTCAATGGGACGCCGACGCAACTACATACTCATATCCGGCATCCATGGTACGTTCAGGAACCTTAAATCCTGCATTCTAATCAAACTAACGGTCGTAGAATGGTGGCCTCAAATGCGACAGCGGTGGTAGAATCAAGAAGCCATTCCCAAACAAGCCTTATTGCTACCAGGGAACCGGTTCCGTGTCTGCCCATAACGAGTGCGGCCAATCCGTCGCGTACTGCCAAACTGTGCTCCCCGGAAATGAGGCCATGCTCATCCCTACCAATGTGGGCAGTGGTCAAACTGTAGGAATCGCAGTTCCTGACACACAGTACTGGGCATCGACGGCGGCACACTACTATATCAACCCACCCGGATTTTCCACTGCGGATGCATGCATTTGGGGCGATGGATCCAAGCCGATCGGTAACTGGAGTCCGTATGTTGCCGGCGCCAATACCGATGCCAGCGGAGAGACATTCGTCAAGATCGCCTGGAACCCTATCTACACCGGCGAATCGACTTTCTCGAACGATCTCCCCAAGTTTGGTGTTAAGATTACTTGTGATGGCGGTGGCTGCAACGGCCTGCCTTGCTCTATCGACCCCGCCGTGGTTAAAGTCAACGGTGTGACCAGCGGCAACTCGGCAACCGGTGCGGGCGGCGGCAACTTCTGCGTTGTCACTGTGCCAAAGGGTTCAAAGGCGAAGATCGAGACCTTCGATGTAGGCGGCTCGTCTGGCGGCGGCGGTAGCGGAGGCGGCGATGAGACAACTGAGCCATCGTCCTCCGCCGAACCTACCCCAACCCCGACACCAACCCCCACCCCAACACCTACTCCAACACCAACCCCCACACCCAGCCCTAGCAGCTCTTCCGTCGAGAGCTCCTCCTCCTCCCCATCCTCCTCTAGCGAGTCTAGCACGTCTAGCGAATCCAGCACCAGCGAGTCCAGCACTAGCGAGTCCAGCAGCACCAGCGAAGAGAGCAGCAGTGACGATACCACATCCACCAGGGTCCACCCCACTGTCCTGCCACAGATGCTATTCGAGAATGACACCGCCCTCTACAACAACGCGGCGCCCACCTCTGGAGGAGTAGCCTCCGCCGTACAGCAAGGCGACTCCGACGCCTCTAAGGGCGCAGCTCCTTCGACTAGCAGCCCCAGCGTCGCTAACTCCATCTCCCTGCAATCGAGCTTCGTCGCTCTCGCAGCGGCCTTCGCGGCGTGCAGCATGCTGCTATAGGCCAGTCATCATCATCATCGCCATGCATATTTTACGGATAGGGTCTACGGACCCACTCCGCCATTCTATCTTCGTTGTATATACGATATTTAAACTATTTTGCTTCACACATACCCGGGTTTCAGCGACAAGCGAAAACCCCTATTTTCACGACAGATTTATGGGATATTTTAGGATGAATTTTTTCTTTTTTTGAACGTCTTATACCCCCACCTTGATCATAATTCGGCCGGCAGGGATCGGAGAGAAAACCGGATTTTGTTTACATTCACAATTACGACTGGCCGCCCCAGGGGGTTTTTGGAGGCGTGCTGAGTTTTTATTATTTTTTATTTAGCTCTCTTGAGCATATTCTTACATTCTACGATTTTGAGCTTTCAGGATTTAGAGATTTTGGGACGGACTGAAGGGGGGAAGCACAAAATATGAAAAGATGAGATATTACGAAATTAGTGGAGATTGGTGGAAGTTATGAGGGATGTGCATGGCGCATCTCTCATATGTCATCTATATGCTATATATAACCTACCTACAGTACCTTGAAGGGGGGATGGTGATATTTAGGTTAGAGAAATATAAATTTATAGACATTGAGATTGTTTATGTGATTCTGTTTGGTGAGTTGGTATTGTTGGGGATAAATGCGGTCGCCTTGATTGATTGACTACAAGTCGACCGTCGATCTACAACTGATTTTCTGACCGTTATATGAGGCAGCTTTCGGCCTGAGGCACCTAAGACCTCAACTTCTCTGAGTGAGGTTGGGCTGCATCACCTCCTGAGGCGGAAATAGAGAAGTTCGAAAGTGCGTATAGTTTTATAAAATGAAAAAATATTCAAGAATTAGGTGGTGATATATCCAAACCCTCGATGTGCGCATTCTCGCGCAGAATCGCGCAAATCATTTCAAAAGTGCGCAAAAAGAGTGCTGGGCGTGAAGTTTACCGTTATCCCAATCAGGGGAGGAACATTTCTAATCAACGTGCGTATCCAAAATCACGTGTTCTCGCGTCCCTAGTGGCGCGTTACGGCGCGCGGGACTCGAGTTTCCCCGATAAGGCCATCCGACACAAAAGACCCTTGATAACCGCCAGCCTTGTCATGCACCCTTCGCCCCCTCCGCCGACTTCATAAGACCACTTTCTTCCACTCCCCCCCCCATATCCATCCTCTATATCCCACCCCAACCACGACACCTCGAACATGCAAGTACAATCAGCATAGAGCATGGCCCTCCGCACCCCCCCAACAGACCTCGATAGCGACTACGGCTCTGATTTCTCCCCCGAAGACCTCGAGGTCCTTGATCGTCTCGTCGTCCAGACCCCATCTACCGTCGTCAGCGTCCCTGCACCGCCGACTCCCTTCTTTTTCTCCCGCGAGAACACACCGTCTGCTCGCCGCGATGCGCATCCCCCGCGCTCACGCTATGTGGCCAGCATGCCGATCGCGTATGAGACTGAGCCCCTCGCGCCCCCCGCGCCCCCGGCAGTCAGTCGCAGCGCATACCCAGGCGGCCCAAACGGCGCCATCTACCCGGATCGTGAGTCTCCCCTCTCCTCTCCCCCCTCCCGCACGCTGCTCTGACACCTGCTAAGCGGCTAGTCTCCGCCGCGCTCTCCTCGCTCAACGAACCCACCACCACTGCCTCTCAGCCTGAAGCACCCCCCACCGAAGCCCCAGTCCCCGACACCCGAACCCCCCTCCAACGCTACCGCTCCTTCCCCCGCAAAGCCCTCTCCGTCACCGACCTCGTCTCCCCCGCCTGGTGCGAGCTGCAATACTCCCTAACCCTCTCCCTCCACGGCCGCAAGCCGCGCACCGAAGCCATGAAACGGGGAAGCGAGGTGCACGCCGCGCTCGAGGAGGAGGTGTATACGTCTGTCCAGATCGAGGTTGCGACCAAGGAGGATGCGTGGGGGTTGAGGGTGTGGAATGTTATTCAGGGACTGAGGACGCTGAGGGAGGCGGGGATGACGAGGGAGTTGGAGGTGTGGGGGGTGGTGGATGGGGAGGTTGTGGGGGGGGTGATTGATGAGGTGGGGTTTATGTGTCCGGATTTGGAGAAGGAGGAGGAGGCTGTGAGGGCGCTTGCGGTGGCGAGAGGGGAGGCGCTGCCGAAGCCTAGGACGATTCTGCCTACTGACCAGAGGGCGCTGGATGAGTATCTACATCCCACACCCCCACAGCTGGCGAAGAGGAAATTGTACATTACAGATGTCAAAACTCGCTCTGTTGCCTCCTTACCCCGCGGCGCTTCGTTCCGCCCGACGAAGCTCCAACTCATGCTCTATCACACCCTCCTCTCCTCCCTCGCCGCGGGCGACTCACCCCTCTCCGCTGTCGCGGCCCGCTATGAGCTCGACACGCACGCGCAATTCAGTCCTGCGTTCGTAGCGCAGGTAGCCGCTCTCGCAGACGAGGTATTCTACGACGCCCCCTCCAGCGCCGAAGAAGTCGCCCGCGCTCCCGATCCCGCCGGCTCGGAACTATCACGCAACAACACCCTCGAGAAGCTCTGGGCCGTCATGATGGAATTATTCACCGAAGTCATCGGCGAAGGCGGTCTAGGACGCGTGCTCCGCGCGGAATACCGCAGTCGCGGAACGGGAGGGGTGATAGGGGAGCAGGTTTTCCCTATGGATGAGGCGGTCTTGGGAGGGTATATAGGGCATGGGATGGGGTGGTGGAGGGGGGAGAGAGAGCCGGAGGGGGTGGCGGTGCAAGAGGCGTTTAAGTGTCGGAGTTGTGAGTTTGCGGAGGGGTGTGAGTGGAGGCTTGGGCAGGTGGAGGAGGCGAGGCGGAGGGCGAGGGGGGGGTGGAAGGGGTAGAGGGCGTGGTGTGGAGTTGGGTTTGGGGCGTCAGGGCGTGGCGGCTGGGGATACCGGATACGGCGATGAGGAAAGAGAAGGGATTGGGTTTTGGGCAAGTATATAGGGAGAGAAATGTTTCTACTTCCCCTAACTTTGGTCTATAGATTTTCAAGATATAGAAATGGGATTTCCCAGAGTGCTGCCTGCATCCCATCCAGCTGTGATGGTTGCTCCAGTGGCCGAGAGACACGTCCTGGTGCTCGTCGATGTGTTCGCCGCCACCCCAGCGGTGGAGTCAGCTCCGCGCCCCTTTTTACAACAATGATTGGTCTCATACCCTAGCGACATCAAGCTCAACCGTTGAAGCTTCATCCAGCCTCGGGTCTCCCCGAGTAGAACCCTCGTAAACTTGGGATGGGACAATAAAAAACAGCCTGACAGGGCAGAATCCGCGCGAGTTAAAATCGTCTGGTAGAGCGCGTCAGATGTATAAATATAAAAACACATATCTTCCATTTTCGACTTCTGCGCTGTGCGTTGCCATGAAGCAGTGTTCGGCGGATCGTGATCCGGATCTGATCCTAAGCCCTCACGGATTAGGTCATGATTATTTCTAAAGCACATGTTCCGGCCCAACCATGAGCCCAACCCAACCCAACCTAACGTAGTAGTGTAGAACAGTATCGTAGAAAATTCAAATCTATAACCTACAACCTACAACTATAGCAATTATGGCTACTATTGCTTCGATTAATCCATTTCCGCATGATGTGCGCACCTGCTTTTAAGGCCTATATGAGTAGTACTACCTACTATAACCATGAGCAATTTACACACGAAAAATGCCACCATATGCACGTAATACTCGATAATCCTACTACCTATATACAATACAATAAAGAGAGCTCAAACCTTAAGACACGCATACTCTCTAGCTTTATGCTTATTAATAATAAGCTATGTAAGTAAGGTGATAACGGCATCTGCACCCTAGAATTATGGTTCTAAAAGAAGAGGTGTTTGATATTATCATATAAGAACACCTTAAGCTTCTACATGTAGGCTAGAATAAGGTATAGCCTACTATAGAGCAATAGTACTATAGGATAAAGCCTCCGATCTTGCAGCCTTGATCTTGCAGCCTTAATACGAACATGTCGTCGCTACTATAACTCCATGCAAGATATGCTAGGCATACTATATAAGGAGCAAGCAGTGCTCTAATGGGCAGCGATTGAATCAAAGAACAATCACAAAGACAGCAAGGGAACAAAGGCTTGCAACTCAAGAAGGAATCTTCGAAAACCGACAATTCACGGGGGCATAGCAACTCGTTCTACATTACTAAACTTTCGTCATTATTGCTCTATATCCTCTCAATTGAGTGCACAGTGACATATTTCCATTATGCTATGTAAAAAAGGTTAAGTTCTCGGAATTTGAGCCAACGCACTTTCATCCCCCCGACAGTATCTGGAGGAAGAGGCGATTATCTGTTGTGTTGTGACCTATTTCTCCTTTATGCACCTCTCTGCTGCGTCTTTAATGACAGCTTGAAGATAGTTGCCATCAGCTCGAAGGTTGTAGGTGCAGGTTCCACCTTCCTTGCGGGTAATGGTGACTTTGAGGGTACCGTCCTCATTGGTGTCATATGTGTAGGTGTAATGGACTCCGTCTTGTGTTATAGCCTCGCCTTTGCCATGGCATCGGGGATTGCTACCTCCAGTGATGCTGCTTACAATGCAAGCGGCGCTATCGAACGGGCTGTTGATGAGGTTGTCCCCTGAACCAAAGATGCCATGGGCTTGCCTTGCTTGCTCCTGATTAAGATAATGTTAGCGTTGATCCCTGAAGTAAGAAATATAATCTAGATGCCTAGCGGTTATGAAAACTTACCGTTGGGACTGGGGTTGCTAATATAGCCCCAGCAAGGCTGGTAATCAAGGCAGCAATCGCGAATGACTTCATGTTGTCCAAAAAGGTCACGTGTAATTCAATGTAATATGATGTTCGTGTTAACGACAAGGGTGCTAATGGAAATGAAAGTTTGCGAATGGCTAATCTCTGCAGTTTCCATGCCACAGTATTTATATTTTTGCCCGACTGTTAATTTTGCCTACTTGGTTGCCAATGGGCTGCGGTTCTTCCTTGACGCAGGTGTCCTCTTACAACATAAGACACTGTTATTCATTAGTGAGACTAAATTCCGTTAGCTTATCTGTGTATAGAGCAAGGATTTACATCAGCTCTACATTGTCTTAAACCACTTCTTACCTGCTGTGTTGAGAATGGCGGCGTATTGAGCGTTTGGTCTAAGGCAACGCAGAGTTGGTGTAGATCCTAGCCCATGGTTAAATCCCCCCACATATATTCCCGCACGATCATCATAATAAACACACATTCAAAGTGATAGGCGTGGAGATCTGCATAATGTGGCTCCGCACGCTTGGGGGTACGCTAGTCGAGAAAGTGTTGGCTCCCGAAGGTTCGGTTGCTCTCCCCGCATTGAAAAATGTGAGCTAGAGAGTTTAGATGTTACTGGAGAGCTAGTTGACTACTGAATAATCGATTACAGTTATAACAAAACATCGCTATCCTAGGTGAATGCTGATTTTGTTGTGAGGTAGTGGAGACCTAAGCCACCCCGAAGGCTAGTGCCAACACGGTTAGCGGGGGTTTCCATACTTGCTCAATCAAGGGCCTAATCGCACGGAGTTGCACCTTTTCAACGTAAGGACCCAAGGAGCAATATCCCTTAGAGGTCATTTGGCCGTTTGTCGTCTAACACTAAAGGCTGTTGCGCTACTAAGGCGGTAAGGTAGTGTCTATGTGTCTAAGACAGTCCGATGTAAGAGTGAACCTAATAGGGCACTTACTATCAGTTGACCCTAGGTTGACCCTAGGTCTTAACCTAGCTGGCCACTGTCTGTTGATCGATCCTATATTTGACTCGGCTAGTTCTGTGTAAAGGGGAGTCACGTGAGGACGCCCCCACGTGCAGGACACGATAGGGCTTAGTAAAACTAGGAGCCTTAACATAAAAGGGACTAGAGGCGTAGGACTAAGGCCTCTAGTTAATAGTTGCTGTATCTACGTAGACCTATTATGCTTACTAAATACAATACCCTTCCTACCTTCTAACCTAGTTCCCTAGACTTCTATAAGACCCTAGGCTTATGCTTTATAGTTCTATTAACTTAACCTATATCTAGCCTACTAGGTTAGGATAGTAGGTGTAGGGGATACAGCCTAATTCAGAAGGGTGGGTGCAGGGGTAGTGGCGGCCTGAGGCAGCGGCAAAATCCCTCATCGTGATTCAGGGGTGGTGGAGGTTATATTCGAAAACCACAAATCCTAATACTATTTTGGGGAATACTGGTCGTGGGCGACTCACTTGTGTGGGCGACTCGCTTGTGAAATGCGTTAATATAAAGTACATTATTATATTCTAGGCGGCGATCGAAAGCGAAATGCGAAAGCGAACTGCGAAATGCGAAATGCGAATGCGAAAAGCGAGAAGCGAAATGCGAAATGCGAAATGCGAAGTGCTAGTGCGAAGTGCCAGACCGCCCCTAAAATAAGTATCAGATTGCATCAGGGTTTTTGGTCGTGGTTATAACTATTGAGGGATTTCTGTCAAATTCTCGTCGAAGCTTGTGTATTCAACATTGCTCACTTCGATCCATACCACAAGCTTCATTTGCACAGCCAATTGGCAAGCGAGATTCCAAGTGATAAGCACATTACAACATCTGTCACAATGGGCGAGATCAATCCCTGGAGCTATTCGCCAAGCCCTGCGGCAGCGATGATATTCTTGATCCTTTTTGCAATCACTACCCTTTGGCACATCGTCATCATGTTCCGCCGCCACGCATGGTACTTCACCGTGCTGGTAATTGGCGGTGTCCGTACGTCTCCTCCTCCTCCTCTTCATTATCTGCTAGTATATCGCGGCAACGCTGACCGACTTCTAACAGTCGAGATTGCCGGCTATGTCACGCGCTACCTAGCCAGCAAGGAACAAAGCAACATAGCACTCTTCGTCGTGCAGACCCTGTGCATCCTTGTTGCACCCGCGCTCTTCGCTGCCTCCATCTATATGGTCCTAGGGCGTCTAATCACGCTCGTGCGTGCCGAGGCCTACTCGCCCATACGACCGACGTGGTTGACCAAGATATTCGTGTTGGGGGACCTCCTCTCCTTCATCATCCAGATCATGGGCTCTGGGATGCTGACAAACAATTTCACCCTTGGAAAGACAATTATCCTAATTGGCCTGATCGCCCAGATCATCTGCTTCGGGCTGTTCGTCTTAGTCGCCGTTCTCGTCTCGCGGCGCCTAGCGCGAGACCCAACACCGATGGCGAAATCGCTAGATAGACGCAGCAGTAAGAACGGCTGGGTGGGTGTCATGCGCGTTGTCTTCTTTGCTAGCGCTCTGATCTTCATCCGGTCCTTCTTCCGTCTCATCGAGTTCACTGGCAATAACGACTCTCCTCTACAGAAGAGCGAAGCTTACCTCTATGTTTGTGACTCGACGTTGATGTTCGGTGTTCTGGCCATTCTGATCTACTACCACCCGTCCGAGTATGTGAAGGCACAGAGTGAAGTCTGGCAGGGTCAAGGCGAAGAACTCATATAGCAAGCAAACGCCAGAAGAGCTTGGGTACTGCGATATTTGAGTAGACTATTTATCTTGTATAAGCATATAGCGCATTAGAGGCATTGCCATTGTATTTAATAGTTCCTACATTTGTCTATGCGAAAGATACACAGCTTTATTAGCGATACTGGTAGTCGTAGGCGAGAACGTTGCTGAAGCTTTTTTGTTTTGTTCTTAGATTAGAGAAATATGGTGAGGGTAGTGAATTTCTCTTAACGATTTGTAAATCGTTGGTTGCATGGGAAAATAGAGTAGTTAGTTTGTCTCTGTAAATGCGCATTCAAATCCTCCTATCCTAGCTATAGTCGTATGTGATGTGATGTGAATTTCTAAGCCCTATATATCGACAACGGGGGTGATTGTCCTCTTCCTGGTAAGCAGCTCACAAGCATCTGAGCTAGGGCAGTTCTGTCGTTCATCTGTAGTGCTATTTTTGGTACAGACATATACTCCTCCCATGTTGGATCAATGGTATTGTGTATTTCCTTAATGTCGTGACTAGCCACACCTTGGTAGGTCCATGTATCTGGGAGAAACTTGAAGAGGGCTAGATAATATGCAAGTATAATGAGAGCTTGTGGTTGTGCTTGTCGAACCAACTCGACAAACTCGGATGATACCACGTCGAAGGCCCATGCCTTAATCTTTTTCTCCAACCATGACTCCTCGTAAGGGTGCTCTAGGACAGCGATAAGCCGGCCAAGCTCCGTTGCAGCCTCATGGAGACCCTCGGGGTGCGCACAGTCATTCCCCTCTCTTGAAAGTGCGCGCTGAATATCGTCAGGTATGGCTCCTGGCCCTGGGATGTCGGCAAAAGATCCATAGCGGTTACCAGGAGACTCTATATCGTCTTGGCTGGCAGTGAGGGGAGAGTGCTGTCGAAGGGATGTTGGTGCATGGAAATTTCGCTGCCCTAGGGCGAGGATCAGCCAATTAGCTGTCCACAGGCCGAATTGCTTAGTTGTACGGTCTGCTGCTAACGAGACTGTCGCAAGCAGGACGGATGCACCCCTAACAGCATTAAGTGTTTGCGGCGAGATGTCGGCAACGGCTCGGCGTAGAGTTCGCAAAGCCTGGTCCCGATAGAGATAGACGGGAAGGGTTTCTAAGGAGACGGGGTCTGTGCAGCCTAAGTGGATCATTGATACGAGGAGGATGGCGTCCATGAGAAATCCGTGCTTGAAGCCAAGTTGTGGAATGTCGACCGTCAACGCAATTGATACCTTCTCGGGGAACGTCCTAGCAAAGTACTGCGCTGTAAAGATACAGTAGTGATGTATCAGCCGAATATCCAGAAGGTGCTTAGCGCTATAATCTGGCCCTTCAGATAGTTGCTGGAAGCAGGGCACCGGCTGAGTATCGATGCGGTCTTCGAGTATTGAAGGGCTGGTCTGGACCGGGGAGTTGGCCTGCGTACTTGCCGGTACGTTTGCCGCGTACAAGCATTCATCGCCGCGGCGGATGCCTATAAACCGATTAAAAGCCGCGAGAAACACTTTTAGGAGAGGCAGGCATACAACCAGCGCATTGCGGTTTGACTTCGTCGCACTAGAGGCCTGTCAGCCGGTTATCCGCTCTAGGAAATGGGGTGACTCACCTTAACTCGCCTGAGTTTGCAGTTGTTGCAGCCTGTCCGAGACTTTCGATGTGAGCGAATACTGTGCGACATTGTTCTTTGCACTATGTTGAGAGGAAAATTTGGGATCACTAGGGGGTGTATTGGTTCGTATAGTCCAAGGCTCACCGCCTTCCATCATTAAGACGCAGTATATTGCAACAAAATTATTTTTAGTGTGAGAGATCTCTTAAATATAAGGCTTAGTTAAGCTAATGCGTAAGCTAAAATCAGCTATAAATCTGTATCATGATATGTTTAAAGCGGGTGAAGCTTATTATATTACTTTGAGACGATGCTTGTTGTCACGGTAAGCACGTGACTAGGCATACGTAAGACAAATTGTTGTATGCTTAGTAATATCTATATAATCTAGATATATCCTTAGATCTCACAGATACACCAAAATTATGACGGATAGGATAATAGGATATATCTAGATCATGATCTAGATCGGGTCGGGTCATCTACGATCTGTGCCGAACACTGCCATGAAGCGTATTCGCAAACTAGGAGTCCAATCCATAGCTATTATTAACGTATTTCCCGTACGAGTGGCCCACCCGAACGAGTGGCCCACCAAAACACCAAAACGCGTCAATGTGACTATAGTCAACAATGCCACGACCAACACAAGCCAAATCCTCTAATCAAGAGGATAGAATACTATTAGCTATGCAAGCAATTAAACAAGGCCAGTTTCAAAGTGTCCGAGTAGCTGCAGCATCGTACGATATCCCTCGAACAACACTACGTCGACGAATTCAAGGAATGACATCCCGACGCGATTCTACACCTAACTTACAGAAGTTGACTCCGTACGAAGAGTCAGCTCTTGTTCAGTATATCCTCGACCTAGATTCACGTGGATTTCCACCCCGGCCACAAGCTGTACAAGAAATGGCTGACCTTCTACTCTCTGAACGAGGCGAGAGCCCTGTTGGGAAGAACTGGGCTACGGGCTTCATAACACGTCGTACGGAAATCAAATCAAAGTTTAGTCGGAAGTACGACTATAAACGAGCAAAATGCGAAGATCCTAAGATAATTCAAGAGTGGTTCTCTCTCGTACGAAACACAGTTGCAAAATACGGCATCTTAGAGCAGGATATCTACAACTTTGATGAAGCAGGTTTCGCAATGGGAGTTATTGCTACTGTAAAGGTAGTCACAAGCTCAGAAGCAAAGAGCCGTCCAAAGACTATACAGCCAGGAAATAGAGAGTGGGTGTCAATTATCCAAGGTGTCAATTCGTACGGATGGGCACTCCCGCCGTTTATCATTTTTAAGGCGCAGAATCACCTCTCTGCTTGGTACGAGGACTCAGAATTACCAGACGATTGGGTGATTACACTAAGTGAGAATGGGTGGACTTCAAATTCAATTGGGTACGAGTGGATCCAACACTTCGATCGACATACAAGCACTCGTACGATCGGAACCTATCGCCTTCTTATTCTTGACGGACATGAGAGCCACCTCTCAGCTCAATTTCAGCACTACTGCACAGAACGGAAGATAATTACCCTCTGTATGCCACCACACTCCTCACACATTCTTCAGCCGCTTGACGTAAGCTGCTTTGCTCCACTAAAGCTTTCGTACGGACGTCAGATTGAAACCTTCGTACGGAACAGGCTAAATCACATTACGAAGCTTGAGTTTCTCTCTGCATTTAAAGAGGCATTTAAAGCTACATTTACAGAGCAGAACATTAAGAGCGGGTTCCGAGCTACAGGACTAGTTCCGTACGAGCCACAGAATGTCCTCTCTTACTTGA